>NC_137029.1:26496965-26661965 GCF_032717465.1 Coenobita brevimanus | reverse complement strand
GTTTTCCTCGCTTAATATTCCCTTTCACTCACTCCCTTCTCTCCGCCCCTTACTTTTGTCTCTTATTCATCTCCTGTCTTTCCTCCCCAATCTTCCCTCTGTTTACTAGTTCCCTTTTCTCATATTCTCTTACCTTTCACTCCCTGCTCTCTCTCTCTCTCTCTCTCTCTCTCTCTCTCTCTCTCTCTCTCTCTCTCTCTCTCTCTCTCTCTCTCTCTCTCTCTCTCTCTCCTTCTTCCCTTCATCTCTCTTCCACATTCCTCACTTCTTTTTTCACCTCCTCCCCTTTCGTACCCCTTATACCTTCCCTCCTTATCTTCTCTCACATTCTCCCCCTCTTTATCTCCTCCCCTCCCTCTCTCCCCCTCTCTCCTCCCCTCCCTCTTTCCCCCTCTCTCCTCCCGTGCCCTTCATATCCCCCTCCAGTGATCCAGTGAACAACAGGGAAACTATGATTGCAACAAACTAATTCAAGAGTAGTTTTCGCTCCATCTCACCGGGGCGATGCGGAGAGGAGCAAAATTGTGTGTGTGTGTGCGTGTGTGTGTGTGTGTGTGTGTGTGTGTGTGTGTGTGTGAGAAAAAAATTGCACACACACACACACACACACACACACACACACACACACACACACACACACACACACACGCAAAGCACATAAGCACACACACACACACTGGAGCAAAATAAAAAATGAAGGAAAAGGAGAAAGGAGGAGCGAGAGAGGGAGAGAGAGAGAGAGGCGACGAGGGAGCAGAGAAAACGGGAAGAGCAGATGGATATTTTGGTGAAATGGGCACTAGCAGAAAATTGGAGAAAGCGCAGAGAATGGGTGGAGCGAGGGTGGGACGTGAGGGTGGGGGGACTTGGGGGTTGGGGTGGGGTGGTGGTGGGGGTGTTGTTATGATGGCCGCTTACAAGGGTGGGGATGGGTAGGGGTGTGGGGATGGAGGGTAGGGCTGTGGGAGATTTTTTTTTGAGAAACGGGGTCTACACTGTATGGGGAAGGAATGCGACAGGTGGTAGGGGAGGTTGGATGGGTAGAGGGACAGAGGAATTGAGGGGGAGGGGGAGAAGATAGGATGTGTTAGGAGTGGGTGATAGGTAGTTGGGTGGGAAGGAAGTGAAGGGGTGAGGGGGTTCTGACGGCTGCATAGGAGGTAGGATTCAGAGGGCTGGGAACTGATGAGATTTGTGGGAAGAAAGAGGGTGGGGTCAAGGGGGTAATGTGAAGGCTGGATTGGACTGAGGTAGAGGGAAAGTTGGGCATAACAGGTTTTTATAATCTCGTATTCTTGGGCCGTATAAGTCTCCATAGAACCTCATGTATATTCAGCCTTTGATTTTTCGTGTTAAATTTTTTTTGAGTGTTTTGTAGATTGTACGAAAATTTTCGACATAGTTCTTTCTGATAGTTGACGAAGAAGTATTATGGGGTTAAATGCAAAATAAATCGCTAACGTAAGTGTTCTAGGAAGCTTCCTTTGAGCACAAGATTACGGCCCCTTATCTAGCACTGGGCTAACGGGGTACATTGTTACACCATCTACTGTGCTGATAAGAAGAGCGGTTCAGTGTATCTCCAAAACATTAAAGAAGATTGAATTTCAGATTATTTGTCTCATTGGGTATTTATTCATCATCATCATCTTTGCCATTATCATCATCATCATCATCATCATCATTTCTCTCCATGGGAATTTAGACATCATCATCATCATGATCATCACCATCCCCACTCAAGGATGGGGTGAGGTATGATTCAGGAAACATGGAATTAAGAAACATAGAGGGAGCTTTGTATAAAACCTCTAGAGTACAAGCAACCTATTAACCGATCACTTGCTGTTTCTCAGGTATCACAGTTTTCATGTATATTAACTATTTTTTTTCTTGGACTTCTTCCAGATTCAAGTGGATTGTTCTGAAGAAAATTTATCCGAGTTCTAGTACTGAGGCATGATCACCTGGAAATACAATCTTAACGCTGATACCACTATTATTCTGCCAAATAGATTGACAAATAGACAGAGAAAATTTGATATGTAAATGGCGGGGGAAATAGGTAGACAAATAGACTCAGGTTGATAGGTATTTAGACAGACAGACGAGATGGCATATTTCACAACCAACCCACACCAACGTATCTTGTTGCGCAGTGAAACGGTTTGCCATGTAACACTAAATATCACAATTTACTCTCTTCTCACTCAGCATTTTAAATCTGTGTATCTGTTCGTTCATTCATTATTTACATGTTACTTCGTCGATTATTTATTAATATTTTTCGAGGAAATGACACATCGAAAAACCTGAAGGCATTTTGACATTCAGACTGAAGTATATTTACTGTTCATGATTCCATATTAACAGGGCCATGGTTAAAACATAAATGGGAGTACAGTAAGGAACATTAGTCAGTACACCCCTCTACTCAAATGGAATTAATTTCTGTTCCTATATAATTTAAGAGTCAGTACAATAACCACATTAGAATCGAGCACCGCTCTGTGTGTGTGTGTGTGTGTGTGTGTGTGTGTGTGTGTGTGCGCGCTCGAGCTTGCACCATCCACATGTGTAGGAGTGTGTCTGTATGTGTTTTTATTTTCGTTTTTATTTTTACTTTTATTTTTGGCGTGTGATGAGAGAAGCGGTGTAAAGTCCGTGATCCGGGTGCGTGTTGAGACTACCGGGGCGAGCTGAGTGACCCGCCCCGCTGTTAATCTCCCCCACCCAACTTAGCAGGGTAAGTTGTGTTGGTGTGTGGCGAGGGCATCGCATACTGGGGTATTTTCTTTAGTCTCTCCTAACATCTTTCCTTTTCACCCTTCTTTTTTTTTTTTCTTCTCCTTTCTTGTTTTTCCCTTCCTCATTCCTTTTCCTTTTCCCTCTCTATTCATAATTTCTTTCCCATTCTTTTCATACATCCTCCTCTTTCCTTACTTTCTTTCCACATTATTTTCTCATTTTGTTTACCCCTGTATATTCTTTATTTCCCCCTCTCCTCTCGTATTTTCTTTCCCCTCTCCTCTTTTTTTATTTTGCTTCTCTTGTTTTTCCCCATTCTGCTTTTTTCTACCTTCGTCTTCACTTTTTTTCACCTTCTCTCCACCTACGAAACATGTGCAGGGGAAACTTTATTTATGTGTTGAGGAAAAGGGATTCACATATTGCTCTTTTTATTCTTTAGCCCGTTCTTTCTTTTTCACATTCCTCTTCTCTCTTTTCTTTCCTTCATTTCCTTCCGGTTTTTTTTTTTTTCCATTCTCTCCTCTTTGCCCCTCGCGTCCTCCTTTCTTTCCTCTTGTGTTGTCGTGTTGTTGTACGAGAAGGGGATCAAACACTGATCTGTTTTCTTTAGTCCGTCCTTGTGTGTGTGTGTGTGTGTGTGTGTGTGTGTGTGTGTGTGTGTGTGTGTGTGTGTGTGTGTGTGCTCTTCTTGCCCCTCCTTTCCTCGGCTTTTTTCCAACTTTTTTACTTCCCTCTTCTCTAGTCTCTTCTTCCTTTTCCTCTTCCTTTTCCCATTCTCTTTTGTTATTTCTTATTTGCCTTTCTTCCTTCTCCTGCTCTTTCATTTTCCCCCTCTTTTTTTTTTTCCCCTTTCTTTCTTCATCATCCCCATTTCTCTTGTTATTTTCTCAGCTTTCCTACTATCCATCCTCACTTCCTTCTTCTGTTCCTTCTTCCCCCCTGCCCTCTCCATTTCCTCTTTTTCCCCTCTCTCTCACCCGCTCCTCCTCATTTCCTTCTTTTTCCCCTCCTCTAGTCTCCACCTGCTCCTTAATCTCCTGTCCTTAAATTCTTCTCATTGTCACTGCTTCCTTTCCTCCTGTCATCTCTCTGTCTCTCCCTGTCTCCCTTTTTCCACGCCTTTCATGCTACCCTGTTATTTAATTATTCTACTTTCTTTATCTCTCATATCTTTCATGCGTCTCTCAGCTCCTCTGTTTTCTTAAGCTCTTTCCTACCAGCCTTCCCATTTCTTCCTCCTCCTTTTCCCTGCCCTCCTTCTTCCTCTCTTTCTTTCTCTCCATTCCTTCGTTGTTCCCTCAATTCATCCTCTTTCCTTTAAATTTTTTGTTCTGTTTCCTGCCTCTGCCCTGTACCTCTTGTTCTCCTTTCCTTCCTCTCCCCTTTCCTTTATTATCCCCTGTTTCGTTCATTCTTCTCTTTTTCATCCTCCTCTGTATTTCCTTCTTCTCTCTTATCCTCATAATTCTCGCTGCATTCTTTTCCCCCATATTTCTTCCCGCTCTCATCTCCCTTTGTACGTTTCTCTCCTCTCGCCTCCTGTTTTCTCCTGTTCACTCTTTCGTTCACCCTTGTTCCCTTCCATCTTTCCCTCTTCCTCCCTCCCTCCTTCCATCTTCCTTTCCAACTGCCCTTCTTCCTTACACAATTCTTCCTCCTTCCATTGTGCTCTGCCTTGTTTTATTCTTCTCACGCCTTCCCTCTTCTCTCTCTCTCTCTCTCTCTCTCTCTATGACCTTTCCCTCCTTTCCTCTCCTTTCTCCCCTCTTCCCTCCTACCCCTTTCAGTTATCAGATCCTTCAGTCCCACGTTCCTCGTCTCGTCCTCCTATCGCTCGTGTCTCTGCATCACTTATCAGTCTCCTACTGTCAGCATTCCCTTTAGCAGGTTCTCTCTCTCTCTCTCTCTCTCTCTCTCTCTCTCACTCTTTATAGATAGATAACTATAACTATAACTATATATATATATATATATATATATATATATATATATATATATAGATAGATAGATAGATAGATAGATAGATAACTATATATATATATATATATATATGTGTGTGTGTGTGTGTGTGTGTGTATGCGTTTCCATTATCTCCCATATCTAATTGCCTCGCCTTTCCTTTCATTACCGTCCTCTCATCTTCTCTCTTCTACTTAACTCTTTTTCTGCTCTCTTCTTTGCATTCTTCTCTCTCTCTTCTCATTTCCTACTGTCTGTTCCTTTCCCTCCCTCTCTCTCCCTTATCTTTCTCCACTCACGTCCAAACCACTGACCACTTTTCCCACACCTCTGCCAACATGCCTCTTACATCTTCTCTCTTACGCCTCTTTCCTCTCCCTCCCTCCTCCATTTCCTCTCTTCTCCACCCCCTCCATTTTTCACTTCTTTCATCTTCCACACTTTACCCTCTCCATCACCAACCTCCTCCACTACCTCCCTCCTTGATTCTCACCCTTCTCAACCCTCTTCCACTCCTTCCCTTGTCCACTTCCTCCCTCCTCCTCGCTTTTCCACTCCTCTTCACTTCCACTTCCTCCCTCCTCCACCTTCTTCCACACCCTTCCCAACATGAGTAAAATTGTAAGGTAGCAGCAAAAGTGAATAAATTTACGAACGTGTCACTGCGCTGAAAAGATCAAGTAAATTTCTAGCAGATTCTTGTTTTTATGTTCTAGTTTCTATATTCTCTCTCTCTCTCTCTCTCTCTCTCTCTCTCTCTCTCTCTCTCTCTCTCTCTCAAGGATGTGTGTGTGGGAGTTGGTTGTTTTCAAGACATTTCTTTACCTGTTCTACTTGTTAATCTGTACTTTGCCTTGGTAGTTAAAAGTTGGACTACCTCTCAGAAACGTTGTGGTCTGTGTATCAACCAAGCTCTCTCTTTTTTTTCTTTTTCTTTGTCCTTTTCAGTCTGTCTTTCTAACCACCATTTTTTGCTTTGTAACTCATCTCTCTCTCTCTTTCTCTCTCTCTCTCTCTCTCTCTCTGGATAATCCATTTATACAAGGCGGTTTACGAAAATTATATGTAATCCCACACTTCGAAAATCTCTCTTAAGCCAAAAATAATAACAATAATAATAAATAAATAAATCGCCTGGAATTAGCATAAATGAATCTCCTCCTGCTGTCTTTGGAGATTTCGCAACAAATTTTCTGTAGCGATTTATTCTGCATCATACACCTTGCTCCCACTTGTATTATTTTGATGCTATGTCGATGTTAAAGGGATATAATTAACATGAATGTTCAGATTTAGCATGCAAAGTAAATATCTCAGGCAAAGGTGCTAAGGAGCCGCGTATGTTACTTAGAATTCTGTCCTTAGTCGTATTTTCTCTCTCTCACTTTCCTTTCTTCTCCCTCCTTACCTACCGACCTACTTGCCTCTTTCCTCTTGCCTTTTTCTCACACATCTGCCACCAGCGTACCTGCCTTTCTGCTCCCTTCCCGATTTCATTTCCTCTTCCATTCAGTCATCCTACCCTGTCTCCAACTCTCCTCTGCATCCAGCTTCCCTTCCCGCCTCCGTCCATCCCTGCCTGCCTTCCTCCCTCCCTACCTCCCTCCTTCCACCTGTCCTTTCCTCCCTCTCTCCCTCCCTCCGTCACTCGTTCTATATTTCCTCACTCATTTAATCACTAATTTTTCTCCCACACATTCACTTCATCTTAATCACCTCCCTACCCACCCCTAACCTTTTCAGCTTCCTTTCCTCCCTCTTTCTCCCTCACCCCTTTCCCTTCACTTCCTCCTCACCTCCTGCTCCCTCTTTCGCCTTCTTTCTGCTCTCCTTTAGTTCGTTCACCTTAAATTGGCAGTGATTTTTGTCAGCCACACACATCCCACCCACATCAATGACTCCCTCCCACTTGCCTCCCTCCCACTTTCCACCTTACCACTTCTCTTCCACCTACTTATCTCCCACCCACTTTCCTTCCACCCACTTATCTCTCATCCACTTTTCTCCCTCCTACTTCTCTCCTTCCTACTTCCCACTTTCCCACTTCTCTCCCACCTACTTATCTCCCACCCACCTCCCACCCTCCAGCTTCCTCCCGCCCACACTACTCCCTCCCCAAGGCCTTCCTCGGGATTATTAGGTTTCAGGGCGTGTTAGTTGACCCAGTGCAGTTGCCTGAGGTAGGGGGATGAGGGAGAGGTGGGGGATGAGGGAGAGTGAGTGGGGGTGAGGGAGAGGGACTGGGAATGGGGAAAGGAGTGAGGGGAAGATTGAGGGGGAATGGGGGGGAAGGTAGGGCTGCTCTACAGATTACCGGGCCAAGGTTTCAGAAGCAGGCATTGTCTTTGGTTATGTCTCTTCCAGTCAAGGTTCCATCACCACTTTACTGCGATTACGTTTTTTTTTTTTTTTAATTCTTGCAGCCACCAGACTATTTTAATCAGCTTAGGAGAACCCCAGGTAATGAAGAGGTTAATGCAGACTATGACTAACCCTTCTGCTTCGACAGTTTGATTTTAAACTGAATTTAGTAGTCGAGATAGCAAAAATAAGATGAATATTTCGTCCTCGAATTGATGAGATTAACTGTTTACTCGGCAGGGATCTCTTTCAGCTGAAATAAAACTGTGTCCTTTGCCTCTATAAAAATACCAGATTGACGTCCTGCCACTTACAGGAGCTAACTCTTTACTACTTTGGACGTACTGTACGTACCTCGATAGTCTCACAGTGTTCATGTCCCCTGAGTCTAGGATTCGAATCCAAGCCGTGATGGATATTTTAAGTGGGTGTTGCTAGCATGTCCTCTCATACGCGTACATTACCTAGTATGCCAGATCATACAGATGACATATAGGCTCTGACAAACACATAGTCGAAGCAGAATTACAACGTTCACAGCCATCTCTCTCAGTTCAGAAACCCCTTTCCCATTCATGCTTCGCCAGCTTGGGGAGAGGTTAATTCTGGATAGCACTCCCCGTCCAAGGAGGAGGTCCCGTTCTGCAGTCGACCTCATATGGACTGTTACTGTTACAGTAAAGTATTGAATTTTTAATCACGGTTAAAACATACTATTTTATTCAGATTAATGAAACTTTAGCAGCCAAAGAATTAAAACATGTGAACGAAATTTTCCATTTCCTTATATAGTAAATTGATTAATCTGAGTAATTACAATTTCGTCAGACAGCACTAAGGGCCGTCAGGAATAACCGTTTCGATACTATGCATAGGTTACCTGTTTTCAATCCGAAACTGACGTTCTTTGCAGAAAATCGGCAGTGTATGATGTATTTCGACACTTCTCATTTGATTTCGGTACTTCATCACCCAAATGGGAAATCTGTCATCCAGAACGGCGTGGGTGTTTGCTTGTTACCTACGTCAAGACAGATGACTAGAAATAAAAACTCCGTGTACAGTACCTGTGATCTAATACGGGATTCAGCTTTACAATATTTTAAAATCGTAAACGTTCAGGAAAGATTTGTCATATATTTACCTGATTAGCGAGATTACTTTTTTTTTTTAATTGTTCTTGGCATTTTCGGCCGATTTATTCTGTTTGGAAGATACATTTGGGACCACAGGGCTTAAATATAACTTTATTAACCCTGCCACTAATAGATTTTCTCTTTAAACTGAATGAAATACTCTGACAATTGCAAGAGATTAATATAAAAACTTTCTCTGATCGAAGGAACTGTTGGCTTACCTTTCACGATTTAAGTTGTAAGCATAATGTCACACTAATCCCTTCTTGATGTTTTTTGTTGGTTTTGCTCAGTTTAGCAGAGCCCCTTGCTGAGAGGGGAATGAAGGTTATTTTCAGTCCCTGCAGTTGAAAAAGTCTCCCCTACGCTAAGTAATTTCTTCTGATGAAAACAAATTATAAAAATACAACAAAGTAAAGACTGCCAACATTTCCAGGGGAATGCAGGATGCTCTCCACGCAGCTGCAAGATACTGACATACTCGTATTTCTGTGCAAATTGCCTTCATGATTAATGAACACACAGGAGAGTAGAATCTTAAAGTTTGTGTTTTTTATTGTTGGACCTGAAACCCCATAAAACTTGTAAAAATTGAAATAAACACACACACACACACACACACACACACACACACACACACACACACACACACACACACACACACACACACACACACACACACACACACACACACACACACACACACACACACACAAAAGAGGAATAAAAGGAAGAGTTGTCGGGGTATTTGCTCAAAGAACAATTATGCGAAGTTTGAAGTTAATCTGTGAAGAAATCAAAGACTGGCAACAAACTAGCAAGTGTTCGGAAGAGAAAATACAAAAAATGAGGAGAAACAGTAGGTCTCCAAACCATAATATGGGGACTTACTCTCATCGGACCGAAGAGGTTGATATTTAAAAGAGCGTTAAAATAAGGGGGAGGGGGGCAGCGTACAAAGAGGACTTAATTGCACGGAATTATTAAATGTGTGTACCTTGAGAACGTCCCTTACCCTTTTCATTTCCCCTTTACCTCCTCCTCTTGCTAACTTTGCCTGTCATTCCCCCCTCCTTTAACTTAATTATTTCTGTCTCCCCCAGCAACCTTCCCTTGTCACTCCCTCCTTCTCAAACTCATCTGTTATTTTTCTTTACCCCGCGATAAGTTACGTCTCAGCTGAACACAAAGACGTAGGAAGACTTGGTGAAAGGCTGACTTATGCAGTGAGTTTGAAGGTTTGATGTGTTACTTCGACTGATCAGGCATTTTAAGGTACTCTGGCCTCTCTCCTGTCAGTCATTCCGCCCTTCCCTGTCGCCAGCGTATCTCCCTACCTTCACTCACCTCCCCCATCCTCACCTCCCACCTTCTGCTGCCTTCTCCATCTTCATCCCAGCTCCTTTTCTTCCACCCTTCCTCTCTCTCTCACCTCCCTCTCTCTCACTTTATTTTCCCTCATTTCCCTCTCCCTCACTCACTTTCGCCATCCATCGTGAGTCGTGTCACCCTCTTTCACATTCATATCCTCCTCACTCATCTTCCTCTCTCTTCCTCATCTTCTACCTTCTTCATCGTTCTCATTCCTGCCTCTCTCTCTCTCACTTCCTTCTCCCTCATTTCCTCTCACTCACCTTCGCCCTCCTCACCTAGTGGTCTTACCCTCTCTTACATTCATTTCCTCCTCGCTCATCTCTCAGTCTATCCCTCACCTCCTTTTCTCTTACCTCCTTACCTCTCTCGCTCTCTGTCCTTCTTCCGTCGTTATTTCTTCGCCTGGGACGTTCACTTTCCTTCCTTACACCCTCTTCTCCTTGTCTGATCTCCCTGTTTCTTCCTCTGACGTTCGTTCAGTCTTTCTCTTCTCTCCCTCACACTCCCTCCCCATCACCTCCCTATCCATTATCTCCCATCTTTTCCCTTTTCACCCACTCGCCTCCCTCTCTGTCACAGCTCCCCACCTCTTCCTCCCTCCATCTTGCTCTTCTTCTCCTTCCTCCACCTTCTGCTCCTTCCACAAGTCGCCTCTCCCTGTCTTTCACATCCACTTTCCTCCCACTCACTTTCCTCCCACACACTTTCCTCTCCCTTCCTTATCTCCCAGTTGCTCCCTTCGTCAATAATTCTACCCTCCCTCCCTCCCTCCCTCCCTCCCAGTGGACTCCTACCCACTCATCTCCCTCAGCCTTCATCTTCTCCTTTTCTCTCCTCTATTATATCACCTTATTTTCTTCATTTCCACATCTTTCTCACTCATTTCCTTCCCATAGATCCTTTTCATATTAATTGTTGTCATAGTTTCTTTTTCTTCTTCATGTTAATATTATACTTTATTATTATTATTATAATAATAATAATAATTATTATTATTATTATTATTATTATCATCATCATCATCATCATCCTTTTTATTATCATTATTATTGCCATTGTTATTATTATTATTATTATTATTATTATTATTATTATTATTATCATTATCATTATTACACCCACGCTTCCGAAACAAGAGCGGGTGATGTGCTTGACGTGTGTGTGTGTGTGTGTGTGTGTGTGTGTGTGTGTGTGTGTGTGTGTGTGTGTGTGTGAGCAAACTAGCTTAATTAGTTTTTATTTACTCAGATCTGTAGAGCCTGACGGTGACCCAAAGGACAGACTGACCTATTGCTTTTGGGAACAGTAGGTCAAGGCACAGGGTTAAGGTCAGTTTGAACAGTTTATATCCGATTTAAACTTTGTGGAGGACTTCAAGGTAAGGCAGGGACAAAGAGCTTCGATTTTGAGAACAAGGAAAGGTTAAGGTTACAGAGCAAGGTCAGCACAAACAGATTTAAATGTGACGGGAACCAGACTTGCTGGATGGGTTAAGGATCAGTCAAGGATGAAGGAAAGTGTTCGATTTTCAGAACAGTGTCAAGGGTCAAGGTGACAAGGAAAGATCAAAGGTCAAGGTCACAGGGCAAAGTGAAATATTCAGCCCTTAGGTCAGTTGATGGTGTGGATGCTGAACTATCTGAGTGCTCCTTATAATAATAATAATAATAATAATAATAATAATAATAATCTATCCATCCATCCATCATCCAATCCTACATTGCCCCATGGGGAGCGTAGGAGCCCGGGGCCAGGCAGTTGGTCCCGACATTTAAGATGAGAGTGACCAGCCTTACTCATCCCTGAGTGGCATTACATGAGCAATCAACCCCAACCATCCCTTGGATATAAACCTTCACCGGCTCAATCCGATTGGAGTGCAATAATTACCCACTAAACCACCAGGCGCCAAAATTTGATTGTATGGTTAACACCCAGCGTAGTAAATGGTTTCCTGGTGTTCAGGAAACCATTTGGCTTGTCACTCAGTGTAGAGTTACCCACAGGCAGTAGGAAGAGGAAAGAATGAAGGAAAGAAAGACAATAATAATAATAATAATAATAATAACGATAATAATAATAATAATAATAATGATAATGATAAAAATAATGATGGTTGGTATTATTAGTATTAGTATTAACAATATTAATGGAATAAACAAAGTTAGGATTTTTACAAACATCAGTTTTGTAGTCTGCTGTTGCTTTGTTCTCCTCGCTTAGAGCACAGAGCATAACCTTCAGTAACTCTAAGTATTTTTTCTGGTGTCATTACCCGCCACCTTACCACCACTGCACTGTGATTTTTGAAAATTAAAGTGACTTGTAACTGAGGAAAGGTCGGAGTGAAAAATTAAGAGTTCAGGTGAGGGGCTGGTTCCAAGAAGACCCGTAACTTTTTCAATACGAACTCGATTTTTTGTATTTTATTATTTTTGCTTCCTTCAGATAAAGTTCGTCACGTTGGAAAAGATCCACCGTAGTCAAGGAGTTAGAAAGTCTGCATTAACTTCTTCATTCTGACGTATTCATTTCATTTTTTTATTCTTGCCGTCAACAGATTCTTTTAAGTTTAGGGGAGATTCTTGGTAATGGAAGGGTTATTGAAGGCTATGTCTAACCCCTACAATTCCAGAAGTCTTTACTAAGTTGAATAAAATTGTCTGTAGATATCAACAACGAAGACTGTTCCCTCTGACTGAAGGAGTTTTGGGGTATTTGCGATATATTTTTCTCTTTTTAGCTCTCACGGTGGATGCTGTTGGTGGGATGGTTTCTCATTTCTTTCATTTTCTTTTTTTTTTCCTGTTCGTATGAGGTGTTGCACAAGTTTCTCGATGCTAAAAGACAGGAGGTGTCAGTACGACGTAGGAGAAAGGCGTGGCATTGTGGGGTGTGGCAGTTTGTGAGGTCTGGTAATGTGAGATGTGTGTGTGTGTGTGTGTGTGTGTGTGTGTGTGTGTGCGTGTGTGTGTGTGTGTGCGTGCGTGCGTGCGTGTGTGTGTGTGTGTGTGTGTGTGTGTGTGTGTGTGTGTGTGTGTGTGGCAGTGTGAGATGTGGCAGTCCGTGTAAACTGTAAAGTCTAGCAGTGTGGAGTATGGCAGTGCGTTGCTTGTGTGAGCTGTGGCAGTGGGATGTGGCAGATTAAAATGCTTAGTGCGGTATAAGGGAGGGTGAAATTTAGTAATACATGGAGCACCAGTGTTTATAAGACTTGCGGATCTAGGAAAACCACTGTGTCTGTATAATAAACTAGTATATAATCAATGTGTCTTTTCTGATTTATGGATCGGAAACGTAAACTCTAACAAAAGCCATGAAACATAAACAGAGGTATAAGAATGACCGTCCATATTTAATAACAGACAAAAGAACGTGAAAGAGAGTAAGCCAGACTAAATGAAAGTGAATACCAGAGTAAAGTGTGAGGAGGTGAAACTGATTGAATGTGATACAAAAAGGGAAGGTGTATCGAATGGATAGGTCAGTGATGAATTAGTGACTCTGAGGCTACGTACCACATGGCCTGGCGTCCGTTCTCACTCCACTGTCCCCCCCCCCCTCTCTCTCTCTCTCTCTCTCTCTCTCTCTCTCTCTCTCTCTCTCTCTCTCTCGCCATGTGCATGTGTGCGTGTGTGTACACGCGTACGCGCGGTCGCTGGTGTATGCTTTAGTGTGTGTGTGTGTGTGTGTGTGTGTGTGTGTGTGTGTGTGCGCGCGCGTGCGTGCGCGTGCGTGCGTGCGTGCGTGCGTGTGCGCGCACGCACGTTTAATTGGAAGAGAAACAGACTGAGACAGCAGGATACTATTAGCCTCCCTTGGGATAACTGGGAACAGAGTACTGAAGACATCATTATCGAGGCACATGAAAGGAACCCTATTTAAATTAGACCCTTATTCTCGATAGCAAAGGAGGTGTCGTAACATCCCTTTCTCAGCGATTTACTATTATGAAGACCTTACTGAACGCTTCCACTCTTAAATCTCTCCCAAGCTGGATAAAGTCGTGTATAGAGAGCAGGCAGAAATAAATTAAGAACTACGTCATCGTACTGTAGGAGTTACTTATCTTTTAGGTATGGACACTGAAATTTGTTCCATCCTGTGCAGTCCAGGCATAAATGGAACGTCAGCATTAGCGCTCCTCTAAAAAAATGTAGTAGTTAAAAGAAGGCTTATTTCGGGGCGTCGGTAAATGTGAGCTCCATCACTCGGATTCATTTCCCGCATTTTATTCCTGTTAGTTTCAGAGGCTTTTTTTTTTTTTTTTTTTTTTTTAAGTAAGAAAGGCGATTTGAACTAGAGGGATTAGATATAGCCTAAATTATCCCCTTCATTTCGAGATGTGCTTCTAAAGTTGAGTAAAATCATGTAGATATAACACAAAAAATGGGTAACTTTCACTAGAGGAAATGGAAACCTGAAAAGCATATTATCCCCGTCGAATTACCAGGAACGGACCGGAAGAGTTCAGGCTGCAACAATTAAGACTGCAGTGTGCGTTGTATATAGAGTTTTTTCCCAGGTGAAACTCCAAAGCAGAGTTATTTGCTGCCAGATGAACATTCCTGAAATAACGCACATACTGTTCTCTCTCTCTCTCTCTCTCTCTCTCTCTCTCTCTCTCCTACTTTGGGAAATGTATATGGTAATGAGGAGCCTAGTTGTGTCAGGATGGGGTGGCAAGCGTAAGGAAGGTAACGACACTTCTCCCTACAACCTCCGTCCCTTGCCACAATCCTCTTCCCTCCCACAATCCTCCTTCCTCCTTCCCCATAAACCCCCGTCCCTCCTACTCCACAACCCCACTTCCATTCCACAATCCCCTTCCCACTCCACAACTCCTCCTCCCTCCCTCACTCTCTCCTCACAAACCTTCCCTCCCTCTCTTCCTCCTCACAACCCCTCCTCCCCCTCACAATACCTCCTCCCTCCCCACAACCCCGCCTTCCTTGTTTGTTTGTGGCCTTTCCCATTATGTTTGGTGCTGGAGAGAGACGCTTTCATGCGATGACATCGATATAGTGGAAGTGGAATGAAGATGAGAGTAACTTCAGCCTGCAGTCCACTGAGTTCACGTTTCAGAGGGCCCTCAATTGCAACTACTACTACTACTTTTACAACCCTTATGTTTCCAGCGATGTTACTGTTTGTAGAAATCGGTGAGAATCTTGGTATTTTCATTTCGACATGTGCAGTGTGGTAATTCGACCCTGCACACTGTGTAATTTATTTTTATGGGATGGAATCACTCGGCGCGCAAAATTCAAGCATGTCGATGTTCATCATATCCTTATCAGTGGACGGGAGCTGATGATAACAGATTAATCCTTTCCGAACAGTGTGCCCCATAATACTCCTTGGGTGTAAGAATTCGAGACTATGCTACCGTGATTTGGAATATTTGACGGTAAGGCGACCGGGTTTAGCTCCTGGTAGCAGATTAAGAAGACTTATATGCCTGTCGACTGCACGAAAGCCATTAAGGTAGATTGTCATTGCAAGGTCACAGTTTTCCCCAAGAACACTACTAGAAACAGTCGAAGTCATGTGTAGGTCCCCAAGTGTATCCTGCTGGTGAGTGAACAAGGACAAAGGAGAAACAAACTGCGCCATCAAATTATACTGCCCTTAGAACTGAAGGTCATCCAACGGCAAGCACGTCATCGGCAAATCTGAAAATCGATGCTCCCACGGCACATGAGTCTCGGCAATACAAGCACCATCCACCAACAGACGACTGGTCATCCTTTTACAGCTACACTCTTTTTTTTTTCTAAGGTGGCCTGAACTTCCATTTCTCCATCTTGAATGCAGAGTTGTACTAGTAAATCAACTCTATAATATAGTACTTGTTGCGAAGAAGTGCTATGGAAAGTATGTAGAACGATGTTTTTTTTTTCCCACTAAACTACGTGAAATAAGCTACAAAGGGGCGAAAACTGAAGCCAAGTTAGGAAAAAAATAGAACCTCTCATCTCAGCAAAATGTCTTGATGCCAACTTGAACAAAACACCTAAACCTATTTATAGCAGCGAAACAGTTAAATAAGATAGTTCCAGAGGCAAAAAAGAACCTTTCTATTTGTTGATGCGCTATGGTGATTCAGATGCAACTGGAGTAGTGAGGACGGCAAGACGGAACGACAAAATTGCTTGATGCGGGGAGACTGAACCGTGGGGACGGGTTGACAAAATTGGACAGACTTGAGAGACAAATTGGGTACGTCGAAAGTGACTCTTGGGTATAATGGAGCGACGAAAGTGAAAACAGGCACTGTGTAGCAAGAGGAAACAAATTTGAGTCGCAGTGAACCAAAAAAGCAATTTAAAGGGGAAAAGAGTGGAGATTTTTCACTGAGAAGCGCAGTAATGTCAACAGGGCTGCGTCCTTGTCGTCCCTGAAGGTCTCTTGCATCTCTTCTTTACTAGTTAATTCTTTAATATGGTATCTTAATAAGGAGGGAGGGGAGAGGGAGGGGGAGACCGTGAATGAGGTGGAGGGATGGAGTGGAGAGGGATAGGAGAGAGGGGGGGGGGAGCTGGGGGAGGGCAGCGAAATGCAGGGGACAGGTCGACATGGAGCCGATTTGTTTGTGGCCACCCTTTACGGGATTGAGGCATCTGGCTATAGACAGATATAGACGAATATATTTTAGTGCATTATTTCGTTACCCCAATTTTTTGCTCTATTAGTCTCCTCATGTAACTCTTTAGTGTTGTAATATGTAAGTCTTGAGTTTTGGTTAAAGTTATTTTGGTAATCGAAGAGCAGGAGGAGTTAAAGATGAATACAGGGAGTTGATCTTGATTTATTATCTTCAAAGAAAGTCTAAGTTGAGCAGCGTATGTATTACACAGGGACTTAATTTACTTAGTCGGACCCCTCTTCTTATTTGATCTCTCCACTACCTGCCGCTTCTATGGCTAGCCCCCTTCTGATCTCTGATTCCTACATTCTCGTTTAGCAGGGGTCGTGTCACGTGGGCTATACTGTTGTTGAAATGTTCTAGAAGCCTGTGTGTGTGTATGTGTGTGTATGGTCACGAGGCGCTGTTTGTGGGCAATTGTGCTGGTGTGAGACATTCTGGAGAGTTGCTTACGTCACTTCTTTTGGCCCCTAGGTTTGACATTGACCTAACCTCTAGATTATATTATGTATGTTGCTGGTTATTATGTATTAAGATATTTTACAGTCCTGACACTCATGCAACACGCTCAGATGCCAGAGAGGGACGCCTTCACGTGGTGGCACTGATATAACCAGCTGGCTCCCCGAACTGGTCCTGCAAACGTCCTTTAACTTCCTGTCTACAGAAAGGAGGATGGTGGACTGCAAGATACTGGTTAACTCCTATCTTCAGTCCGCCGTGTTCACGTTCAGATGAGCCAGAGACGACAATAACAATGATACGCAGAAAATATGTGGAAAGTTGTTACTCGTACTCCACTAACCCCAGCCAGAAGGATACCGTAATTCAGGAAAGAGCCCATTTCCTCCCCACCTACCAACTTTGGAGTATCGATCCTGAGACCATATGGTATCTACTCAGTCACAAAAAATAATAATAAAGAAGTAATGATGATGAAAATAATAATAATAATAATAATAATTCACTCATTCGGTCGTTTCTTCTATCTTTCCCTCCTCCCTTCTCTCCTTCCTCCTTTCCTTCCTTCCTTCATTCATTCATTTCTTCATCTCTCCTTCTTCCCTTCGCTCCATTCTCCTTCTTTACTTCCTTCCTTCCTTCCTTCATTCATTTATTCAATCTTTTTCCTCCCTCCCTTCCATCCTTCCTTCTTTCCTTCCTTCCTTCTTTCCTTCCTTCCTTCTTTCCTTCCTGCACTGGACAGGTTTTACGTGGGTTCCATGGTAGAAATATTGTGGATTTCCGGGGCCCATATTCCCATCGATTAAGGAAACTATTAATTACCTGTTCCTTAACGATTTATTTCTGGATATGGCTGGTTAATATCTCCTACGTTATCTGTGCAAATTAGGGTGATGTTGGAAGGATTTGTTTAACACAGAAGAGTACAGTATAGTAAGGTGGTATAAACAAAATAAATTGCTTGGGAAAAGGTGCTAGGGAGCTTACATAACCGACGAGAATACGGGCCCGTTACTCTTCTCTTGACGTGTGTGTGTGTGTGTGTGTGTGTGTGTGTGTGTGTGTGTGTGTGTGTGTGTGTGTGTGTGTGTGTGTGTGTGTGTGTCTTTCATCTGACAGTTGGGTCATTGCTGTAACTTGAACGCTAAGCCGTGGTTGAATGAAGTTTGATGAGCCTGGGTTATAAGGTAGGAATGAGTCTCCTTGGTTTCTGGCCAAATTTATCCCCCGTTTTTACTACACTTGGCCATAAACTGAATAAAAGGGGTTACAAATCTTTATTAGATGAACACAGACCGAAAATAGGAGTAAAATTGCCCTCTCTTCGTCTTAAATATTGACCTACAACAAGATTGAAACTAAATATTTGGTGCTCGTCACGAAGAGGTGCTGTGGAAAGGACGTAGAGATGAAGTATTACCTTTTTCTCCCACTGAGCTACGTAAAATGTGGTGCAAAATTATGACAATATCTAACAAGGTGAAGTAAATGAATTATAGTTTTTTTATTCAGTTCAGAAACCCATCGCAGTTAAAGTAAAAGGTTTCCCTGTGACTGTCCTCAAGATTGTTGTTGTTTTGTCGTTGTTGTAGTTGTTGCGGTTTTGTTGTTGTTGTTGTTGTTGGTGGTGGTGGTGGTGGTGGTGATATTGTTACTGGCGGTGGTGGTGGTGGTGGTTTGTGATGGTGATGAAGGATCTGGTGGTGGTTCCTCCATTCTTATCGTTGTTGTTGGTGTTAATAATCTTTCTTGTTGTTTTTTACTGTTGCTGTTTTGTTGTTATATTGCATTGTTAGTAATTTCTTCCTCTTCTTGTTCTGCAGCCATTGCTGTTGCTGTCGGCTAAGCTTAACATCACCCCTGTTTTTATCAAAGGGTAAAAGCTAGAAATATCCGTTCAGCAATTATATTTGGCCAGATAAGACAGGTGTCACACTGAGGGAGGCGAGCTGTCAGACATAGGGAATTCTTATGTCAGGTTTGTAAGAGAGTGCGTGTAAGGTAGGGCAGGATTGGGTAAGGTAAGGTAAAATGGCGGGAAAATTGGGTAGGGTAGGGTAAGGTAGGGTACGGTAAGTTAAGATGAGGGAAAGATTGGGTAGGGTAGGGTAAGGTATGGTAGGGTAAGATGGGGGAAAAATTGGGTAGGGTACAGTAAGCTAAAGTAGAGTAGGATGTGGCATTTTGTGTGTGTGTGTGTCTGTGTGTGTGTGTGTGTGTGTGTGTGTAGCTCTGGACATGGTATTGACTGCCCGTTCACAGAGGTTCAGCATGCCTTCTAAATGTCATACACAGTCACATGCCACCTCTTTAACACAATACCCAGTGTCCGTGCTGATTACATGCTGGAGCCATTTCATTTAGAATTAATATCCTAGTATCATTGGGGTTATTTTTTTGAATGAAATGTGAGAGGGGATTGTGAACGATGATAAAGTCTGTTTTAACACGATCTAAATGATGAAACTGTTTTCCGCCTCAGCTTTGGATGATTCTTTCTGTCTCACTCTTGCCCTCGCTTTCTCTCGCTCGCGCTCTCGCTGTCTCTAGGTATCTCTCACTCTCGCTCACCACAATTAGATATGTTGTCTACCGCGTCAGTGATTAGATCTGCATCTTAGAGTGAGAGAATAATTGCGTGACGGAATAATCCTTTTACGAGTCTGGTGTTCCGAACTGCTGGGACGGGATTATAGCACCGCCAGTCCTCTTAAATATTACTGCGTAGTTCAGCCACAGCTCATTACGTTTTAACAAGGCGTTGAGAGTGTGAGTGTATTGCTGAATACAAGTTCTTTTGCCATTCCTACCTCTTTGTCTCGTATTCTGGTCGGTAGCTCAGGAAAGAATTTATAAACCCCTCCAGTACGAGAGGCATTTCCTGAGATGAATAAAACCGTTCTGAAGTGGCATGAATAAACTAAACAAGACGTCACCGGAATGAAACGGTAAGATAGGACTGGAATGAAACGGTAAGATAGGACTGGAATGAAACGGTAAGGTATCACTGGAATGAAACGGTAAGGTATCACTGGAATGAAACGGTAAGATAGGACTAGAATAAAATGGTAAGGTATCACTGGAATAAAAGGGTAAGATATGACTGGAATGAAACGTTGAGGTATCACTGGAATGAAACGGTAAGATAGGACTGGAATGAAACGTTAAGATAGGACTGGAATGAAACGTTAAGATATCACTGGAATGAAACGGTAAGATATCACTGGAATGAACGGTACGGTGTAACTGGCTAGTCTTCATAATACAGTCCCGTGGCTCTCCAGTGGACCTTGCAGTGAGTCCAGCCGTCTCCATAGCAGCAGCCTCCCTATTCTGGCTTTCCGTCCCTACCACGCGAAGAAAAAGCCAACACTTATATGAACTCGGTATGATTGGCCCCAACGTGCTACCTCTGTTGTTTCTCGACGTTTGTTCTTTTGTTCAAGCTGGGATTTTGCTTGTTAGACGGATGCTGCGGCTACTTACCTCAGTCTTCTAGTTTATTTATAGATGAAGGTATATTGTGGTTTATGGGTTGTTTTCCAACGGTTTATTTGAGAGGTTGAGCTGTGTTGGGTTGACGCTTCTAATTCCACTACTGATTGAGGAAAATGTGGATGCGTGCTTTAACAATACCTGTGTTTCTTTGTTGGCTTGTGTTTTTTTCCGCAGTCCATCCTTGGGTAAAAAAAAAAAAGCCTGGATGATTGTGTGCGTGCGTGTGTGTGTGTGTGTGTGTGTGTGTGTGTGTGTGTGTGTGTGTGTGTGTGTGTGTGTGTGCGCGCGTGCGTTCGTGTGTGTGTGTGTGTGTGTGTGTGTGTGTGTGTGTGTGTGTGTGTGTGTGTGTGTGTGTGAAACTATACTCATGAATCCGACAACACCTAACCTACAACCCAGCAGTCTACTTATGTGTTACGAGCCTTCACATGATACCACTCGACACTAATACCACCGTCCGTATGAATCCATTAGTGCCCCGGGTTCCTGTGTGAGGGATTTTGCTGGAAGGTTACTTAGCTTACCGCCCTTCGCCTATCGGTTCATAGTCACAAAGCTCATAGGTGCGTACTCATGGGTTCCTCCTTTATTAAAACCTTTGAGAATGCCCAGTTCCGCGTTCTGTTTAGGACACTGAGCACAAATAGGTTAAGTGCGTGCTAGAGCTGCTTAATAGGGGTACCACTGGGGAGCGAACAGAAATTGTTGCTCACCGCTGCCCGTTCATAGTGGTAACAGAGTTTAATGTCGTAATACTGTGCCCTCTTGCTTTTGTCACGCGATATATTTACCTTGGGGTAGACTTTCCTTCGTCGTAGTAGCAGTAGTTCACACCCCAGGCTCTACTGAACGTGAACCTGGTAAACTGCAGGCCAAAGTTGCCTTTCTTCTGCAATCCTCTTTTTTGGGGAATTGGGAAGAGACTGAAGAACGCCTATATGACCGGGCAGCTCCACTGCACGGTCATATTAGTGCCACAACAAGAAGGCCACCCTCTCCAGCAGCGGTCTTTGTCGTCAAAGGGTTAAACAAAAACTGTACCGATTGTTGAATGCGGGGTAAATGAACTGTATTATTTATAGCTTCCTTTCCGGCCTACTGTGAATTTTCTGCGTAAAAGAACAATTATTTTATGGCTGATCAGTTCATCTAGTTCCCTTTGTGTACAGTAAATAATAATATCGTTCTGGGTTGAATTTATTGTTCCTGTAGTGGGAAGGGATAGGGGTGAGCATGGAGGGGACAGGAGAGGGCATGGAGGGAGGCTAGTTTGAGCATGGATGGGACTGGGGTGAGCATGGATGGGACTGGGGTGAGCATGGAGGAGACAGGAGTGAGCATGCAGGGGGGCTGGATTGAACATGAATGGGACTGGGGTGCGCATGGAGGAGACAGGAGTGAGCATGGATGGGGGTTAGGTTGAGCATGGATGGGACTGGAGTGAGCATGGTGGGGACAGTGGCCAGTATGGCGGAGACAGGGAACAACATGGACACGTGTGAGCATAGTGGGGATAGGGCCAGACATGGAGGGGATAGAGGTGAATGTCAGTACAGCATTTTTTGTAGCTCTCATCAACAGCGTGCTGGTAATAAGGGTAGCGACAGGACGTTTACAGATAAAGAAATGATGGGAAAAAAGATACGATATATAATTATATAGATAGATATAGATATAGTGTGTGTGTGTGTGTGTGTGTGTGTGTGTGTGTGTGTGTGTGTGTAACATATGAATAGTCTGATGCCACGACAGTCAGAATGAGAACATCTTATGTGTTGACGGACTAGCCTGTTTGCGAAGTGCTTCTTTCAGTAATTTCATAGTAGTAACATCCACATATGATAACATTAATCTAAATATACTGTGTTTAATATGATCTGCAGAATTAAAAAGAAGAAATAGTTTTTTATTTAACATTCGGTATGGGGTGTGAATCATATCAGGGTAACTCGATCTGGTGTCATACTGTGCACGCTTAGAATGCTCAGATGTATACTCTTTTGGCGATTGTGCACCCTTCCTACCTATTTATAGCCGACTCTAGACACCACCCCCACACCAGACCATGACCATCCCGCCTGCTCAGGGTAATGGTTAGGTCTGTGTGGTAAAGGAGACCGAGTGAGTCACGTTCAGCCATTGGTAATATCGTTCATCTCTCATGCAAGGGGAGGGGGGATTGTGTCCATTACTGTTGGCTGTTCTTTTTAATTAGTCAGGGGTACTTGCTAGTGTGTGTGTGTGTGTGTGGGTGTGGGTGTGGGTGTGTGTGTGTGTGTGTGGGTGTCATTATAACTGACTGTGTCCTGCCCAGCCAAAGGTAATATCGTCCATCAGTACGGCACAGCTGAGCGTGTACATCATTCAGGGAGGGCCTTTTGTGTGCTATTATTGGTTGTTTGGGTTTTGCCGAATGTCTGTGCGCTTTACCTACGCCAGTGGTTTTGGAGGAGGTTATAAATGTTCACCCCCCCCCCCCTTTTTTTAAAATTCTCCACAGTATATCTCAAAAAAATTATATTGATGGGTTTCAATGAAAGTTTGTGGATAGGTGGAGAAGTTGGCTAAATTTTGGTGATCTGAGTTCGAGTCACGGTTAAGGGCTTTTTTTTTTTTTTTTTTTTTTTTTTTTTCAGGAATCTCAAAAATTCATTTGGTGGATTTCAGTTTTTTTTTTTTGGAGGGGAGAGGGGAGTATGTGGGTCATGGGCCAAGGAAGAGTTACTTAAATGTTAGTGATGATATGAATTATCTGGTATGGACTTTGGCAGAGGTATGCGCTTTCTGAGGTTTGTCTAGTTTCACCTTCGTTCTCCAAGTGAGAGCGGGTGTTATTTTTTGTTTGACCTGTGTGTGTGTGTGTGTGTGTGTGTGAAAAAATTAACTCAAAATTTTTTTATCCGATATTAGCCAAATTTAGTGGAGAGGTAGATAAACAGCCAAAAAGTGACCCTATTGTTTCTGAGAATGATAGATCAGTGGTCAAGATCACAGTCTCAGAGATAGACCTAACAAAGTCAGCTTAAGAAATATTTATCCGATTTACACCAAACTTGGTAGAACTGTTTCGGGTAATTTATAAAGGAGTTCGACTTTAAAAACAATCAGTCAGAGGTCAAAGGCGCAAAGCAGTGTCAAATTTCGACCTGTCAGGCAAGAATTAAATGATTCTGTTTTCATTGCAATGGGCCACAGGTCGAGGGGCATAGGGCAGAGTCAGGTGTTTTGGCCCTGAGACTAATTGGAGGGCGGGGGGGTTGCACTCTCCCAGCGCTTTCTTCATCCTTTTTTTTTTTTTTTCATCGTTGTGTGCGTATGTGTATAGTTTGGCACTCGCTCGTGTGTATGTATACTGTACGTATGTGTGTATGTATTTATGTCTGTTTCTCCGTCTGTTTGCATGTATGTATATGTGTGTGTGAAAGTGTATATGTATGTATGTATGAATGTGCAGTATGCGTTTGTGCGCTTGTGCACGTTCGTGCTTTCATTATTCGGCGCTTTTGTGTTGAGGTATGCGTTATTTCCTCCGTCAGTCGGAACTGATATAAGGATTGGCAATCGATGAAGTAACATATCAATCAGTTATGAACGCAGACTGTAAATCTCTCTCTCTCTCTCTCTCTCTCTCTCTCTCTCTCTCTCTCTCTCTCATTACTGTTTTACCATTCCCTTCCCCCTCATCCATCGTATCCTCCTCTTTTCCTTCATACCAATTAATTCGTGCTCTTCTCCCCCTCTCCTACCAACCATTTTTCCTTCCTAATTTTTCTTCATTATCCCTGCTTCCTATTCGAGCCGTCTATATTTATTCAGTTTCCTTACCATCTGCGCATCTCCCACATCCAAGTCATTTCTCCATTACCTAGAAATTTTCGCATCTTTTTCCCCTTCCCCTCATTTCTCCCAGTAAAGCCTGCATCACCTCCTCTTACCTTATGTTCTTTTATTTAATTTTTCTTGACTGAACTTAGATTTCTCGTTTATCTTTTCTTCTGCAGTTCTCTTTTCCCTTCGTCTTCCTTACTGTTCTATCCTGTTTCATTCCTTCCTTCCTTTCTTTCAACCCCTTTCCCACCCTCCATTCCTGTCGTTTTCCTTTCCTCCAAATTTAACATCTGCCCCCACCCTTCCTTCCTTCCTTCCTTCTTTTCCTTCCTTCCTTCTCCCTGTCTTCCTGTTTTCCCATTGCTTCCCCCTCCTTTTTTTTTCTCTTTCTCTGTCTCTCTCTCTACCCTCTCTTTCGTCTCCCTGTCCCTCCTTTCCTCACGTTCCTCACTTTCTTTTCTCCCACTTCAGCCTGTTGCTCTCTCCTTCATCATTATTTCTCAGCTTCCTTTGATTCCTTACGGCTTAGTCCATTTTTTTTCACTTTCATCCCCCTCCCCTCTTTCCGCTTCTCCTCTGCATCCCTCTCCCTGTTCCTACCTACCCTCCTTCCCCTCTCCCAGTTCCTACCTTCCTTCCTTCCCCTCTCCCAGTTCCTACCTTCCTTCCCTCCCCTCCTTCCCCTCTCCCAGTTCCTACCTTCCTTCCCTCCCCTCCTTCCCCTCTCCCAGTTCCTACCTTCCTTCCCTCCCCTCCTTCCCCACTCCCAGTTCCTAGCTTCCTTCCCTCCCCTCCTTCCCCTCTCCCAGTTCCTAGCTTCCTTCCCTCCCCTCCTTCCCCTTTCCCAGTTCCTAGCTTCCTTCCCTCCCCTCCTTCCCCTCTCCCAGTTCCTAGCTTCCTTCCCTCCCCTCCTTCCCCTCTCCCAGTTCCTAGCTTCCTTACCTCCCCTCCTTCCCCTCTCCCAGTTCCCACCTTCCTTCCCTCCCCTCCTCCTTTCCCAGTTCTTATCTTCTTTTCCTCCTCTTGTTCCCTCACCCAGCTCCTACTTTTCCTCCCTCCCTACCTTGTTCTCTCCCTCCCTCTTTCTCTTCCACCCCTTTTTTTCTACCTCCACCTCTCCCTCCCTACCTTCTTCTCTCTCTACCATCCTTACGTCTCAACCCCCTTCCTCCTTCCCTTCCTTCCCCTCCCTACTCTCTTCTCTTCCTCCGATTCTTACATCTCAATTACCTCTCCCTTCTGCTCCCCCCTCCCCTCCCTCTCCCGACTCTCTTCTCTCCCTCCCATCTTTACGTCTCAGTCCTCCCTCCCTCCTTCCATCCTCACGTCTCAATCCTCCCTCCCTCCTTGCCTCCCTCCCTTCCTGAGCAGATGCCGTGATTGACAGAAACAATTTAGGGAGGAAATTTTCAATGCATCGGAATCTCATCAGGCCCCACCCAGGGTTGTGGCAGGGACAACACTGCTACAATGGCCGGGCGAGAAGGAAGAGGAAGAGGAGGGGGAGGAAGAGGAGAAAGAGAAAGTAGGATTGAAAGAGGAGGAGAAAAAGAAGGAAGGAAAAAGAGAAAGAAGAATGGGAAGAGGAACAGGAGGGAGGGAGGAAGGAATGGGAAAAGAAATAAGAATAGGAAGAGAAGGAAGGGAAAAAGAGGGAGAAAGAGGAGAGGAAGAAAGGGAGGAAAAAGGAGAGAGAGAGAGAGCAGGAGAAAAAGAAGTAGAGGAGGGGGAGGAAGACAAGGAAGAAGAAAAGGAGGAGGAGGAATAGAAATAGGATGAAAAGGAAACAAAATGGTATAGCTGATGAGGAAGCTAACAAGGAAGACACAGCAACAGTCATCAGGAGGAGCAAGAGGAAGAGGAGGAGGGAAAAAAGAATGAAGGCGAGGAGAAAAGGGAGGGGATGGGTGAAGGAAATACGAGTATAGAGAAGAAGAATGGATAAGAATTGGAAAAAAGAGCATGCAATAAAAAATAGAAGAAAAGGAGAAGATGAAGAGGAAGAGGAAGAAGAGAAGGGAGAGAGACAGAGAGACAGACAGACTGACAGACGCATTCAGAGTGAGGGAGAGAGGAGTGACAAGGAGATGAGGTGGGGTTAGGTTGGATAAGGAGGTTGTGGCAAGGACGAGTTTGCCACACAGACCATCCTCTTGCGCTGGGAAAAAAAGGAGGAGGAGGAGGAGGAGAAGGAAGAGCAGGAGGAGGAACAGGAAAAGAAGGAAGGCAGGAGTCCCCGAGTTAAGAGATAGACAGCCTCCGACAGCTCGAGATGCAGAATGAAAGAATTTGCTGTTAAAAGATAATGTCCAGGAGTGAGAGGCGAAAAAAATGAATGGAAGAAAACAAGGAATAGAAATCGACTTCCCTTAAGAGTTGAAGCTGAAAGGAAAAAGGGAGAGAAGGGAGAGGGTAGGGAGAGGAAGAGAAAAAGAAAGAAAAGGGTGAAATGGAATGAAGTGAGATTACGTAAAGGTAAAAAGATATGTCGAGAAAATACATAGGAGAAGGAGGAGAAAAATAGAGAGAGAAGAGGAAGAAAAAGAGAGTTGATGAGGAGAATGTGGCAGAGCAAATGGAAAGAAATGTGTGGAACAGGAAAAAAGAGGATGAGAAGAAAATGCAACATAATATTCTGAAGAAGAAGAAAATACGAGAAGGTAAATAAAAGGATGACAAAATCAGATACAGTAGGAAAGAAGAAAGAGAAGAGGAGAAAAAAAAAAGTTGAGAGAAAAATGATAAAAACTCGAGCTGATTGAAGACAGTGAGGAAGAGAAGGTGAATAAAGATAAGGAGGTGATAAACGAAGCGATAACGATAGAGAATGAAGCAGAGTCGATGATTTAGGGCAAGCGGTATTGGATAAAGTGAGATAAAGAGGGGGAGGGTGGCATGCATTTCGAGAGAGAGAGCGAGAGAGAAACTGTTCTAAAGGGAAGCTAAAGGTGAAGATAATGAGGCCAAGGTGAAGCTGGAGAGCATGAGAGAAAAATAGGGAGAGGAGAGGAGAGGTGGTGACGAGAGAGAGAGAGGAGAGAAGTGATGAATTTTGGGTTTCTATTTGTGTGTGTGTGTGTGTGTGTGTGTGTGTGTGTGTGTGTTGACAGACTGACAGACAGACAGAGAGCGTGTGAAGCAACTGGGTTTACTTTGATAGACATGGCCTTCAAATGTATAAGTTCACGGCTATTTCCGAGAGAGACAAAGAAAGTGACAGACAGCAAAAACAAACACACACACACACACACACACACACACACACACACACACACACACACACACACACACACACACACACACACACACACACACACACACACACACACACACACACACACACACACACACACACACACACACACACACACACACACACACACACACACACACACACACACACACACACACACACACACACACACACACACACACACACACACACACACACACACACACACACACACACACACACACACACACACACACACACACACACACACACACACACACACACACACACACACACACACACACACACACACACACACACACACACACACACACACACACACACACACACACACACACACACACACACACACACACACACACACACACACACACACACACACACACACACACACACACACACACACACACACACACACACACACACACACACACACACACACACACACACACACACACACACACACACACACACACACACACACACACACACACACACACACACACAGAGCAGCACGAAGAAACTGAGAGCGCTTGTGAAATAACTAGTTTCAGACTGACTGACGTGGCCTTCAGAGTGTAAATTCACATGCGCTTGGTATTGTCTAGTCTCCCTCCCCTCTTCTCTCCCCCAACTCCCCCACTCCCTCCACTCCCCACTTCCTCCCAATTCCCCCTTCTCTACCCCACTCCCAGCTCTCCCCCTCCCCCTTCCTTTTCCCTCCATTCTTCTTCCCCCTCTTCCTCCAAACCCTTCCATTCCTCCCTCCTCTCCCTTCCCTTTCCCGTGTTGCCTTCTCCCCCTGCTCCTTCCAGTCCCCCTCTTTCAGTCTCCCCCTGCACTCCCTGGTCCCCCCTTCCCTCTCTCCCTCTTTCCCTCTCTCCCCTTTTTCCCCTCACTATCACCCCTTCCCTTTCTCTGCACCTCCCGTTACGCCATCGCTTTCCTACTTCCTCCACTCCTCCCCATCCCACTCCGCCTCCCACTCTCCCTCCCTTACCCCCACTCGCCTTACTCCGCCACTCCCTTACATTTACTCCCCCTACTCCCCCACTCCCTTGCCTTTACTCCCCCTACTTCCTCTCCTTCCCTTACCCCCACTCGCCTTACTCTCTCCCCTCCCTTACCCCCACTCGCCTTACTCTCTCCCCTCCCTTACCCCTATTCTCCCTACTTCCCCCGTCCCTTACCCCCACTCGCCCTTCTCCTTCCCCTTCCCTTACCCCCACTCGCCCTACTCCCTCCCCTTCCCTTACCCCCACTCGCCCTACTCCCTCCCCTTCCCTTACCCCCACTCGCCTTACTCCCTCCACCCTCCCTTACCTTTACTCCCCCTACTCCCTCCCTCTCCCTTATCCCCACTCTCCCTGCCCCCTCGCCTTTCCTTACCCCCACTTGCCCTACTCCCTCCCCTTCTTTACTCTCACTCTCCCTATTCCCTCCCCCACCCTTATCCCCACTCCCCCTGCCCCTCCCTCTTCCTCACTCCTCCCCGCTTGGAATGCAACCCGTGGCCCCTCACCTCCTCTGTGTCTCCATTTACACTCAGGTTGTTTGTGTTGCCTTCCTTACTTACTTACTTCCCTGTTCTTGTTTGTGGCTCTTCTTGTTTATCTTGTTTTTTTTATTTTAGTAGTAGACTGTAAGGAGACTGACGACTTTGATTGGGTTTTCATTTTACTTAGAAGAAAAAGAAGAAGACTAAGACGAAAACAAAGAAGAAGAAGAAGACAAGAAAGATGATGATGATGAGGAGGAGGAGGAGTTGGAAATGGAGCTGGTGGAAGAGAAAAAGAAAAGAAAAAGAAGATGAAACAGACGAAGAAGAAGAAAAAGAAGAGGAGAAAAATATTGATGATGATGATGAAGTGGAGGAGGAGTTGGAGATGCAGGAAGAGGAGAAATAGAAGAAGAAAAAGAAGACGACGAAGAAGACGAGAAAGATGTTGATGATGATGAAGAGGAGGAGATGGAGGTGGAGGAAGAGGAGACGAAGAAGAAAACGAAGACGAAGTAAAAAACGTAGACGAAGAAGAAGAAAGAGAAGACGAGAAAGATGTTGATGATGATGAAGAGGAGGAGTCGATGGAGATAGATGAAGAGGAGAAGAAAAAGGAGACGAAGACGAAAACGTAGACGAAGAAGAAGAAGGAAAAAGAAGAAGAAAAAGGAGGAGGAGAAATGGGTGTAGGGTCAGAAGGGACACAGACTCTCCTATATATGCCCTTCTTGGTCGCTTTGCATGAAGGTCCTGAGTTGTGATATCCAGGTCCCCAATTTTACTGCCGGGAGAACAGGGGTAAGGATGAAACAAACGACCCTTTATGAGTACTTCCCCTTGGTCTTTCGTCCGGGTCCGTCCGGTGAATGGCAATCGTCACAGGCTATTTTCTGGACGAGGGCAAATTTTAAGGGTAATGAGACGAGAGTGAGCCGGAGTGGATGTATTGATTGGGGCGCAGGAGAGAGAGGAAAGAGAGGAGGAGAGGAAAGGAGGGAAGGAAGGAGTAGGGAGAGGAAAGGAAGGAAGGAAGGAGTAGGGAGAGGAAAGGAGGAGGGAAGGAAGGAGTAGGGATAGGAAAGAAGGAGGGAAGGAAGGATTAGGGAGAGGAAAGGAGGAGGGAAGGAAGGAGTAGGGAGAGGAAAGGAGGGAAGGAAGGAGTAAGGAGTAGGGAGAAGAAAGGAGGGAAGGAAGGAGTAGGGAGAGGAAAGAAGGAGGGAAGGAAGGAGTAGGGAGAGGAAAGGAGGAGGGAAGGAAGGAGTAGAGAGAGGAAGGAAGGAGTAGGGAGAGGAAAGGAGGGAAGGAAGGAGTAGGGAGAGGAAAGAAGGAGGGAAGGAAGAAGTAGGGAGAGGAAAAAAGGAGGGAAGGAAGGAGTAGGGAGAGGAAAGAAGGAGGGAAGGAAGGAGTAGGGAGAGGAAAGAAGGAGGGAAGGAAGGAGTAGGGAGAGGAAAGGAGGAGGGAAGGAAGGAGTAGGGAGAGGAAAGAAGGAGGGAAGGAAGGAGTAGGGAGAGGAAAGAAGGAGGGAAGGAAGGTGTAGGAAGAGGAAGAGGCTGATGAAATGGGAAGAGGAACAGGAAGAAGGAGAGAGATGAAATGGGGAACAGGATTCAATAGCAAAGAGAAGGGAGAGAGAAAGAGGGGAGATGGAGGGAGGAGGAGTAGTTGGGGAGCTTAAAAATGGGAAGAGGAGAGGAGAGAAGTGGGAAGTAGAGGTGAGGAAAGGAAGGGAAGGAAACTGGGGAAGAAAGAGCAGAGGATGAGAAAAGAGGAAGGACGCTAGATTGGGGAGCTAGACAAAGGAAGAGGAAGAGAGAAGGAGAAGGAGTAGGAGCCGAGAGGAGAGAAATAGAGGAAAGGGAGGCTGTGTAGCTGAGCAGAAGAAGATGAAAAGAAGAAGAAGAAGAAGAAGGAGAGAGAGAGAGAGAGAGAGAGAGAGAGAGAGAGCACAAGTATGTAGAAGTGAGCCAGACGAGGTAATTGAGCTATTAGGCAGGAATTTACTTCACGGCGACAACACAAAAGTTACCAGCACCAAGCAAGAAGAGTCTGCAAGCCTTACCTCTTTCTTTACACAACGTCCTTTGTATCTGTAAGCTTTATTCTGAGTCTCTCGGTTTTATTGCTGGTTTTCCAAATGTATCGTGTGTATTTTTTCCTGATCAGTACTTGACCTGAAAGGAGGCGAGCTATATTTCATGACAAAAATAAAAATCAGAACTATATCCTTTCCGAATAAAAAATCAAAATCCGCTTGTTTCGAAAATCCTAGACCAACTGGGTTTTACAGTACAGTCAAATGTAGGTTACAGACAAGAAGAAAGCCAGACCGAAGAATACAGTTCCTAGTTGACCAGCTGAGAGTACCAAGTAACTTAGGTTTAATGAGTCGGACGGAAAAGTGGTATTTTTTTGAGTAGGCCAATTACATCCCAGCAGCCGCTAGAAATTGCACGGCTGGGGGGGAAAACGAATCTTATGTATTAAAAATATTTGGGGAATGTACAGAAGAATAATACCCAGAAGAACAATGGGTAACGTTGAGCTAGGAATGTTATGATTAGAGGCTGAGATAAGTGATAGTAGAACTGTGATACTTATACTAGGATAGATTTAGTGAATGTGAAGTCAGATTTTAGTAAGTGAAAATTGCACACACAAACTTAGGTGCCCGGATGTGTGTATTTTTCTTTGTGTTTGTTTACGCATAACGGGTACCTTCCATGTTATTTTACTCGTTTGTTATACCGTAATGGCAATAAAAATAAAAACGACTAGCTATAGGAAACCGTAACGCCATTTCCTCTGCGATTTATTTCACGTATTTACACATTTTCATCCAGTTGTACCTTGCTGAGGCCATGGTTCGTATTCTCGTCGGTTAAGGAAGCTCTCTAGCACCTCTTCCTTAGCGATTTATTTTTGCATATGGCTAGTTAATATCAATTTGTATGTTATTTATGCTGAGTATGCTGGTAATTGAATGATTTAAATGGCACAGAAAAGTACAGGAAGGAGTAATAAGTAAAATAAATCGCTTGGGAAGAGGTGTTAGGGAGCTTCCTTAGCCGACGAGAATACGAGCCAATGTCTTTCGATAGAGAAATATATAAATACCTAAAAGGGAATATTAATTTGTAACACCGGTATGTAAAATAAGTCGCTAAGAGAGAGATGTTACAAAATCACAAAAGTCACTTACGGTACGATTCTAAGTTCAATATGTTTTTTGCGTTTTGATGTGCAATTCATGTAAACAATTAATTTTTCATTTTAAGGGTTCAGAATAGTTTTTGAGACCCTTTGAGCAACTTCTGGGAATAGTAGGATTAAGGCAGGTAGCTATAAATGAAAATTATATATGATTCCTGTCAGTGAACGTTATTAATATTTCATCACATTGGCGCGTGGAGATAGATAGATAGATAGGTAGATAGATATATAGATAGATAGATAGACAGACAGACAGAGACGGAGAGTAAGGGAAAAAGAGTATTAATTTGTGCGTGTGACAGTTTTATTCTATTTTAGGATGAAATCTCTAACTGCATTGTTTAAAAATGACCTTCATTACCCCTTGACATTTAGACGTCATTCCAGTGCTGAATAAAATCGTCTGCAGGTGATAGGAAGAATATATGCACGTCATCGAATTGAAGGGGTTGAGAAAATAAAATATGGTCCTCCCAACAAGCCCTTAACCCTCCCATGATTGCGCCAACTCTCATATTGTATTCCATCTAACGCCAGACGATTTTATTCAGCTGAAAGCGAGTCCTAGAAGCCTGAGAGTGTTGATCAAATGGGAGAAAACAGACACTTTAGAAAAAAAATAAGATAATATATGAAATAGCGAAGAAACAATGGGGAATCCCGTTTTTACATCGACTGCTGCGTGTCGTGTTCTTGGGGAAGATTTGGACTTAGCAAAATAGCATGAGATACTCCAGCAAATTAGCGATCGATTTCCTGCCATAACTTAGCCTTGCTTTCTGCAGGAAGAACAAAGACAAGAAACTGCACCTTTTTCCCACGTCTAATGTTCCTCCTACAGACAAAATCTTACGACAGAAAAATTATCGTTGGTTACCTATTTTCGTATGAAAGGGTGGGGAAGGAAGAGTGCAAAATTTGTCTGCGTTTGTGTAGTTTTTCCTGCATTAATAAGTCTGAGTAGGGAGGCGATCGTAATTGTCTGAGAATCCCTTGCCTGATAATCCGCCATAATGATTCTCGTGCAGTCGATGGGCATAAATCTAAGCCTCTCTCTACTCCCAGGCTCAGTAAGAGACATTTAGGGCAAAGTCGCGACCTGTTCGCACCCACAAGTGAAACAGGGACCTTAATTGCAAAGCGACGGTAAACAGTCCTGGTCTGAAGGAATGTTTAGGTGCAGTCCTGGTCAGGCACGCACTTAGGCCACACTATTTTCTTTCAGTCTCTTAATCCCCACAACTTTCTGGGCATTTTCCTGGTCTTAGTCTTTAGCAGTTAATAGGGAATATGATCAGTATCATTATCATCATTAGCCAGAGTCAGTCCACTGCAGGACAGTGACCTTCTTTACCACTTTGACTTGTTGGTTGTTAGATTATTCCATCAAGTCCCTGCAAATCGAACCTCATCACACCACCCTGTCCTTTGTCTATCCCTTCCCCCATTCCATCTCTAGACTGCCACTCAGTTACCCTAGTAGTCAAAGTATGATCTGTATTCTTTTATGTTGTTATCTGTCTTATTTTTCCTTACCTGTGTTTTGTTTCCTAATTGATCCATACCTGCACGTGTAATCTGAAAGAACCAGGGTGGACTCCATGTACCAGCCAGACTTACGGACGATGTCGCTGCAGTTCCCTTTTATTTCATTTGTCTCTGCCATGTGCTTGAACATTAAACGCACAGCGGGAGTGTAGTTTCATTTCTGTGTTCTTTTACAGTGGCGAACATTGCGCAGATATCTGGGTGTAAAGTCAACTGTTCCACGTCTTATTCCGGGGTAAAGTTTGCGTGTTTTCCTTGCCAGAACCCATCGACCCTGTCCCCTGTCAACTTCCAGCCTTTCCTCTTTCCAACTTTTCCCTTCCTCCGCCCAAGCCCTTCCAGATACTTTCCTCCCCTTTCCGTGCAGACAAAATTGCACAGGAGAAATAAGTGCATTTGTATGGAGTCCTCAGATTCCTCCCTGTTTCCCAATTTTCGTCATGTTTTTCTTTTCTTGTTAAAAAATGGTCGTAATTTTAAATCATTTTGCGTCAGACTTGTTTTTCGTTTTAGAAAGGGGGAGTAGGCTTATGATATGAAAACATTGTTCTTCACTCATCACACATTGCCTCTCCTTACAAATGCACATCTCATACATTTAAACCTCACACTGCCATACAGATAACCTTTCTTCACTCTGCCGTACAGATTGCCCTACCTCACTTGGTTCAATTAAAAGCCGTTCCTCACATAGGCACACACACAACCACACCCCACACTCCCATCTCTTACCGTTACAACCCACCCTGCCACAATTCACAGTCACATCCCTCACATGCACGTATAGCCACACCTCAAACTTCGCCTCCTATAGTCACACACATAATTTTGCTAAACTGCATGATCACAGCTCACATACTACCACCATCTCACATTTTTTGCTGAACAGACACCTTTCACCTTTCCAAATCCAGTGAATGTCCCTCGCCTTATGTCCGCTTGCAGTTACAAATCCATGGTACAGGGGGTGGCAAATGTGACCATAAGAGCATAATTAAAGATAAGTGCAACAGGCTGGTTGGCCCTTGCTAGGCAGTTTCTAAAAGAGTGTGGCTACATAACGTGAATATGACAAACACTCATTCCTGGACACTCCTCATTTCAAACACTTCCCTCTTAGAACGTTCTATTTCACACACCTTCCTCTCCTCTTAAATCTTTGTTTCGCACACCTTCATTTCCTTTTAGAGCCTACCATTTCACACCTCTCTTTTCGCTTAGATCTTTCTTTTTCACACACCTTTTCCTCCTCGAGTCTTCTCAGATCACACACACCTGTCTCAGCATCCATTTCTCATTTCATCTCTTTACTTTGATGATATATGTAATTTTTAAAAGTTTATTCTTGCTAAATTCAGGCGACTTTACTGTGTTTAAGAGAGACGTTTCTGACCGGAGTAATTAGATACAACTTTAATAAACCCCTTTACCACTCAAGCGCTCTCCTACACTTAATAAAATCCTCTGTTAGCAGTAAGAATTAAAAATAAATGACGTTCTCGTGATGAAGTGGTTAATTCCACACAGATGACTCTTCCATCAAATAAGCTGTCTTTTTGAACTTTCCTGAGCTCTTTGCCCTTTTCTTTCTCATCATCAACCTCTGACGTCACCAGCCTTATCGCCCAAAGCAGACATCCCTTTTACACTTTCTACACAGTACACAGGGAGCGGATTATATATACCTTCTCGACTTTGAACACACACACACACACACACACACACACACACACACACACACACACACACACACACACACACACACACACACACACACACACACACACACACACCTGCCGTCATTGATTATCCCTTAGCGTCTAGAGAATAATGATATTGCGTCACCGTTCCGTGCATCTATCACACACAAAAAAAAAAAAAAAAAAGGACGTCACTCGTTGCTCGTATTTTTGTAATCTCAGGACAAAAAATTATGGACCTCCGTGTGAAATAAAGGGAGATATTGCCCTGTGTGTGTGTGTGTGTGTGTGTGTGTGTGTGTGTGTGTGTGTGTGTGTGTGTGTGTGTGTAAAAGACATCACAGGATATTTAATAATGAGGTAAAATCAGGAATAAGCTTTTTTCAGTTTTATTTGAAGATTGTTTAACCGAGTGAAATTTATATAAAAAATAAATACGTAATTAAAATGTTTGTTTTATCGTTCTTACTTTATTCCAGTGTCTTCAAATGATTATATTCATCTTCGGGTATGCCTCTCGCAGTGCAGGGGATACAGCCAATCTTCATGAAACTCCACCTCTATGACATGTCTTCCCACAAATATCATTATAAGACCTAAAAACACACACACACACATACACACACACACACACACACACACACACACACACACACACACACACACACACACACACACACACACACACACACACACACACACACACACACACACACACACACACACACACACACACACACACACACACACACAGAAAAACAAGGCGTCCTCAGGTTGAACGAGTTAATGGGGCGGAGTCACGCAGCGCCCGAGTACCCCAGGCCATCCAGGGGGCCATTCATAAACTTAACTCACACGCGCACGACACAGACTAATTAGCGGGTAGCCTGACGCTTCCTCTGATGAGCGACGCTGTTCATTTAGTCCTTTCTGTATGATGGCGCCATTGTAAAATTGTTCCTGCTACCTGTTGACAGTTTTACTCCTTACTTTCTTTGCCTCACATCTGCCTCTCTGGAGATCTTCATTCCACAACTTCCTGACCCCACACCTGCCTCATCCCACACCTTCCTGATCCCACGTATCTCACCACACTTACCTCACCCCACACCAGCCTTACCTAACAATTGCCTCACCTCACGCCAGTCTCATTTCACTTTTCACCCTTGTCACCTCACATCTTCATCACATTACAGATCCCTAACGCAACTGTCCCACCTCACCTAAACTTACACTTTCCTTTCTGCACCTTTGTATTTCCTCTCTATCACCTCTTCTCAGCCTGCACCTGGCTTATCCCACACCACTCCTGCCTCACCCGATCTCACCTCACACCTGCCTCACTTGACCTCACATTTGCATCAGTTCAATGCACGTTTGTTCACTTCTTCACCACTTCCCTGTCATCGCTCTTCCCAAACCTCTCCACATACCTACCTCACATCCCCCAGTCTCTTTACCTGCCTCACCTCAACCCACACTTGCCTAATTTACACGTACATTCTTTCTCATAACTATACGCACTTGCTTCGTCTCACTTCACATACACTTGCTTGACTACTTCCCACACTTACCTCTTTTACCTCCTTCCCTCACTCAAACCATCAAGCCTCACCTTGTTTTTCTTTTTCTCTATCACCTCCTCTTATTTTTGCCTCACCGCACCGCACAACCCTCTCCCCAGCACGACTTGTCACTTGTTTGCACCTGCATTACTTCATTTCACACCTGCCATAACACACATTTCCCTTACTTCACCGCTTTACTCCCTCCTCCTCACCTTTCCTCACTTCACACCTCGCCCCGCCTCACCTCTCAAATCACCCCTCTCCATAACCGCACACTACTGGCTTACACCTACCTCATTTCACTCCTGTTTCACATTATCCCACACCTGCCTAACCTCACCACACCTCATTGCTCTATATCATCACTCTCTCCTCACCCGAGACCTGCCCCACCTCACACAAATCTTACCTACACAAGTCTTACCTTGCTTCTGTATACACAATCAATTTTCCTCACTTCACCTTCGCTCACCTCAGCTCACCTCATTACCCCTTCCCCATCAGGGCTCGTCACCTGCCAATACCCAGACAAATTTATCCCAAATCACTGGTACTGTTGGCACTTCTAATTAGATTGGGCTTGTTCTATCAATTTATTGGCTAATTACTGCCACTCTCTCCTTCCCTCATCGTCCTCGACCTCTTCTCTTTTCTTTCTTTCCTCTGTCGTTATTCTCCCCCTCTCTCTCCCTGTCTTCTTCTCTCCTCGGGGACCTCTTCTCTCCTCCTCTCTTTCCACTTAACTTTTTCCCCATTTCTCTCCCTTTCTGTTCTAGACGTTTTCTTCTTCCCTCCCTGTGCATTCGTTCTCTTTTCTTCATTTCACCCTCTTTTTCCCCCTTCCTGTTATACTCGTTTTCCTTCTTCCCTCTTCTCCCCCTTCTCTCTCCCTTAGTATTCTTTCTCTCCCTCTCTCCTTTTCACTTCGTCGTGGGCTTCTTCTCTCCCCTCTACCTTTATTCACATCCTTTCTCCCCTTCCCTATTCTACTTGTTTTTTCTTCTTTTAGTTCCGGTAGTCTTTCCCCCTCTCTGTTTATGCTTCTTTCCTTTCTTCCCTCTGTTTCATATCCCTTCTCTCCCCTTCCCTGGCCGCAGACATCTCTTCTCTTCTTATTTCTTCTTTCCCTCCTCTATCTTTATTCTCTTCCTTTCTCGCCCTCTCCATTCTTCTCATTTTTCTCCCTTCCTCCTTCTAATTCTGATCTCTCCCTCTCATTTTGCTTCTGTCTCACTCTTTCCCTCTGTTGCATAACTCTTTTCTCCCTTTTCAACATCCTGGACATTTCTGCTCTTCTCTTTTTTTTCCTCTCTTCTATCCCTCTTTCCTTTCCCTTGCTTATCTCTCTCTCTCTCTCTCTCTCTCTCTCTCTCTCTCTCTCTCTCTCTCTCTCTCACTTATTATTCCGTTCGTCTGAGGCCTTCCCGATTTTCCACTTCCTCGTCTCTAAATCATTTTACATTTTCGTCTTCTTCTGTCCTCAGTCTTTTCCTTCCACATTCCTCTCATTCCTTTACCTTCGTCTGGAACAAAATGCACCGATATTCTTTTTCTCCCCAGCATTCGTGGTATCTCATTTTCCGTGATCTTTTCCCGGTAAGACCACATCCCACTCTTGAGAAATTTGCTTCCGAGAAAATTGGTTCTTCTCTTCCGTCTCAAACAATTCTTATCCTTTTCTCACAGTTTGGGGATCTTCGGATTAGTTGTCGCATTTTAAGTGGCTTTGGAGGTTTCGTAACACCTCTTCCATAGCAATTTATTCTGTATTAGTATCGTCATGTATGTTACGGATGATAACTATGTCGATATTAGAAAGAAGTAACCAGCATGAAAGAAAATACTGAGGTGTAATGTGCATAAGAAAGTGCTAAGAAGAGATATTATAGGCCTTCTACGTCACTACGGAAATACAGCGCTCTCTCTCTCTCTCTCTCTCTCTCTCTCTCTTTCTGTGTGTGTGTGTGTGTGTGTGTGTGTGTGTGTGTGTGTGTGTGTGCTTGGGCGAGCTTCCCTTCCATCTTCCTTTTTTTTTTTTTTTCCTCTACGATGCATTACAATAAAAATATGGCGATGACCGTCGATAATGATAACACTGATAATCATTCATGACACACACAGCTTCCTATCTGCCTTTCTTCCCTCTCCTTTCCTCTGTGGTGTTCTGTAGTGATGATGTCGACGGCTACAGTGATGATAATAGTGATGATGGTGATAACTATTTCCTGCACTGTTTTCACCAATGTAGTAAGGAAAACAATGTTATTATCCTTGACCTAATTCATCTCCTTGCTTTGCAATAGCACATATTTATAAAACTGTTTAATTTACTTTTTAATGATGAGGTTCATACCATACAAAGTATATCCATTTCAGTACTATTAAGTTTTCCCAAAATCAGGTGAGTCTGCCTTGTAGTACTTAGTAGATTTCAGCTAAGTACCGAAGAGCAAAATCATTCAACCTCCGGTATAGAGAGGAACGATGAAGTTAAAGTTTTCAGCGTAAAACAAAGACCTCGTTTGATATTCAAAAGTTGGAAAGCAGCACAAGGTATATATACATAAAATTCTTTTTAGTAACAAACTATTTTATCGTGAGGCTGAGAATCCCAAGGGCTTTGTTATTTTTTTCTGTGTCCAGCTTCAGAGGGAAGTGATCAAACGGCCTCATTCAAAAAGGGGAGAGAAATAGGTTTTTGAAGATACGTCCGGGCAAATATTAATTAATTTCCAAGGGTTCGGGGGGCGGCGGGGACGCTCAACAAGCGGCGGGGTGGTGACGGAGACGAGGGGGAGGATACAGATATGCTGAAGGTGAGAGACAGACTTCATGAGGCGCTTAGCCGCGGTACTCATCTCAGCAATTTAGGCCTTTGAGCATGTGGGGGGTATTCATCAACTATCCTGGTATACAGGGGCACTGTATCATCCAGGTTACCACATTAACAGTACCTCCCCAACCTGTTACTTTATGTATTCATTTTACCTTATTGAACGCCTGAACCGAGTGGCGCATATTGTCAGCACCGGGAATCGAACCCTGGCATTAATGGGCCGGCAGCTTCTTGGGTAACAGTACTACCCATGTCACAACAGCGACTAATGTGGGTGCAGTAAAATTAACACTCAGGTGAATGAAATTGTCTGGCGTTAGTTGAATTAGGATACAAGAATTGACGTCACCATGAGGAGGGTTTTGGTGACAGTGTTAATCTCAGGCTTCCTACACACACACACACACACACACACACACACACACACACACACACACACACACACACACACACACACACACACACACACACACACACACACACACACACACACACACACACACACACACACACACACACACACACACACACACACACACACACACACACACACACACACACACACACACACACACACACACACACACACACACACACACACACACACACACACACACACACACACACACACACACACACACACACAATGATTATTTTTCACATCCGGATAGTAGCGGGGACGGAGATGGGGGAGACAGGGATCATATGAAGTAATCTATCATTCTGTTTAATAGCAGCAGACGTCTTAATCCTAGAATCGTGTTGATGTGTAACCCCAAGCTCACCTGAATGTGTACCAGGTAAACTGCAGGCTGAAGATGCTCTTCTCCTGCAGTCTACCGTCTTCCTTGCTGGGGATAGGTAGTGAGCTAGTGAACGTTTGCATAACCGGACAGCAGAGCTACCCGGCGATACAAACGTTTACGTGTCCACATACTGTACAGCATGTGGTTGGCAGCTCTTGGTTGTGCCCTAAGTAACAAGGTGTCCAGCATGGGAGACCCTGCCAGGACCACTAGGGCACGCAAACTCCCCCACCACGACAAGGTGGCTGCCACGGGGGAGGGGGGTGGGGGTGGGTGGGATAAGGTGGTAGTGGCAGTTGTGATATTCGGAAGGGAAAGAATGCTGTCTGACTGAAAGCTTTGGATGGCTGTTGTGGCTCTGTGTTTGTGTGTGTGCTTTTTAAGTGTACTGTTGAGTAGGCTGAAATGCTCCGTATAGTATTGAGTAGTTGGTCTTTTTTGTTTCTTTAGAGATGGGGGTGATACCACATAAAGTTACAAGGGTGTGGTAGGACTTGAGCTGAAGCGAACTATGTGCTTTTCATATTCATGTGGTCTTTAATTGGAAGTGTTTTGCTTTCAGATGTAGGTAATCTATATCTAGGTTCCTATACGTTAAGTTATTTTTCTTGGGCTTTTGGTTCTGAAGCAAATCCGTGCTTATCTTGGTTAAGGCTGGGGCTCAGCTAGGGTTAGCGCAATTGAGAAAAAAATATTACAGTTACAAGTCCCAGAAAGAGAGAGGAAGAAAGGGGCGAAGAAGATAAGTCAGTGAATGGACGGTAGGTAAAGAAAAATGTGTCAGGAAGAAAAGAAATTGGGAAAAAATGGGATAAAAGAATAAAAAATGAGAACTAAAAGACTACAATAGGAGGTCCCAGGAAAAAGAGGAGTGAGAAGGTTAAAGAATGGACGGCGAGTACGATCCTAGAATAGAGATCATTTTTATCTTCTGCTTCATAGTGAGGATTTTTTCCCCTCACTCTCTCCTCCCTTTCTTCTCTCGCAGATCAATGCCGTCGCCAGTCCACTCGTGCAAAAGTGTCAGCGCAATTGTCCGTACCTAATAGTGCAATAGTCCACTTCTTTTAGGTACACTTTTCCTCTTATAAAACGATTGAACTTTAACTCCTTGTGGTTATCACTCTTGTTACGTCTAGATTTTCACTTGGGGGAAATACAGAACCCTTGCCTGCATTACCGACCCACCTCCTCCTCCTCGTCCTCGTCCTCCTCCTCCTCCTCCTCCTCCTCCTCCTCCTCCTCCTCCTCCTCCTCCTAACCCTGATCCAAATCCTAATCATCGTCTGGTCTTGCCTGATATGTTCCTTCGCGTGTGGCTTCCCGTGGGACAAACCACTCATTACGGTGGACTCACTTCATCACCACTTTGTCCTTCACCCCGCAGAGTAATTAGAGACGTAGATATAAAACTTGTGAGGTCGTCCTTTATGGGAAAACTGGGTCTTATCAATAACCGATCGTCTGTCTCATTACCTCCAGGGATTGTTAGCCTAGTCGCACTTTGGTTGCAGTGATCATGTCTGCCAGGATAGCGGGTCAATAATCCTCCACAAGCCACAGGTTCAAAGGCCATAGTACCGTCACCCTGTCCCCACCATTACTTTTTTTTTTTTTTTTACCCTTGTGCAGTCAATAGGCATAAATCAGAGCTGTTCCATCGCGTTCTGTATTTCAATCTGCTTATTTAATTTGCTCGTTGGCCCCTTGAATCCGAAGTGGTAATGTAACCAGACTGTTTTAGTTAACCCACGAAAAGACCCATGTTTAAGGCGTTAATAAGACTATATCTGACCCCACCAGTTCGAAAAGTCTCCTAAGAACTGAATATAATCGCCGGGAAACAGCAAAAATAAAATATCCCGTATCGGCCTTCACGACCCTGGTGCGATTGAGGTGTCGTTAGGTCTATTGATGGTCGTACTTATCAGTGACCCTTGAAGACGTCTTGGGATTTATGCATAACACCTGCACGAGGTAAAGAGTTCCCCTAGAAAATGACACGCAACAATCGAATGTACAGTACATCCTCCGACTCCGTTCTTTCTTTCTTTACCCCTGCACAATTGTTGACTCTATACAGGGGTTTTATCCGCCCCTGTGTGGAGTACTCTCTCATGTATGGGGAGGCTCCCCACATGCAGCTCTTCTCAATAGGGTGGAGTCAAAGGCTTTTCGTCTCATTAACTCTCCTTCTCTTACTGACTTCCTTCAACCTCTGTCTCTTCACTGCACTGTTGCATCTTTATCTCTTTTCTATCGCTACTTTAATGGTCACTGCTCCTCAGAACTGTCTGCATGCATTCCTCCACCTCTACGACGGGCGCGTAGCACCCGTCTAGCAGCAAACTCTCATTCCTTTTCTGTCCAACTCTCTAATGCAAGAGTTAACCGTTACTCTCAGTCCTTCATTTATGCAATGGGTCATCTCTGGAACTGTCTCCCTCTGTGTGTATTTCCTGCTGCCTATGATCTCCAGTCTTTCAAACGCAGTGTGTCCAGGCATCTCGAAATGAATGGATCTCGAATTTGGCTCTCTCTTGTATTTTGTTTTTCTCTTGGAGGGAACTCTTATTGCGGGCTCATGGCCTTTGGTTCCTTCTTCCTCGCATTAAAAAAAAAAAATCCTGGTTCCCAATCGCTCTACAGGGTGAAAAGAAAATAATAGTAGTATTAGTAGTAGTAGTACCGTAGTAGTAGTAGTAGTAGTTGTTGTTGTTGTTGTTGTTGTTGTTGTTGTTGTTATTGTTGTTGTTGTTGTAGCCCATGGTTCATCTAAAACGTGAATCAGGTGGACTACAGGCTTAAGGTGATCTGCGGTTCACCATCCTCCTTTCGGGAGATAGGGATGTAGATGAGGAAAGTTTGTATAACCAGGCACTTGAGCGACTTGATTATTTCGGTGCCACCACACGAAGGCGTCCCTCCAGCGTGGGGTGAACAGGAACAAAAAGGGGGAACAAACTGAATTCAAGACTCTGACCGGTCCTAGAATGGAAACCTCAGGCCTTCCAGTTGCGAGCTGGATCCTCTACTACTACACCACCGGCTTTCACTACTACTACTACTACTACTACTTTTACTTCAAGTGGGGTTGGTGGAGGATTAGTGCCCCTCCCTGTAAAACAATTAACTCTAAGCCCTTGACCACCCCGTTTGGGATACATGGCGTCTGGCAATGGATGGATGGATGGTTCCAATCTTAATAAAATCGTCTGGTAGCATCAACAATAAAAAGAATAGGTTGTCGGGTTGAATAGGCTCAGCAAATGTTGTTATAAACCTCGAATGTTGGGGAGTAATAATAACTAACAGCAGTGAGGGGAAAAATGCCCTTTCAATTTTCATCTTCCCTCTTCCTTCAGCCAGCGATAAAAGAGCGCGTAATGAGATAGCAGAAGGCGGGAGGAGAGGAGAGAAGAGAGAGGAGGGGGAGGAGGAGGAGGAAGAGGGGGATGGTAATTGGGGAAAGGGAAGAGAGGGAGTGGTTACGGAGGGGGAGGGGGAGGAGATGGATAGGAAACAAGGAGAGAGCGAGGGATGGGGAGGGGGCGGAAAAGGAAAGGAAACACGGAGGGCTGGGAAGAGGGAAGGGAAGGGAAGGGGGAGGGCTCATTGTTTACCTCCAACCTTCCTTAATTTTAACCCCTTGAATTCGATAATTTTTTTTTTAATTAATTTGCCTGCCAACGGACTATCTTCTTAAGCTTGGGAGATTTGGAGCTGTAGAAGTATGATATAGTCTTCATTAATCCCTGCATTACAAGACATCTTTTAACGAATTTATATCGTTTAGTCGTGACCTGATGTCACTGGAAGGAAGTTTCTTCTTGAAACTGCAAACTTTGCACTTAGGTCGACAAATGTTAGATAATCTTATTCAGCTCAGAGAGACCCACCAGATCAGCGAGATTGAAAACTGTCTTGATTTACTCTATAGCCAAGAAACAGGCTCTTTATAAGGAGTAGACTGCTCTACGGAAATAAATTGGATGGTAATACGAAGACCTTTATCAGAACTGAGCCCTGAATACAGAGGCTGCAAGAATTCCATAAAGGTATATTAGTGTCCACATTCACACATGGGTGGGAAACTTTTGAATGACAACAGTATAATAAAATCAATAGTGGGAGGGATAGAAATGGGGCCAGTTAGCAATATACCTTTATAAGTGGGACTAGAAATATATAGTATCGTATATAAACTTGTGAAATATGTGAATTTAGGAAAGTCTTGATCGGAATGTAAAAGAGGGTGCGATGACCTCACAGAAATAGTGCATGTGAATATGACTGCCAAAATGATATATATGAACATGTGAATGTGTGACATGTGAGTTGACCACTTGATCTCAGGGAACGGACATAGAAGTGTATGCCTGGAGTAAAACAAAACAAAAAAAAAGTAGAGAGAGAGAGAGCTGTAACTAAGGTTGTCATCTGTATGCATATTTCAGTACCTCTTCGTGCGTGCCCCGTTATTCCTTGCATGCAGTGTTCGGGGTGAGTGTTGCATTTTTAGTCCCCTGTCATGCTAGCTCGTAACTTTATATCTACTTATACAGACATGTTCTCCAGGGACTGACACACTTCCTGATGGTGTTAGCTCACGAGGTCCCACAGGCTTCGTGTTATGGTCCCTGTACAGGTCATTCTTATGCAAAAAATGTAAATTAACCAAAAATTATGGTGTATTCAAGGACACAGCGGGTTATCCTCCATTCCCTTGTAATTTTAAATGATACAATGTCAAAAAATATGTACCAGAGGTTTCTCAGAGGTAAAGGAATATGGAACGTAATACTGAAAAAATGTGTGGAATGTATTGTAGTGACACAGAGTATATCGATGTATTTTGCATATATATCGTACAGGACTGTATTGAGGATCAATGTGCCGAATAGATTTTTGCATGTCTCATTATTCTGTTTTCATGCATCCCTGATATTATAAAATCGTTATGTTAAGATAATTATCTTTAGTACCTTAATGACTAATCTCTCTCACTGCAATTTCGTCTGCTGATTTTACTTTAACTTCGTCTAAAATTGTCGTCTCTCCATCTGGAACTCTGAGTTGCAAGAATCGATTAACACTACAGTATGATACTAGTTACAAAGAAGTGATATGTAGAGGACACGGAGCCAAAGCACTATTTTTTCTTGCAGATGAGTTATGTAAAATATGGTACGAAAGGACGAAAATGTGGGCCAACTTAAAGCAAAAACAGTATAGTGTGATCATTGCCAAACATAGTTCTCTCTCAAAATCAACTGGTTAGCACTGAAACAAAACAATTTAGTGTGTTTCGCTAGGTCTCGGTTTTCTGATCTCCAGTCACTGTATAATTTACTGCAAGTGGATTTCAGGTTTAACTTTGTGGCTGCAACAAGGTAAGGTAATGATCGTGGTCGTGTGTTGCGTTAAACCTTACAGTTGCGTATGTATTCGTACTTAATAAAGACAGCATAAAGTTAAAGCTATTTGATATTATTGTTTAAGTCCTTCGGTCCATTGACTTATTTTTGTGTTATCCTTGCTATCTTAACATGATTTTATTCAGCCGAGGGAGAGCATTTCTGACTGCATGAATTAGATATAACCTTCCTTAACCCCGTCACTAAAAGAGTACCCTTCTAAGATGAACAGAAATCGCCTAGAGAAAACAGGAATATCATCACTTTCCTGGTACGTCCCCGGATTGCAGTAGTTAAACTACTCTCGATTTCATTCTCATGTGAACTGTTATTCCATCTGTCACTTGTTTTGACACTTGAAGTATAAACTTCATTCAGTAAGATGCCGTCTTTTTGTTTTTTATTATTGTCTTTATAATTATTCTCACTGCTGCCAGACAGTCTGACAAAAGTTTCTGAAACTGGAGCGGTCAGACAAAGCCTTCACTGACCTTTTCACTGCTACGGGAGTCTCCCAAAATTAATCAAATCAATTGCAGCAGGAGTGTATATATATATATATATATATATATATATATATATATATATATATATATATATATATTTTTTTTTTTTTTTTTTTTTTTTTTTTTTTTTTTTTTTTTTTTTTTTTTTCCACTAAACGAACGTTTTTACACAGTTTCAAAGAGCACCTGAGTAATGTAAGGGATTAACGGAGGACATAATATCTACTTCCTCTAATTCGAGAAGTCTTACCAAGGCTGAACAAAGTCATCTAGGGAGAGAAAAAATAAAATGAGGAAATACGTTGTTGGGTTGCGATAGTTACCATTGCACTGTTTCTCTTGAGTATCGGATTGCGACAGTAAACATTACATTCTTCCTCTTGAACATCGGATTGAGGGAGTGAACATTGCACTCTCCCTCCTGAATATCGGATTGCGAGAGTTAACATTGCGCTCTTTGCTCTTGAATATCCTACAGGATTGCAAGAGCTAACATTGTACTCTTCCTCGTGACTAGCATTTTTTGTGAGGTTAATGCTGCTAATAGGGTAAGTAGAAGCCAGAACTGGGAAATAAAATAAAACTACGATGTAAAAGAACTGTCATTAGTATACCATGAACAAATAGGTCAAACTACCATTCACTTATCTTTCATACCTTCAACATACCCAGCTTCATATTTACAAACAGTGTTCTTGCATCATCACCACCACCATCATCATCATCATCGTCGTCGTCGTCGTCGTCCTCGTTATTGAAAGAGGGAGCAAGAGTGAGGCAAGGGAAAAAGGGGATGAGGAGACATGGTAAATACATTAGAAAGGAGGAGGGAACGGGAAGAAGGAAGCCGAGGGAGGGGGGGGGGAACTGGGCAAAGAAGAAAAGGAGAGAAAAACATGGAATGGGGATAGCAAAGGAAGGAAGGGAGGGAGGAGAGGGGAAAGAAGATGAAGCAAAGGAAGGAGAGAAAGAGAAGGGAAACATGGAGAGGGAAGGGAGGGAAGGAAAATGCAGGGGGGGGGGAGGAGGGGAAGGAAAGAGTTCTAATGCAATGGAAGAAGGGAGGAAAGGGAGGTAAGGAAAAAGGGAAGAAAAGGAGGTATGGAAAGAGGGAAGAAATAGAGGCAGGGAAGAGGGAAAGGTAACGGAGCCAAAGCAATATCCAGATAGTGTGGTAAAAATTCAGTGGCATAACACGACTCCCAAACTGCCAATTCTTGTGTACATTCCGCTACCCGTGGGGCCGAGTATCCTGGAGCGAGCAAACACATTCGGAGGGGATCGAACCCGGGATCTACCCACTATGGAGATCACGTCTTTGGGGGTTGGGGGAAGGGGTAAAGAAAAGGGGCGAAGGAGAGAAAGTAAGGATAATAAATAAATACGAGTATAATGGAAGGATGTAACTCGTTCATGTTGACGAAAAGATGAGAGAGAGACAGACAGACAGAGGGGGGAGGGGATTCCTAACGCCCCACCGCAGCATGGGCAAAGAATACGGTCGGTCTATAACATTATCTTGATGCTATACCGTGCCTTGCTCCCTTGGCACCTCTTCACTCTTCGCCTCTTCTCTCTCTTTCACACCCCTTTCTTATGCTTCTCTTCTCCTCTTTTCTCTTTCTCACTCATTCTTTTCTTCCTCTCTTCTCTTTTTCCTTCTCGCTCGCCTGTTCTTTTCTTCCTACGCTCATTCTCGCTAGCTTCTTTTTTCCCTCTCCCTAATAGCCTCTTCGTCCCTCTCCCCTTGCATCCTCTCTCCTCATTATATCATCTCTTCTTCCTGTTCCTCCTTCTTCCTCTCTCCTTCCTACTGCTGCATCTTCCTTCTCTCCTTCCTACTGCTGCTTCTTCCTTCTCTCCTTCCTACTTCTTCTTCCTTTTCTCCTTCCTACTCCTTCTTCCTTCTATCCTTCTTCCTCGTTTCTTTATCACCTACTTCCTCATCATCGTCTTCTTGTTCTGTTCTCTCCACTTCACGTATCCCCTTTTACACTTTCCTCGCTCCTCATTTCCACGTCTTTCCTTTCTACGCCTCCCTTCTTTCTCCTCTTCTCTTTGCATTTCCTTCTTTTTCGCTCTTCCCAACAGCGTCATTTTTATCTTTTCTTTATCTTTTGCACCACCTTCTTCTCTCACTTTTTCTTTCCTTTCCTCCTGTTTCCTCCTCTTCACACATACTTCCTTTTAGTCTTCCCTTTCAAATTCTTTCCTCCTTTCCTCTTTTCCTTCCTTACTAGTTTTCACATGCCCCCTCTTCCGAATCTCTCATCCTTTGCCTCTTCATTTTTTCTCGTTCCTTTTCCTCCTCTCTTTTCCCTTTCTTACATTCCTCTTCCCATCTTTTTTCTTCTCTTTCTCCTCCCGTCCATCGGCCCCCCTTTTTTCCTCCTCCTCTTTTCCCTTTCCACTGGATTCCTCACCTTCATCTCTCTTTTCTCCTCTCTTCCTCTCCTTGGTTTCTTCCTCTCTCCCTCCTCTACCTCGGTGTAGGCTAGAGAAGAAAAATTAGATTACAATATGAGAAGGAATATACGAATAATAAAATAGAGTATAACATAAGGATGCAGCATTTCCATATCTGTACCCAAATTGACGAGAGAGAGAGAGTGAGAGACAGACAGACAGACAGACAGACAGACAGAATAACAAGGAGAAGGAGAAAGAAGGAAGAGGGAAGAAGGAGAAGGAGGTCAACCAAAAATAGGAAGTCATTGACCGCCGGTGTAGCGAAAGAAGATGCGTGTAGGAGGAGTATATAAAGACTGAAACGAAACTAGAGACAGATTAACATTTCTGACACCTATGACCCAGTTTCATCTGCATAATAATCTTCTGGCGTTAGTTGGAAAAGAATACAAGAGTTGCCTTAGCCATGAGAGAATTAATGGTACCCAGGCAGGCTTCTCTAGCGACCTCTCAGCAGACTAAAATTATTTGACGTCAACTGGAAGGGAATACTAGAATTGTCCTGACCGTGAGAAGGCTATGGACGCCACTATTAACACTCTCAGCTTCCTTTATTCACTCAGCAGAATAAAACAGTTTGACTTTAAGTGGGTGGTTAGGTACAGACTTCATTAACCCCTTCACTACAATGACGCTCTAAGCTGTCCTCAAAAAGCTTCACACACCAAAGTATAAATAGAGAGCGTAGTGCTTTTTAGAGTATAGATTTGGCAGTCTATTCCCTGAGACCTTTTTATGGGAGGGACATTTGTAGTATGTTATTCTGGCTAACATCAGATGATTTCATTTGGCTGAGAGTGAGTACAAGAGCCGGAGAGTGTTAATTGTCCTCCACACTCTCGATATTCCTGTGGGAAATATAAAATGAGGAAGAATTTCATTTATATTCGGTGTCTGCGTGGCGTCCAGCAAAGTGAATAAAATAAAGAGGAGAGACTTTACTAATATTTCAGTGACTGCGATGTGTCCAATAAACTGCAATAAAGGACTGAGCATTTACTCCCCAGACGTAGTTTAAATATATCAGTGGAAGAAAAAAATAAAGGGGGATCAATTTCAGTATATTGCTTTGGACACGAGGTATCTAGTAAAGTATGGGAAATAAGTAAGTCCCTAATTCCCGGACCTGCTCTAAATATACCTGCGAAAATATGAAAAGGAAAGACATTAATATATTTCAGTTTCCTCGAGGTGTCAAGTAAAGTTCTGGAACAGGACTGAGCACTTAATTCCTGTCCCAACTCTGCCGTCACTCGCCCCGCCAATTACCAGTCAAAGCCACGAATATATATATATTTTTTTTCTGTGGAGAGCTGGAAATTCTCTCGCTCACTCTCGCGGTGGAGCTGACTGTTTCATTCATTTTATCCCTCTTTTAGGCTCCTGTCACCCACTTTTTGCTGAATGAAATCTTCTGACATCAGCTTGGCTTGAATACTAGAGTTGCCCTGACCGTGAGAGGGTTGCTAGTGACAGTATGAACACTTAACCACTGTGATTCTCTCCCGCATGAATAGTATCGTCTGGAGGAAGTCTGAATAGAATACTGGAGCTGTCCTAACCATGAGGGGGGTTAATAGGCTCAGTAACTTCATTTTCCTTTTATTCGCCTTTCGTTTGTAGGGCGTTTCACTCTTGCAAATGAATCGTACAGCGGTAGTAGCCGGAATCAATAATAGAAAATGATATAGCCTGAAGAGGATATAACATTTGCCCTAAAATCACGTGACGGTATTCAGAAAAAAAAAAAAAAGGCATAAACCTGTCATCGTAGAGAGATTTAGAATATATGAAACTTAATATAGACTGTGTTATATGCATCTGTTTCTTATTTGAATGTGAACTTGCTTGCCTATTTGGGGCCATAAGTTGACAGGGACTAGAACTACATCTCAAACAAGCATTAAAGAGACTGGGCTTTATTAGGTTTATCCCCTTATTTCTTACTCCATAAATAAGTTTTGAAAGAAACCCTTAAACCAGGAACGCTTTACGTCAGAGGTAGAAAAAAAAAAATCCCGGCAAACTTCATGAAAACCAGACCGACATAGAGAAATGGAAAAGGACTGGTTGTAACTTTTGCTTTTTGACTGGGGCGAAGGAGGACGGTGGGAGGATGTTTTTAACTTCGACTGGGGTAGAGAAAAAGATTGATTGTAACTTATTCATTTTACTAAGGCGGGGAAGTGGGTTGCTTGTATTTATTCATTTTACTAAGACGGGGAAATGGGTTGCTTGTATTTTTTGCCTTCGACTGAGTGAAAAAGATTGGTCGTTACTTATGCTTTCGCCTGACGGGGAAAATGTTGCTTGTAACTTATGCCCTTTACTGGGACGGGGAAAAAGATGGATTAAAACTTGTGCCTTGCCTTCGACTAGGGCAGGGTCGCGTTTGTTGGATTCATTCAACAAAAAACTCTGAATCGGGAACTCTGACCGCTCGGAAACGCGGCGCCGGTTTGAGAGAATTATAGCCGGCTGAAAGGGTTAGGTGTGTGTGTGTGTGTGTGTGTGTGTGTGTGTGTGTGTGTGTGTGTGTGTGTGTGTGTGTGTGTGTGTGTGTGTGTTGGGGGTGGTGTGTGTGTGTGTGTGTTGGGGGTGGTGTGTGTGTGTGTGTGTGTGTGTGTGTGTGTGTGTGTGTGTGTGTGTGTGTGTGTGTGTGTGTGGTCAGCTTGAAACCATTACCCGGCTGTCTTTGTTCATCAGTGAAGAATTATTACAGTCAAGGGATTTTAAAATGTATGCGTTTATGAATGCACTAAGATGTTTTATTTAGACTCACACCAGACGGTCTTTCTTCACCTGAAAGGAATATGCTGTCAAAGGATAAAACACACACACACACACACACACACACACACACACACACACACACATTCTACTTGTAATAACCCCTTTCCTGCTGTGAACGCACTTGGGCAAATTTTTCACCAAACCTACCCGCAAACGTAAATTGTTCAAGAGTGGAAAATTCTGCAGTCAAAGGAGAAGACGACGGAAAAAAAAAAAAAAAAAAAAAAAAAAAAAGAGGAGAAAATATAAAACTACCAATCCTTTTGCTGTTTTGCTTGAAGTTGATATTTTAATCAGACTTACTCCAGATGGTCTTCGTTCAGCTGTAAAAAATCTTAGCAAAGAATTATGTCTATATTTGTCATTGCGTCTCTTTATCTGTCTGTCTATATTTATATCTGTATAGTTAGATAGATAGAGAGATACTTCGGTTGATGATTCTTTGGCTACGTTATGAAGCTATGGTTAATGATGACCTAATGGGTAAAAATAATCACACTCCATCCACATGAATTTCTATGCCTGTAGTTCCAGTACGGTTGGAATTTGGAACTATGTTGATATAGTAGCTTTTGTTCAAAGTTTCCTCAGAATTACATACCGAAGTTAATCCATTTCCGGAACACCCAGTGTGTGTGTGTGTGTGTGTGTGTGTGTGTGTGTGTGTGTGTGTGTGTGTGTGTGTGTGTGTGTGTGTGTGTGTGTGTGTGTGTAATCGAACTGTCCGAGTAATTGAACTGTGTCCCTTTCCCTTTGTATATGAAAAATCTGCAGGTTTTTATTCTGTGTGTGTGTGTGTGTGTGTGTGTGTGTGTGTGTGTGTGTGTGTGTGTGTGTGTGTGTGTGTGTGTGTGTGTGTGTCTGGCGTAGATGTTTATTTAGACTTAAACCAGACGGTCTTTGTTCACCAGAGAGGAATATGCAGTCAAAGGATGAAAACACACACACACACACACACACACACACACACACACACACACACACACATACTACACACACACATACTACACACACACACACACACACACACACACACACACACACACACACACACACCAGCATCATCATCATCATCATCATGTCACCATTGATTTTACGACGCACATACATATTAATCGGAAATATAATCATTTGCCTTTATAGAATTGTAATCTCCAGTATATTAATTGTGTTGCGCATTTAGTGATATAATTTTGATGCAGAGATAAGATAAACAGGCTAAGCAGAAAGTGACCCTTTTCCCTCGTATTGTATCATCATCATCATCATCATCATCATCATCATCATCCCCTACACTTTCCCAGTTTCATGTTCCATTGATCATATTCAGTCGTATCGGTGCATAATTTTACCATTTGAATACAAAAAACATTTCAGTGCATCAGATGGTTTGTAAGTTTTGCCTACTTTTCTATTCTCAGATTCCATCATCATCATCATCGTTATCGTCATGCATCACATCATCATCATCATCATCATCATCATTGTAATGCTCTCTCCCACTACAGTGTTACAGTGTTCCAGGAAATGCTTCAGTGCATAACCAAACTTCACTATCTGTCTGTCTATAGTCAGACGCCATAATCCCGAAAGGGGTGACCGTTTGTCTTTGGGTTAGTGACTTTATGGGGAGGGGCCCTAACCCTCCACCAGCCCACTTATTGACACGTAGGGAACATGTGTGGGTTGGTTATATGGTTACCACCCAGCGTTGTAAATGGTTTCCTGGCTCATATGAAACCATTAGGCTTGTCGCTCAGTGTAAAGCCACCTGAAATGGAAAGAGGAGTAACAAATAGTGACAGGAAAGATGGGAAAAATTGGAAGAGAGGGGGACAGACACAGAAAAAGAATGATAAAGGCGAAGGAAGACGCAGGCAGCACTACATCAAGTGAGTGGATGATGGTCGCCATCACCTACGACCAAACTTTACTCAAATGCACAATTTATTCTGTTTCAGTATCCCTGACATAATTTCCTGAAAGAGTTCACTAAGTGTCGTTATCTATTTCCATCAAATAATTTTTTCTGCTCAGGGGGGAGCTCTAATACGAAAGCAGTTAGCCCAAATGCATAATACAGAAGTGAATTGCTGCATAACCTAAATATTTATGTTTGCAGATGGAACTCGAAGGACAGAGGGGGGAACGTGGAATGAAACAGGCGATTCTTTTTATTCATAAGCCATTTATTACATTCATTTTTTTGGCACAGTTTATATACACTTGCACAACGATGACTGAAATATATACTGTTCGCCCCTGGAGGCACAGTGGGGGCCAGGTGAGAGGAATAGTGTCCAGTCCACGGAAAAAGTACCATCTGAACGTGAACTAAGTGGACTGAAAGTTGATGTTGCTTTTCTCTTGCAGTCCAATATCCTCCTTTCGGGGTATAGGGAGGGAGTTGAGGGACATTTACATCAACAGGCGGTGGAGCTACCCTGTCTTAATGGTTCCCCCACGTGAAGGCGTCTCTTACCACTACCTGGCTACACACAGTTTCGTGAATTAGGTGGCGTATACTTTGGTCTTATTCTTGCTGCCCCTAGACAAGTACATTCATCATAGGAGAGTCTTTATTAAATGGGTCAGTGTAAGCTGTATCCAGTCCCTCTAATTCCAAGTCTCTCCCAAACTGGATAAAAACTTCTGGAGACAGCAAGAAAAAACTAGAAAAAAAAAATGATATTGAAAAGGTGATGTTTATATGCTGCCTCATGTCAGGCCATTTTGAGTGAAGAAATATTCAGGTGATAATAATAGTTTTTCAAGGCATAGGAGGCTCTAGGCTAGTTTGCTCTAATCCAGTATATCTAAACCTTTACCGACCATTAAGACAAATAGGCCATTTTTAGAGCATTTTCAAAAGGTAACTAGGTGTGAGTCATAAAATTTGGACCCATACCCTTTTGCGACCGTGAGTCAGTAAGCGAAGGGATGTATTTTAACAGATAAACTTCCGTACTAAATCCCAGTTGTGAAAAATTTGGACAATAGTGTTCTTTCCTCGTAGCTGAAAGTATATATATATGATTAGTGAAGGAGGACCAGTATTATTATGTGAGTACCGTAGGTCTCACACTACATGTTTTTTTAGTGTTGGCACTATATACTTCGGAAAACTGGCTTTTTTTTTTTTTTTTTTTTTTTTTTTTTTTCAGGTACAGTCAGAAAAAAGTTCTCCTGCCGTTCCACTGGGTCTGCATCACACTTAGGGCGTGTCCATCACTTTCATATTTGACGCATCATTAACAGAGAGAATGGACTGATAAACACACCCTGTCTCCCTTGTCTTGGGATATCAGATGCCAAAGAGGTGAAATATTAGATGAACTTTTGTCCCTGACTGTAGCAGTGAAACTTTAATTGGCAGTCTTCCAGTAATTTATTGTGGCCCTCACAGGAAAAAAAAAAAAAAAAGTTATGGGTCTCACAGGAAAAAAAAGAAAGCAAAAGTTGACCTATAACAATGACACTGTATTTCAAAGATCATCGTCGTGTTTCAGAATGCAATGATAGGTAACGTGGGAGTCGGTAGTGCATTGGTTAGCTCATGAAACTTGCAACTGGGAAAACCCAAGTCCGCTTCTTGAGCCGGTCAGAATATAAGATCAAGTTTGTTTCCCTCCCCCTCTTGTCCCTATTCATCCAGCGGTACAAATGGGGACCTGGATGTAAGTTCGATTGTTGCCTGTCGTATTCTAGGGGAAGACTTAGTACTTAGCGGAAGTTATTTGTCTACGGTACCTTAATTACGGTCGTGTAGTCGATAGGCATAAAATCTAACCTTGTTCTTTAGTAGTAGTTGTCGTCATAATAGTAGTGGTAGTGGTGGTACTACTACTACTAGTAGTAGTAGTAATAGTAAACCAAGACCCATTGGAACGTGAACCCAGTGGTCTGTAGGACAAAAGCTGCCATTTTTCTTCAGTCCTCCATCCTCCTTTAAGTGGATAGGGAGGGGACTGAGGGAAGTTTGTATAACCAGGCAGCACCACCTCCCACTCACATCGGTGCCACCACGTGAAGGAGTCCATCTTCTTTAAATAGCTATACTTTTTCCGTAAACTGTACCTATTAAAATCCAACTCCCCCTCAGCCTGACTCGAATGTAGCACTGGAAGCAACACCTTGAGAAGATATAACATTCGAAGAAACTTTTGGAAGATATGCAGGGTGGGTCGAATAGTGCGCTTCCCTTGACACTTATGATGGGGTATCTTATTTATTGCGGGAACGGCTAGGTCTGCTGGTGTGGTGAGGGCAGACACTATGGCTTCCTCCTGACACTAGCCGCTATTCAACGATGACACGTTTCAAAGTTTATTCTCGCTTCTTCCAAACTGTTTAATTAAGGTTAGGAGAGATGGTTATTAGTAAAGGGATTAATAGAGGCTGTATCTCTAACCCTTACAGTTTGAAGGCTCTCCTGAGTTAAGTCTAATCATCTGGAAATAACAAGAATAAAGTTTAACAAAATAGCATTTGTTTAACAAGGTAATCTGTTTGAATGGTTCACCAATCAACAGTGTCGTAAAGGGACAAAAACAGAAAAATAAAAACAACCAAACATGCACTATAAGGCACAGAAAAAGAACAGAAAATCATCTCGAGTAGACATTGGTAACGCTGACTGGGCGGTTCCTGCAACACACAAGATTTCTACAGCTATGAGGTAAAGGGGAGCGCAATATATGGACCACCCTGTCCTTATTTTTTTCTGTTTTATTATAAATTATTTGGCAAATTGTGCGAGAGAGAGAACCGTACTATTGTCACAGCACATTCACGGTCCCAATAACACCTCTTCAGTGCGACGACGTACTTTCGAATTTCATTTTTGCTACCGTCAGACGATTTTATTCAGCTTGAGAGAGAGAGAGAGAGATAGTGAGGTGGATGCAGTTAGCCTCTTCACCCCAAGGACGTCATTTTGTGTAGGTACCAATAATATGCTAGAAACAGGAAGGCTAGGAAATGAAAGGGGTAACTGCCTCGATGTGAGAGGTGTTTTCAAGGCTGAACAAAACTGAGGAGTTGCCATGAAGAAAATATAAATACAGACACCATCGTGATCACTTAACTGCGATTGTCTTTTTTTTCAGTTTATTCTTGCCATTACCAAGCGATTTTTATTCATATTAGGAGAGCCCCTTAGTAGTGAGGAGCTAAACGAAGGCGATATCAAACTCAGACACTTCCAGAAAGATGTCCCTTAGCTAAGCAGAATAAACTCGTCCCATGGCACCAAAAATAAGCAAGTAAGATGATAAATTACGTCAAAAGATAGTACAGATAATAAATAAGGAAGTAAAATACGCCATCGTGCTAAAGGGATGCATTTCTTCAACCTGATGGTGTGTTTTGGAACTATTTCATGTTCATTCCAGACGATTTTATTCACCATAGGATAGATATTCCAAACAGGGAGGGTTTGATATAGCCTTCATTAATCTCTCTTTCTCTCTTTCAGCTGAAAAAAAAATCGTCCTTTGGCAGCAAAAATAACAACAAAATTACATCCTCGCACTCAAGGGGTTAACGGGAAAAATATATGTAAAAAAAGACATTCAGGCGAAAAAATTCATGAACTATCGCATTAGCATACACATAAAAAGAGATTCACACCTTTTTTGATTGGTCATTTTGAATTTGGGTGTCTTTCAAAGTTTTTTTTTTTTTGGGGGGGGTGGGGTTACTTTTTTTTCGAGTATTTATATGTATAGGTTGTGAAGGCAGGCAACGAGGCTAAACCTAACCCCTTCGCCACGGTGCCGTCTATTATTTCATTGCTACCTCCACCTGGCTTTAATTGGGATACCTGTAGTGGTTCAAGGGGTTAAAAAAATCAATCCCTTCCCCATGAAAAATATCTCCCAAAAGCTAAGTCAAATCGTCAGGTGGTAGCAAGAACATGGGAAAAAGACGTCATCGTGGTGAAAGGGTTTATCTTGTTTATAATATATATATGTAAAAAAAAATCATTGACAAAAATATATTTATAGGGAGATTTATATACAACACGAACCTTCAGCCGGTGAGGTATGGCAACCCAGATGGACGTACACTCACACGCGCACGCGCGTGTGTACACCCACACACACCCATATACTCACACACACCCGAACACATATACATACATACATAGAGGCAAAAACTTACGTACAAGCCAGCAAACGTAGGCTGTGAGATCACACATACAGATACATTTAACCTCCCATCATTGCGATGACGTCTTTTTTATGCTTATTTGTAGTTCCTCCAGACGATTTCATTTTCACTTTAGGAGGGTATATATATATATATATATATATATATATATATATATATATATATGTTTCAAAGCGAAATATTCCTTTAACCTGAGCAAAATAAAATCGTATATAGATAGAAACAGTAAAGCTAAAAAAGATGTCCTCGGGCTGAAGGGGTTAGTCTTGCAGTTTTTGTGCATGTATAGCAGTGTTACAGATTATAGCACTACCACTTATTTGCAGTGTATTTCAGTTCTTTCAGTTCCTTTCATAAGTAGCTTTCTCTGCTTCAGGCATCCATCGTGTTTTCTGGCTATTTTTTCATTTCTCTCTATTATTTCTCTCGCAAGTGTCTTTATGCTTGAGGATTTTTTTTTTCGTCCACCTCCACCTCTTACTCAAAAGATATTTTGTTCCTTTCTCTTCCCATGTTTCTGAACTTAGCTTTTCTATTTAAATCTTCTATGACATTGAGAATTTATTCATTAGTGTCTTTTTTTTTTCTTGAATTTTTTCCGCCACATTTATCAGCTGTTTATTTTGTTTGTGAATCTTTTTCAACTCTTCTTACCTGGAAACTGTCATTCCTTTCCCTTACCTTCTGAGGTTAATTTTCTTAATTTAGTTTGCCATCGCGTTTTTTGCCATTGTTTCACTTATGTTCTTTGTTTCTTATAATATCTTTTCATTTCTTTCAATATTATGTTGTTTCTTCTTTTTTGTCTCGTACTCCTTCCACTTCCACAGTTTTTCAATGACTTCCCTTCTGTCTGAGGCCAACTTTTCTGTTTTTGGTTTTTGCAACAATTCATATCTGTTGTTGGACGTGTTTTTTGTTGGTCTTTTTTTTCTTTTTTCTTGGTATTTACTTCTTAAGATCATATTAATCCAAACATTTATAATTTGTCTTGTATTTTTCGAGGATAACTTTTCTATATACGCCTTGCATCATATTTACATATATTTTTTCACGTCTTTTCTTATTTTTTTAACACTCCTCCTCCTTCCGTCTGTACAATACTTCTCTCCTTTGATATCCAATTGAGGGTAAAAATTATGTTATTTTCGTCTTCAGTCAAATTTCCTCCTTATTCTTTCACTTACATCCTTTATTTCTTGCTGTAAATTTTCACATCTTTCATATATGTCAATTATTTCTGACTCACTTTTCCTGTTCTTCATAATTTTGCGTCCCATGCAACTTTGTTCTTCTCTGTATATGACTATTTCTTCCTTAGTGTGCATCATCATCATCATCATCATAATCATCATCTTTACTTTTTGTCACCTTCCATAAAGAAAATCCTTGCTACACATCAGGGATATATTCCAAAAATCACTTTTTTTTTTTTTTTTTTTTTTTTTTTTTTTCGTACGAATGATGTTACGAATTGGGAGAAACAGGAACTCAGTTTTATAAACAGCAGTGAAGGTTTGATGGACATTTTTTCTGTATAAACAAAAGACTTAATGACAGAGAGGAAAGTACAAAGGGTGACTTATAACAAGGACATATATGGTATTTTATGTCCTTGCCTCATTTTTTTCAGTTCCTACATTCACAGCACAGCCATCATCTGCATTTTCTTATCTCTTTTTTTTTTTCCCCCACCTTTCTGGCGCATCTTCTGTTTTCCTTATGTTTTACACCATTTTTCTTTAGTTTTCTGCACCATTTATCTTAAACTTCTGAAAGCTTATATTTACAGTTCTTGTCTTTTTCTTTTCCTAATTTTTCTTTAGATTTTGTTTTTTATCGAAAAAAAATTGTGCACTGTTTTTCTGCATTTCTGTGCCCCATGCTATATTTTCCACTCTAACACTGGCTGACGTATCGCAGTCTTCTGTTTTTTTTTTTTTTTTTCTTTATTCCTTGAACATTAATGTACTTTATTCTGGTTACTTTTACTCTCGTCTTTGTTATTGAAATCTTTCTACACCTTCTTGACATTATTTAATCCTTTCCTTCAGAAGACTTATCACTTCTTCCTTTGTTTTGTCTGTCACCTCCTTCCACAACTTTCGTAATATCTTTCTATAGCATCGATGTGATTGAGATGGGTGGGAGGAGAAGGAGAGGGAGATTGAGAACGAGATGGATAGATGAAGTGCGAGATTACGAAGAGCAGGTGGGAGCTGATGGTGTGTGAAGAGGGGGATTGTTTCTTAGTAGGGACAGAAGTTTGTCGAGACCATCCACTCACAGGATGCAGCGTCAGACAGAAGATGTGTGTGTGTGTGTGTGTGTGTGTGTGTGTGTGTGTGAGAGAGAGAGAGAGAGAGAGAGAGAGAGAGAGATCCATTACCGGTACTAACTTCCTTTTTTTCATTTTTTTTTTCCATCACGTTCTTTGTTATATTTTTCTTCGCTCTATCATTGCTTAATTCCTTCTCCATTAATTATTAGTCTAACGTTAGAGTTTTTATTTTCTGTCTTCAATCATTGTTTACTTCATTTCATTCGTAATTTCATTCTTTAGCATCTTCTACCTGTTTCCTTTCTCTCCTCACTACATTCCTTCACCTCTTTCATTGTCTCATTACTTCTCCATTCCCCTTTGCCTTCCCGGTGCTTTTTATTTTTCCCTCAATCATTATTTCATTCATTCACAGGCTTCAGTATGTCTCTCCAAATTACAACTAAATTAATCCCTTCATGGTGTCATTTGTAATTTATTCCTGCTGCTTCCCAACGATTTTATTCAGTTTTAGAAGAAATGTTTCGAACGGGCGAGGAGGGGTTAGATGTGGCCTTTATAACCTATATTAAATTGACTTCTTCAGTGCCCAAGTTGAATAAAATCGTCTGGAGATAGCGGGAATAATATTAAAGATACGTCAGACGATTCAGGAAATTATTCTGTTTTCTTATTTCAGCCGAAGACGCCCAGGAATTGTAATCATTTTTCTTGCCCCGTCCCATTTAAATTCTCCACTTAACCACTTCAGCAGCATGACGTAGTTTTATAGCCTTTTTTTTTCTTCCTTTTGCTATTATACCTCTATTATCTTAACCTGGCCCAGATTTTCGTCCTTTAGCAGCTTATTTCACGTAGGGTAGTGGAGGAGAGACATTGCAACAGCTCTGCATCTTTCTTCATAGCATTTCTTCATGACCAGCATCATATTCTCGTGTTAACCGATTTTTTACAACAGCATTCAGGATAGAGAATGGCAGTTTTAGGCCATGTTATTGTGAAGACAGTTTAGTGGACGATTTTATTCAGCGTAAGACAGCCTGTAGTAATGAGGATGATAATGAAGACTAGTAACAAACCCTCTCCCCGCTCCAAGTCTCCCTTTCAGTAAATTTAATCACCTTGAGAAAGCATTATTAGCCCTTTTAAGATAGTGATGTCTTTTTCTAGTATATTTTTCCCTCCTCAAGACGATTTAATTAAGTCTGGAAGGGATTTCTGAGATTTTTTTTTCGAATGGCAGGAGAGAAATCTGAATAAATTTGTGTGGAAATAGCAAGGAAAAAAAAACTGAAGGTGCGCCGTTTGATTGCAGGTGTTAAGATGCAGAAGTTCGTCCCCTGGGAGAAAGTATTAAAATTATCCTAATGAAGAGTTTAATGGAGGCGCTAATCACCTTTCTTGGGAAGTAATTATGCCCTCCTTTCTTCCCTTAATCCTCTCCACTATGTCTCTCTCGTTACCAAATTACCCTTCGTTTTTCAGCGTTATTACTGATGGCTTTCGAGAATGAGTAGGAATCATGCGTTCTCTCTCTCTCTCTCTCTCTCTCTCTCTCTCTCTCTCTCTCCCTTCTTCTCCTAATCTCCCTTTTTTCCTTCATATTTTCCCTTCCATCCACTCCTCCTTGACATCCAATTCCCCCTTTAGAATCCCTTTTTTTTTCCGTTATTAATCATGTATTCTCATTTTATCTTCCTCCCTTTCCTCTCTAATCTCCCATATTAATCCTTCAAATCGAGGACGTAATTCTCCCTATATTCATGCTACCCTCAGACGATTTCCTTCAGCCTGGTACAGAAATTTCCAGCGGTAGGTGTTATATATAGCCATCACTAACTCTGCCACTACGAAAAATCTCCCCTGAGCTGGATTGATTTGACTGGACGCGAGCAAGAATGAAAATTACGTCATCGGATTGAAAGGGTTCTCTGACGTTGCTCTTCCTACACTTCGTCATACCCATCTACTCCAATACTTCATCATCATCATCATCATTTCCCTTTTTCCAACCCTTCTCTGATACACGTCTCTCACTCTTTTTTTCCTTCCTTCATCCAGTCCTCATTTATCATATTCTCCTCCTTTAAATACCTAGGCACTTGTTATTCTATTTTCCTGCTACCTTCCTTTCTGTTTTATTCATGTTTCTTTCCTTTGATTTTCCTAGTTATGTCCATCTTCCTACCCAATAACTACATTTTTATAAAGAGGAATTGTTTTGCTTTTGCTTTTTTCATCTTGGAGTTATTTGTTTTTCTTACAAATGCTCACTGCCATGGCCTCACATCTTTAATAATGGACAAATTGAACTAAATGTTTATATGTATGAATTTGGGTGTGGTATCTCGAGACGCCTTTCTCAAACTTTGTATTTAGTCCACTTTAATAATTTCATCGCCCCCCCACCCCCCAAGAAAGTATGTAACCTTAAAAGAAAACGAAGGCCAGTATAAGATTAGAGGAGGAGGCCCACCAGCGGAAACTCCACGAACCGTGGAAAATGTCAGTTAACTGCTCACAACTGTTGCCTCTATAGTTTTACTCCCATGTTGTTCCTACTGTTTTCTCTCTTATCCCCCCCTCCGAGTACCAGCTTACGTATTATTCAGACTTTTTTTTTTCCTGTGTTCCTGTATTCCAGTCTATTGTCCAGTCTATTGGATTTGTCTCCCCCCTCTCTGATATTCTACTCTTCCCTTGTTCTGCTTCTTTCTCCTTCCTACCACCTTCCCCAGTACTACTCCTTTGTCTATTTTTATTCCTCTCTCCCTTCCTTCCTGCTCGTACGTCATTACCTATTTTTATCAACTTTACCTTGCTCCCTGTTTTTATCCTTAATTTATTTTCCTTCCACGTTACTCTCTGTTCCCTTCTTCCTCCCTTACCCTCCTGTTGATTTGATTTTCCTACACCCTTGTCTAGTGCTTCTCCATGTCCTTGTTTTTGTTTCCTTCTGATTCTTATTTATTCCTTTCTCCTTTCCCTCTTTCTCATACCTCTTCATTTACTCATCAGACGTTTATCCTATGTTCCTCTATTCCTCTGCTTTATTCTTCTTTCTCCTTTGTGAAATTCTTCCCTGTGCTGTTCTTCCTTCCTTAATGATATACTTCTCTGCCCTTCTTACACCCGTCTCATTATAAATTCCATCTTATTGCATCCCTTCTGTTTCTCTGTCATCCTTTCCACAGCTCATTACCTATTATTTCAGCTTTGTTTTATTCTTGTTTTCTTTATTATGGTCACTTTAATAGTCCCTTCTATGTCCTTTCTTCTTATTCCTATCCCTCTCTTCCTATGCTCTTCTTTATTGTGTGTTCCTGTCCCTCTTTTTTTGTATATATAAATTTTTGTCTTTTCAGCCTTTGCCTTCTCCATATTTCTTTCAACGCGTCTGAAATTTCACTCTTCTGTTTCGGTTTTCAATATGTTCTTGCTCCCCCCCCCCCTTTTTTTTTCCTCCCCTCCCCCTTTTTTTCTTTTGGGTCTCGGTTTATCATATTTTCCCGTGTCCCATCTTTTGTTCATTCCTTTCTTACATATCCATTGTTTTTTTTCTGGTTCCTGTTTTTTATTATAATCCCCTCTCTTTTCCCTTTGACTTTTTCCATTTTCCTGCATCTCTTATTTTCTGATTTTCGTCGTTTTGTCCCTTTCTCGCAGTCTTATTCATTGTCCTTATTTCGTTTTCCTTAATTCTTTTTTTATTCCTGTGCTTCTGTTTCTTTCATTTTCATTTGTCTCTTCTTACTTTATTTTCTTGCATTTCTTTCTCCACTGCTTTCTATTTATTCCAGTGTCTTTTGCTTCGTCTCTCTCCACTTGTCTTCACTCCCTTCTCAGATCTCTGTATTTTCATTTTCCTGCCTGTCTTTTCCCAAGTGTTTCCTTTCTCTCACTATATTCTCTTCTTCTGTGTCTGTCTTTGTTCTTGTTTTCTGTTCCTCTTCTTAATCCATTTTCCTATTTCTCACGTGTCTCAGTTCCATTTTTTAGTATTTTCATATCACTTTCCTTCATTATTTTTCCCTCTGACTCCGTTTATCCAGTTTTCCTGATTGTTTTCATATTCCATTCTCCACCCTTTTTTCTTCCCCCTCCCTTTATTCATTTTTCCTTTACTCCTTTCATTTTTCCGTTCCTCATTTTCGTTTTACCTCTTCTTTTTTTTTATTGTTCAGTTCTACCTTTCATGTTTATCGTCGTCTCCTGTTCCTTGATGTATTTCCTTCTCCTTGGCCTCCGTTTTCATGTTATTTTTCGTCTCTTTCATTTCCTTTTTCTCTGCCGTCCACATTTCCTTCTCCAACTGGCATTTCTTGCACATTTTCTTGCTTATTTTCTTATTCCATTTCCTTCCATTTCAGTCTCCCGTATATTTTTTTTCCTCTCATAATGTTCTCTTGTTACTTCATTTTCCTCTCCATATTTTTCCCTATTTTGTTCCACTTTCCCTTCACTTTATATTCTTCTCCAGCCCACATTCCTTGTCTGAGAGTTATTTTCCTTATTTCATGTTCTTGTGCCTGCCTTTATCCCAATTTCCTATGCCTCTTCTTCCATTTTCATGTGTCTTTGCTTGTCTCATTTCCCTTCGCTTCTCTTTCCATTTTTTTTTCATTCCTGTCTCCCTTGTGTCTTGTTTTATTTATTTTCCTGTTCCTCCTTTCGTTCAGTCTTTCTTTCCTCCTCATTAGGTCCTGCCCCATCCTTCATTCCTTGACCATCTTCATGCAGTTCTTTTGATTCCATTTTTTTATTTTTTCAGTGTACTTCTTCCTCTTGCATTCCAGTTTCACATCTTATTCTTTCCTTTCTTTCATGTTCTTAATTTCCTCCTGTCCTTCAAAGTCTTTTCTCCAGTACTTTTTTTTTTTATCTTGTTTTCCTTCGCCTCTTATTCCATTTTCTACCTCCTCTTTATTTCCTTCCTCAGCCTTCATTCCTTGTCCATTTCCCGCATCAGTTTTCATCACATTTTCCTCCACTTGTCTCCAGTACCCTTATGTTTTCGTACTCTTCTTCTTCTGACATCCCATTTACCCATCTCTTCCCCACTTCCTTCATTCCATGCCTTATAGAGCGTCCCCGGAAGGCTGGGGCTGTCGGTTACCCCTCACACCTGGGATACGCCAAACATCGAACAACTTGGACTCGTTACTGGAGGTGAGGTGGGTTATCATCCTCCTCCAGGGTGCCTCCGCCTTTCCGTTCTCTCCCTCCGCCCCTTCTCCCTCGCCTCCTGCTTCACCCCCTTTCTGCCCCCCACCGCCACCACCACCGCCCCCCACCACCGTTCCCCCTCCTCCTGCGTCCTTCACAGTGCCACTTCTCCCATTCACCGCCTCCACCTTCGTATCCGGTGGGGGCACCACGGCCGGAGTTTTGGGCTTTCGAGTGAGAGAGAACCTGGAGTGGAAGGAAGCGGTCTTGCCCCCTCCACTACTGCTGCTCCCTCCTCCTGTTCCTCCTGCTGCTGCTGCTGTTGCTGCTGTTGGGGTCGCCATGCAGCTGCTCTGGTACATTTCATTCTGTGGACAAAAATCGGGTGTCATATTCTTTTTACATGAACTTGGTCTAAATTGCCATCCCTCCTTCTTGAATACTGAGTTATAGTAAAAAATTAACACGAGAATATTGCGCTGGTCATGAAGACATGCTATGGAAAAGATGTACAGTCTTTGTAATGTCTTATTCTGGTGCTGGAAAGGGACTCCTTGTGGTGGCACCGATATAACCGGTCGGCCCTTTTGCTTGGTTGTACAGTTGTCCCTCATCTCCCTCCCTAACCCCTGAATGACGGCTGGTAGACTGCAGGAGGAGGGGAACTTCAGCCTGCAGTTCGCCAGGTACGAATTCAGCTTAGCCTGGAGTTGCAGTTACTGCCTTTATTACTGTTTTATTCTGTCATCGCGAGAAGCTGCAAAAGGACGTAAACTTCTGCAAAGTTACTGTAAATGTTAAAGAATATAGTTATATTTACGCTTTTCCATCAGTCAACGTTTTTATATTTCACAACTACTACTTTCAGGTGCTTTTATTCAGGTTATGGTAGATTTTTTTTTACTACTAAAGATCTCCCTTGAGGTCAGTAAAACCGTCTATAATACAAATCACATCAGGTGTTTGTCGCACATAAAACACGTTGATCCTAAGCTATAGTTATCATCTCATTCATTTTGTGCAAGAGTATGATGTCTTTAGTGCGCAAAGAGAGAGAGAGAGAGAGAGAGAGAGGAGGGGGGGGCATGGGGAAGGGAGGGAGGGGAGACTGTCAGGTGAGAAGAGATTGCCTGGTGAAGGGAACATGGGAATGTGGAGGGAGAGAGGGAGGGTGGATAGTGGAGAGGGAGGGAAGGAAGAGGAGAGGGTGAGATTGGAGGGAAGGGTGAAAGGTAGGAGGGGAGAGCGCTAGGGAATTAGAACATAGTGAAGGATGGAATACTGGAAGAGAGGAGAGAGGGAAGGGAGAGGAAGAGAGAGGGGGGAGTGGAGAGAGTGAGACAGAGGAAAGGAGTGGGGAGAGAGTAAAGGGAGGGGAAAAAGCAAGGGAAAGGGGAAAGGAAGGGAGAAAGTAAAGGGAGGGGAGAAAGGGGGACGGGAGAGAATGAGGGAAAGGGAAGGGTGGAGGGAGAGGAAAGAAAGAGGGAGGGTGTAGAGGGAGGGGTTAGGGGGGACAGGAGGGAGGAGGGAGGGGAGAGAACGAGAAAATAGGGAGGGAGAAGGAGAGTGTGAGGGAGAGGGAGGAGAGAGGTTGAGGGTGAGGCAATGGAGAGGGAGAGAGTGGATGGAGGGGAGAGAGTGAGGTGGACAAGGGAGATTGAAGTGAGGGTAGAGGGTGAGAGGAGAGGGAGAATGAAGGTAGGGAGAGAGTGACACCAGAGGGGAGAGAGTCAGGGAGGGTGGGTGTGAGAGAATCCTGAAGTGGGAGAGGGCACTTTGAAGCGTGTGTGTGTATGTGTGTGTGTGTGTGTGTGTGTGAGAGAGAGAGACAGACAGACAGACAGACAGACAGACAGACAGATAGACAGACAGACAGACAGACTTACAGACAGACAGGCAGGCAGACAGACAGACACACAAAGACGCAGTGTAAAAAAAAGTGGACGACAAACAGTAAAGTAGGTGTGACAGTGAGTGAAAGAGGTGTAGTGCAGAATGGAAAGTAAAGCCTGAGATCCAAGTTAATCATAAAATAAATCAACTAAAGTGTAACAGAGGCACAGGAATTGATGACAACATGATTGAAAATTAATAACTCTCCTTGAGGCGTGAGATCGAGTCAGGTGAAGGGCATGGAAGCCAGGTGAAGTGCAAGACTAAGGTAAATCACAAGTAAGACAGGTGAAGGGTAGCAAATGTGTAAATTTGAAAAGGCGTGGGGATCAAAATCAATGGCCACTTTTGAAAATCACATAATAAGGTTCCTTGATGTGTGAGCTAGAAACCGGTGAAGTGTGTGGAAACCAGGTGAGGTGTAAAATGGCCGGCTGATGTATCTGAAACCGCCGGGGGATATGCCAGGCTCAAGTGAAGTGTGAAAAATGCCAGGCGGAGTGTGTAAGAGGAGGATCAATGAAGCGTATGTACGGGCGGGTGCACTGTGAGCGTTGGTGAAGTGTGGGGTGGCTAGCTGAGGTGTGGGGTGGCTAGGGGAAGTTTGGGGTAGTCAGGGAGAGTGTGGGGTGGCTAGGTGCAGTTGCGGGGCTATATTAGGTTATATTAGGTCGGGCTTGTAGGAGCGCAACGACTGGGGAAAGAATGACACTGGTGCCGGATCGACTTGAAAGCCCTACCCACCCTCCTTTGCGCAAACTGTTGGTGTACTGCCTTGCTGAGCATATGAAACCTTAGTATGGACGCACTTCACATTTTTATATTATTATCTAACAAGATAAACGCACTCCGAGAGCGCATGCCTCCGCCAAGTCCTATACCAGACAACTCACATCACCAACAGAATTTAATCACTTCTTCCATGGCCCATGACCGACATATCCACAAAATTTCATTGAAATGTATCTGTAGCTTTTCAGATATATTGTGGACAAACAAACAGAAAATATTCATGAACCGGGACTCGAAATCAGATCACAACCAAAATTTAATCAACTCCTCCTGGGCCCATGACCCATTTGTTCGTAATTTTAGTGGAATGTATCAATAGCCTTTTGAGATATGTTGTTGACAAGCTAACCTACAAACCAACCAACACGCAGGGGTGATTACGTGGCCTGGAACAATCACAGACTGCATAGCCATTTAATGAATGTGAAAATATCTAACGGAAGATATAACTGACAGAATTAAGTTTAGCTAAAGTGAGGGGTTTAGTAAAGTACAAGGCGGCCTAGTGAAATGTGTAGGGTCTAGTGAAGTATGAAGCCTCCTGATGGTATGAGAGCTGCAGTTCAAGTGTGATGAAGCCCTGTTAAGTGTGACCTACCTGCTGGAGGTGAGCGAAGCCCCGGTACCGCCCCATGGAGTCGTAGATGGTGTGTTGTACCACCCCGTTTACCCCCAGACCGTCGCCCGCATCCCGCCCGTTACCTGTGACGTGGCAGTAGGTGACGTTAATTTAGAAAAGCCTAAGTTAGGATGGGTTAGTCGTAGGTGGTTTATTTTACGACTCCTTTCATCCCCAGCCTCTCGTTGGCATCGCCCCCGTTACCTGTGATGCGGGAATAGGTTAGGTTAGGTTTGGTTAGGCTGGAATAGCTTGGGTTAGGTTGGGTTGGGTTAGGCTAGGTTAGGCTAGGTAAGGTTAAGCTAGGTTAGGTCAGATTGCGATTCGGTAGGTTAAGTTAGGTTAGATTGTCAAATTAGGTTAGATAGGGCCGGATTGGGTTTGGATATGTTGATTTGGACTGGGTTGGGTTAAGTTATGCAAGGATAACTTGGACAGGTTCAGTTAGGCTGGGTTATGTTGGGTTAAGTAGTCGTAAATGATGCTTTTGCTTCCCTGTTCATCCTTCATCCTCTTAACTCCCATCCCGCCCGTTACCTGTGACGTGGGAGGTGAAATTAGATTAGGTTAGGTTGGGTTAGGTTGGTCTGGGTTTTGATGGACTTTGTTGGGTTATGCTTGGTTGAGTTGATTTTGTCTGGTAAGAGTCATAGCCATGTCACTTTCAGGCCACATTTGTTCTGTACTCTACCATATTTATATTAAACTCAAGCTAAAGTCACGTAGGTTGCAGTTAATGTTGAGAAAGACAGACAGGTCACGCAAAAGTCTTACTCTGTCGCTTTCATGTAACAATCAGGTAACTATTCTGTTCTATCCATATACCTAGGCTGCTTCCCCCAAGGAAAGGGAGGTAGCCGAGACAGGACGACACACTCCCCATTCACTCATCCATTCACACACAGTCATTTGCATCTTAGCCCCAAAGGGGAGAACGGACAGATCCTCACCGCACCACACTGCACAAGGGTCAAATGCGCAGTGCAATCAGTGACATCCGCAGCAGGACCCGACAGCAGAGCTGGTTTACCCCTGCCACATCATAACAGACTCATCCCCTTACCCGCACTTGACCTGAAATAGTTGATCAGACCAAATGCGGGAGAATATCCCCTCAGAGCTGCGTCATCACTTATTCATTCACAATTTCTCTCCACCCATTTCTGTCACGCACAGCCACTCTTCCTTGCTCAACAGACATCCCTCTCGCATCCAGCGCTCTCTTCACACTGTCCATCCATCCTATTCGTGGTCTTCCTCTCAGCCTTACACCTCTCACACCAGATCTAGTTATCTTTTTCACCAATCGCTCATTATCCATTCTCTCCATATGCCCAAACCAACTCTACCAGCCATCTCCCGAACAACTCCAGTTCTCCCTCACACTTCATCATTCCGCACTCGATCCATACGCGTCACTCCACACATACTCCTCAGACACCTCATCTCCATTACATTCAAACTTTTCCTCTCTGCTACACCCATATTCCATGTTTCAGCCCCATACAATGCAGTCGGTACCATAACACCCTCATACAGCCTTCTCTTTACATCCATTCTAAGCGAACGACATCTAAACAATTTTTTCATTCCTCCCAGCACCTTTCCTACTTCATTTATTCTAAACTTCACTTCTGCATCTATTCTTCCATCCACAGCAACTTGTGACCCTAGATATTTAAAACACTCTACCTCCTCAAGCAACTCGCCATTCAAAACTATATTCATCCCCCTACCATCTACCAACCTCGTACACTTCATCACTTTACTCTTATTCTCATTTACTTTCAATTTCCTCCTTTCACACCCTTCCAAACTCCTCTACCAACTGTCTCAATCTCTTCTCTGAATCAGCCACCAGTGCAGTATCATCTGCAAACAGCAGCTGCTTCAGATTCCACTCTCCACCATCAACATTCACCAGACTCAGACCTCCACCTAAAACTCTTGCATTCACCTCCCTTACAACACCATCCATATAAATATTAAACAACCAAGGCGACATCACACATCCCTGTCGCAGCCCCACTCTCACAGGAAACCAATCACTCACAGCATTTCCCACTCTTACACACTCTCTACTATTTACATAAAAACTTTTCACCCCTTTTAATAACCTACCATCAAGTCCATACAATCTTAAAACAGTCCACAAAGCCTCCCTATCATTTCTATCATACGCTCTCTCTAAATCCATAAATGCCCAAAACACATCCTTGCCTTTCGCTAAATACTTTTCACACACTTGTCTCACCGCAAACACCTGATCCACGCATCCCCTCCCTCTCCTAAAGCCACACTGCTCATCACCAATCACTCCCTTTGTACCCTCTCTAACTCTCATAATTAACACTCTACCATACACCTTACCTACAACACTCAACAGACTTATACCCCTAAAGCTAGTACATTAATACTTATCACCCTTGCCTTTATACAACGGGACCACACAAGCACTTGCCCAGTCAACTGGCACCACACCTTTCACAAAGCACACATTCAACATTCTTACTAACCAGTCAACAACACACATGTAATACTTAGGTCAAGCTAAGAGAGGAAACAATCGGATGAAACCCAGGTCATACTCGAATCTGATTAGGATATGTTGGTCTCTGTCAGGCCAAAATTATGTTATACTGAGGACGCATACAGACAGGTCACACTCAGGTTGAACCCAAGTCACACTCTAGTAACGTAAGGGATAACAGGTCACGCACGAAGTTACACTAATTTCGCACACAGGGTCAGATTATGGTCAGGTTACACATGGATGGGTCACGTATACACCACACATCATCACCACTATACAGGATCACACGACGTTACACTAATTTCGCACACAATGTCAGATTATGGTCAGGTTACACATGGATGGGTCACGTATACACCACACATCATCACTATACAGGATCACACACTACCACACTCAACTCCGCACGCCATCACACTCAACCCCGCACACTATCACATTCAACCCCACACATCACCACACTAAGTCTCCACAACACTCAACTCCTTACACCACACTAAACCCTACACGCCACCGCACTCAACCTGTACGACACGCAACCTTCACCAAAAACTGTTCCCATAACACCAGACTCAACCTTTATCACACTCAACCCCCCAGAACGCTAAGCCTCATCACAGCCTCACACAGCACCACATTCAGTTCTAAATTCAACCTCACACCATACCACACTCAGTCTCACCACGTAGAACCCCAGCCCACACTCAGCACCATCACACTCAACCCCCACTGCGCACAACCTTCACCCACTCATCACCACCACATTCAACTCGCACCACACTCAGCCCCACATGCAACACCGCAGCGAACCCCAAATTCAGCCCCACAGCGCCACACATCCAAGGAATCGGCTGCCAAACACGTCAAGACTGTCGATAGCGGCCTTTCAGTCTCTCTCCTACTCTGAGCCTTGTTCAATATAGACCCCCTCGTTGCCCAAACTATAAGACGTTATGTCGTCCACGTTATATTTTTTGTTGCTGTTAATTTCTCGGTAAATTACGCATGCATTGGTTATTAAAGTTTTACTGATATTTATGAAACTGAATTGACTGTTTCCTCAATTTTCAGTACCAGATGTGTGGAAAAAAGTGCGATTTTTGGAAAACATATTTTGAGTAAAGGGGACCAACTCTATTGTCGTGATTTCAGGATGCTTTCCAGCACATCTTCCTTGACAATTTTCTCTGTTTTGTGTACACTAAAATATTCCCCTTTGTGTTGTTAATATCTTTGTTCAGTACCTCCTTTGTAGCCTCATCTGTGAAGAGTTTATATAGGCGTATTATCGTGGGCTCAGGCGGCTTTCTAACACCCCTTGCTTAGCGATTGATGTTCTATGATACCTAAATAGGCTCATCATGTTATTAATATTTTTCACTATTGATAGAGGTTGTTGTTACAAACATTATTATTGTTGTGAACCCAGTGAACTACAGAGAATCGACATCAGCGGGGCACGCACGGAGAACTTTGCTGAGTCTGTGCTGAAAGTCGATCATTGTTATCTGAGTGGGAAGCAAGAGGTGAGTAAGTGTGTTGCTTAGTGAGGGGTTGCAGTGCTTTGAGAGTGTGGTATGTTTGTGATTAGTAATTTGCATCGGTACTGAAGCAGAGAGGGATGATAGGCACAGCGTAATCTGAGAAGGTGAACTTTTTTTCTGGGAAGGGCAGCTTCTGTTGAGTGACTATCTGGTGGGGATTGATGGGGATGCAAATATTGTGCTCGTGCTCCAACCCAACATAGATCCATTACTTCTTTCAGCTCGGCTAATGGCCAAGTGCAGTCAGACTGGAGGATCGATTTGACTAGTAAGCAAGGAGATTCATTCGTACCTGACAACCTCGACTCAGTATTCATGTTGTGGGAGTAACCCAGCTCTGTCAGGTAGAAACAAACCGACTTAAATATTTTGGATAGGGTAGTGGTCATTACGACGTATTCGCAGTACCCGTCCAGCAGCGCTTTCTCACTCGTTTTCTGTTGAACTCTAATGCAGGAGTTAACCGATACTCCCAGTTCTTCGTAAATGAAACTCGTCGGCTCTGGAACTGTCTTCTTCACTTTCTGTTCGCTCTACCTGTTGCTCCAGTCTTTTAAATGCATGATGTCCAAACATCTTGAAGTGAATGGATCTTAATTTTGGCTGTCATAAAATTTTCCTGGAAAGGACATCTTTTTGCAGACTTTTAGTCGTTGGTTATATGTTTTTTGCATAGGAAAGATGTGTCTGTAAACAAACACGAAATGAACTATCCTCTTGGTTTTGTTTAAAGATCACTTAGAACCAGTGAAACATTACCAAAGCTTCACTGAACTACTATGTGTCTCGGATGGTTCAACATTTCCGCGATGTATTCATCACACCCTTGGAAAATATTAATTCCCCCCACTATCTATCTTTGTGCAGCATAATGTCAGCTGGCGGAGGAGGGACGATTTCTAAGCTAAGGGACCCACCTAACCCATTAAAATACGACCTGTAGAATTTAGACATATCCAGGTACTTTTAAACGTCTGTTTTGAGTCTTTGTCATTGATCGATACATTTTATGAGACAATAGATATGTGTCTGTGACCGTGCAGGATGAGATAGGGTAGAAATGTAAGATGTGGTTGTATGTAGTGTTTGGTGTACTAGTGTGAGGAGTGGTTTGCGTGGCATGGTTGGAAGTGGTGTGGTAGTTCGAGGTGTACCCTACTCGTGTGTGATAATATGTTATGTGCCAGTGTATTATATGGCAATCTGAGGTGGATGTAAGGTGTTGTCTTCTAGAGTTTTTCTAACGCTCTATAGTATCAGCTTGATAACATGAAACCCATTATTAATAACACTGAAGTAGTAATTCAACCTATTAAAACCTGTTCATTTCTACACCGATGTGAATATGGAACTGCAGTGTGACAGACCAGTACTTGATACTCGAATACCTTAACCTCCTCAGAACGATGATGTCTTGTATATTTCTTACTACCACCAAGCAGTTTTATTCAGCTAGGAAGAGACCTCTGTAGAGAAAATGGGTTACCGATACGAGTATGGATCTGACAGCAGAGGCAGGCCAGGGGTAATGCTCACGTTTCCCCCAGTCAGGTGCAATCAAGAGTGGGAGTATCGACAGGTGTTTTTTTGTGGACTCCACGGAGAGTACAGGTATGCAGGATGTTAGCAAGTGAATGTGCGGTATAAGACTCTACTGTAGTATACGCTGCCGAACTGCACGCACACTTGACTTTGAAACACACACACACACACACACACACACACACACACACACACACACACACACACACACACACACACACACACACACACACACACACACACACACACACACACACACACACACACACACACACACACACACACACACACACACACACACACACACACACACACACACACACACACACACACACACACACACACACACACTCTCTCTCTCTCTCTCTCTCTCTCTCTCTCTCTCTTTTCACACCTGCGCACCTGACATTACCTCACTTCACACTGCCACACCTTACACACCGCAACAAATGCTACCACAATTCACGCGTAATGCACACTTCCACACCACAAACTGTTACACTACATCCTGCCGCAAAACACACTACCAAATCGCATATACGTACACACAAAACACACTCCACTGTCTAGACACTGCCATGCCTCACACTGCCACCATACATTCTGTCACATCTCACACTGCCACACCACACACTACCACACCACACACTACCACACCATAGACCTGTTACTCCGCAGACTGTCACATCTTACACTGTCACATCACACACTGCCACACCACACACTACCACACCACACACTACTCTTACCCCGCATACTGTCACAACTCACACTGCCACACCTCCTGTCTCCCGTTTCTTCCTTATAACCCCGTACATAGCCCATAGATGTCCCAGTCCCCTATAATTGAGTTGATTACAGGGGAAGCAATATATGATGAACTGAATTCTCATGGATAAAGAAGGTTCCCTATGGCTTGTCCTTTCCACATGAACTTAGAAGAGATATTCGATGTTTTGCAGTCTATTTTCCGGTGATTAATGACAGAATAAGGCAGTGCTACGGCTCGTCATCCTTCCCGTAGCACTATTTCGAGACTACACCATATTCTAGTGTTATTTTTTATTTTATTTATTTATCTTGTTTCAGTTTGGCATTCAAGGAGGAGACATGGCAGTTTTAGGCCCAGGCAATATGGGGAAACAGTAGTAGCATTTATTCATATTTTGCGGCCAAAGGGGCATCAAACCTTTCACCGGTCCTTGCTGAGCGTTATAATATCCCCAGGTGGTAGCCAGAGGTCCTTTTGGGGGTGAAATTAAGTGTTTGTAGTTAGCAATAATAAAACAAAGGCGGGTCGCTTTAATGATGATAAACTCTTGGACGTTATATGTATGTGGTATGTAAGCGTAATCTCTCCAGTTTAATCTAGCCTATACTACCGTCTCTCCGCCCTGAATGCTAAGCTGATGCAAGAGATTAACACAAGAACAGGTTGCTGATCACGAAGAAGTGTTGCGTACAGGATGTAGAGCCAATAACTGTCGTAATGTGTCTGTGAAGAACGGGAAAATAAGCTGCAGAAGGGCGAAAAGTTGTATCTGAGCTAAGGAGAACGCACTGGAGTAAATTTGGCAAGCATGCTCGTTGGATATGGAAGCTCCCTAACACCCATTCCTAAGCGATTTATTTTGCTTATTGCACCTTACTGTCATCTTCTGTGTAATACAAATCCTTTACATATCGCCATACTGTGCATTAATAACGTACAAAAAGCTATTAACCAGCCTTATCCAAAAATAAATAGCAAAAGAGGAGGTGCTAGGGAATCTCCTTACCCGAAGAAAATAAGGACATTCATGTAGTTAATGTAGCCATCAGACATAGGGATTCTTTTTTTTTTTTTCTTTTTTTTTTTTTTTTTTTTACAGCAGGATGTACCAGAAAGGATCGTTACCCTCTGACGCGGGAAATCTTGAGGTATTGCCAATATTCCTTAATCAAGACGAACGCAGTGATTGAGTTTATTTTTGCTTCTCTTACACCTTCATATCCGTTGTAGTTTTTCCTCACGAACCGGTAGCTGCTCTCTCTCTCTCTCTCTCTCTCTCTCTCTCTCTCTCTCTCTCTCTCTCTCTCTCTCTCTCTCTCTCTCTCTCTCTCTCTCCTTCATATGTTCTGTCTTCCATTCCAGCGTCACTCTGGTACATTCAATCTTTCTTATTTCCTCTCAGTATTGTGTTGTTTTCTGCTGTACCTTTTCTTCTTCATACCTGTGTCTGTGTCCTGTAGTCTCATTTTTTTTCTGTGCTGTTTTATTATTTTGTATCCTTACTGTGTGTGTGTGTGTGTGTGTGTGTGTGTGTGTGAATTCGTGAATAAATCTACGTACGCGTGTGTGTATTAGAGAGAGAAAATGTGAAAGTACGTATTAATGCCTGTATCAGTGTACGTATGTGTCCGTGGCCGACCGTCCAAGCGAGACACATAAGAGAAACAGGACAACCCAGCACACCGCCAACACGCCGTCTGTTTCCTCCACATTATTGGAAAAAAGGCGCTGGTGGAGGGGGAAATGTGTGGTGTCCCCGGATATTGAGTGGTGTGTGTGTGTGTGTGTGTGTGTCTCTCTCTCTCTCTCTCTCTCTCTCTCTCTCTCTCTCGTGTGTGTATGTGGTGTATGTACGTTTGTTTCTGTGGTACTTTTACTTTCCAGAGTACAGAAATGATTACGTACTTCCTTGTGTGCAGTCATCTCCAGTATTGTGTGAGAGTGTCTGAATTTATTTGTGTGTTCGGAAAGTCATCATCATCATTTCAGTCGTCGTCATCGTCGTCGTCATCACTGTTATCGTCATCATCGTCGTATCGTCATCGCCATCATTATTTTTGCCATCATCATCGTCGTCAGTATTATCGTCATTATTGTCCTCCTAGCTGGACTTTGCAGTATAATAATTCTGGGTCGTATGACTCGGAAATGGGAGAGGAAAGTAGAAATGCAGGAGGAAGTATCATTAGAGAGTCCAGTGAAATGGATAATGGAGTGTTAATTGATAGAGTATAGTCAGACGCATAAGCTGTTAGCATCGGCAGAGAATGATATTAATGTTCAGTGATATTTTTGTTGAGAGAATGATATGCAATGTGTTAGGAAAGTCTCGGCGTAGAAGAAGAGAACTGTGAATGTGAGAGGTATGTGATGTGGTGCTTTGTGGTGTAGTTGCGTGTGGTGTGACTGAGATGTGGTAGTGGTTGGTGTGGTAGTTTGTGAAGTGTAGCAATGTGTAGATTATGGCAGTATGAGATACGGTAATGTGTCATGTTCGAACAGTGTGAGGTTTAGCAGTGTGAGGTGTGGCATTGGGTGTTGTGACATTATGGAGTGTGGTAATGTGGGATGTGGCAGTGAGGGGTGCACCAGTAAGCGGTGTGATAGTGTGAGGTGTGCCAGTGAGGTGTAATAGAATGTGTTGGTATGTGCTTTTATGAGGTGTGACAGTTTGAATGTGGTAGTGTGAGGTGTGGCAGTGAGTTAAATCTTTTGTTGACACTCTCGGAGCATTGTTTGAACCTTGTGTTACTAGTTTCAAGCCCCAGACGTGTAAAGGAATTACTGACCGCTACTGTATTAAGACAGGGGTGGGGAAGGAGTAAGTGGTGAAGGGAGACGTATGACGGTAGTTTAGTGTCTTCAGTTTGATTACTTATTTCTTAGTAAGTTTCTGCTCTCAGGACGGTTTTATTCAGTTGGGAAGAGACTTTCTAAACTGGAGGGATTAGATACAGCTTTTATTAACCCCTTCACTCTCTCCTATATTGAGCAATATTGTCTGCTAGTAGACAGAATAAATCTAAGTACATCATCAGATTCAAGAAATTAATAAGCACGAGAGTGGCTGAATGGTGCTACCGAGAGGGATGGAGGTGAGGAAATGGTAGAATTAGAGTGTTGCAGATTCCAGCGTCGAGAGAGAGAGATGAAAAAGGAGAGAGGGAGGGAGATATCTGAAGTTCTTTAAAAGGAAACGAAGGGAGCTATTCAGAGGTTTACGTGGACAGAGAGGAAGATGAAGGAGTGAGAGAGAGAGAGAGAGAGAGAGGAAACAAACAGCTTCCTAAGTTGTGGAGTGGGAGGAGGAGGGGGGAAGAAAGTGAGAGGTGGAGGGAAAGGCGTGGAAGGAATTTATGGAACAAGTTATGGGACGATGGGAGGTAAGAAGGGGCTGGGAAGAGAAAAGACTAAGATAAGACAGAGGAAAGGAATTAAAGAACGAGGAAGGGGGAGGGAGGAAGAGTGACGGAGGTGAAGAACTGAGAAAGGTAAGGACAGAGTAGAAAAAGAGGGAAGGAAGTGGGGAACAAGGAGGGAGAAGGAAATAAAGGAATAGGCGGTAAGGGGAAGAAAGCGGGAGGCTGGACTTGAAAATAAGAGCTACTGAGAGCCTGGTTTGGAGGGAAAAAGATAGACAGGGAAGGAAAAGAGAGCAATGAGGGAATGGAGAGAGAAGGAATGTCGGGGTGGGACAAAGGGGGTTAGGGAAGAGGGAGGGAGGGGGGGGGGACGGAAGGTTGTAAGTGAAAGCAAGAACTTCCGAGAAACTGGAATTACGAGATGAGCAGTGAAGGACGATGGTGGGAGACAAGGAAGGAGGAGAGAGTGAGGAGAAAAGAGAGATTGGGGAAGGGGAAGGAGTAGAGACAGGGAGAAAGGGAGGTTTGTAAGTGAAAACAGTTGCTGTTGGGTTGTCTTGGAGGAAGATAAAGCATAAGGGAGGAAAAGGTAACAGGCAGGGGCAGAGAGAGCAAAGGAGAATGTGGAGATTCGAGGACACAGGGAGAGAGAGGAGGGGAGGGGGACGGGAGGGTTGGAAATGAAAACAAAAGGCTCTAAAGCTCGGTATGGAGGAAGCAGCAGCATCCACACGTCCCCTCCTCACGACCCCACCAGAATGCTCCCTGGAATTTTCAATCTCGGTTCTTATTAACTTAAGGGCTTCACTGGATTGCCTCTATTGGGATGCCCTGGATGTAGTAGGACAGCACTATATATATATATATATATATATATATATATATATATATATATATATATATATATATATATGTATATATATGTATATATATAATATTTGTGTGTGTGTGTGTAGAGAGAGAGAAAAAAAATATATATAATAACTGTTGCAGCTGCCAGACGATGTTATTACTGTATGTATTGTGGCGATTCGTGGAGTTTGTTTTTAACTCTTTCCCGCTAAACATCTCTGTAAACATTCTCAAAGTTAGGACAAGTGTACTCTGTTCGAAATAGCACCACACAATTTTAATTATACTGGAGTGAGTCATACGGACCTGAGTGTGTTCAGTTGAATAAAGTCATCTGTTTATTGCAAGGATAAAAAGAAAATGAGATCTCTCCGGCTAGTATGGTTAATGGACAAAGTGAAACGTCATCAAGAATAATGGAATTAGTATAACATCAGCATTATTTATTACTACTGCATTTCCAACAGTAGTTATGTTCGTCATTTTCGTCGTTATTATTATCATTATCATCGTTAATCGTCGTCATTATCATAATCATCATCATCATTACTATCCTCATCCTCATCGCCACCACCATTATTGTTGTAACTATCATCATCAGCATCCCACCATCATAATCATTATCATTATTATCATCCTTCTTATCATTACCATCATCAAGCAAAATTTTAAGCTACTGAGAATTATTTAACACCCTGAAAAGCTTGGCAGATCACTATTCCCCTACTTTTATCAGACCTATGTACAGTTTAGCGATAGTTTACTGCAGCCTATTTCCCACCGTCTACTCACTTGATTTGGTGCTACATTTTACGCCCAGACACCGCTGAAATTACCATCGGAAGGTCTAAGAATGTCGTTAACCACAAAAACTCTTAAGTATATTGATAAGTATATGATTATCTGCAGTTACTAAAACGTTGCAGAAATACCGTAAGACTCATAAATAAACTCTTGCAACGTAGAAAAATACATCCCAATTCTAGGCATAAAATCTTCAGAATGGCAATCCTGTTTGGTGGTATCTTCAGGCGACTCTACACTGAGTGACAAGCCTTTATTTTAAACAGGAAATCATTTACTACGCAGGGAGGTAGCCATATAATCAAATGCATGCCTTGTGGTTTATTAGGTTAAGGAGCTCCATCCGGATGTGGTCCTTAAGGGTTTGAATCCAAGGACTGGTTGGGGCTTATTGTTCAAATAATAGAGTTCAGGGAGAAAACTGCTCACTCTCTCCTTAAATGCCAGAACTAATTTGCCTAACCCCTGACCCCTAAACCCGATGGGGCAATAAAAGATTGGACAGAGAGAGAGAGAGACAGACAGACAGACAGACAGAGAGGAGCGATTCCTCTTTGGCTGGTTGTACAGTTGATACCAATAATTCCCTTCGACTGCACTGAAACTGAGTCCAAACGTAATGGAATCTCGCTAAACTTGCAATAATCAAACGAAGTGAAACATGGACAGAGAGAGAAATAAGTGTCTTCCCAGAATTTGACGATTACATAACGAAAAAGCTGAACCATGTGAAACACGCATTAATAAAGATTGGGTTTTCATTGTACTTCGCCAGTTGTAAATATTCTTCAGACGAAACTGGGAAGATAAGTTATTTCTCTCTCTGTACTTCGTTGCATGAGAATACGATGATCCCCACATTATAGTATGAAAATGAAGGCTGGAGTTTACTGGAAGCACACATGTCAAAGTGAGAGAAGTGGAAATTAATTATCTGAGAAGAGTGTGTTGAACTACGTGGAGGGACGCGCAGAGTGACAAATGAGGAAGGTCTGGAGTTTTGTGTCGTTGGGGATGTGCTGGAGAGTGATAGGTGGAGGTCCCAGAGATGTTTAGGACATGTGTAGCGAATTGAGAGTGAATGATTGACTCGGAGAGGGTATGTTCTTGAGGAGGAAGGGAAGGAGAAAGGGGGAGAGAAGAGATCGGGGATGAGGTGGAAAGGTTTATAAATAAGATTGGTGTGAGATGGAAAGGGGGCAGCTTGATGGTAGAGGGCAAGGCGACGTGTAGGCGATTTGTTTAAGTTTACCCTTCCGGGATTAAAGTATCTTCGTATCCCTTCATTAGCTAGGAACCCCATAAGTGTAAAGGGATTAATGACCGCGACTGTACTTCAGCGACCTACATAATGGACCTGAAATGATATGAGGCTGCCGGTTTATAAAATATGACCCTAATATTGGGCCCCGGCGGAGCTACTGAAGTCAATATATATGCTAAAAGCTGGTCTTTCTCACCCCTCAAAGGTGCTCTGGGGAGGATATGAAGCTGAGGGGATAGGTGGGGGGGAAGGGGGGATACTCACATTTTTAACCTCTCCACTATCATGTCACTCTCATAACCTTTCCACTATCACGTCACTCTCTCAACCCCTCCACCATGACGTCACTCTGAACCCCTCCTCCATGACGTCATTGAACCCCTCCACCATGACGTCACTCAACCACTTCACTATGACGTCACTCTCTTAAGCCTTTCATCATGATGTCACTTTATCCCTCCACTATGACGTCACCCAACCCCTCCACTCTGACGTTACTCTCAACCCCTCTACTGTGACGTCATTCTGTTAACTCCTCCAATACGATGTCTTAATAATTAAAGGATTCTAAAGTTTTTCGTCATTAAATAGGGCAAGGCAATATATTTTCTGTGTTGCAGTTTAACTGGCATTATAACGCTGAAGAGAGTGAAGAGTGCGTTATTAAAGAGGACAGAGTATGAATTAAAAATATGGAGAGAGAGAGAGAGAAAGAGAGAGAGAAGAGAAGATTCAGAGAAGAGTGAACTAGAATATTCGACACGTTTAGGGAGAAGAGGGGAATGGGAGGAAAGGGCAAAGGAGGGAGAAGAATACTCCGAGAAAGTTAGCCAAGCTAGTAGCTGGTGTAAGTGTTTTTAATTATACTCGTTTTACTCTAACTTGACCTAAAAATTGTCGCCTCCTCATCTTCAGAATTTGGTGCTAGTCATTAAGAAGTGCCACTGAATGGATGGAAGTCAGATCAGGTTAAATGAGGTTAGGTTAGAATGAGGTAGAAACGAGGTAGTGAAAGTGGGGAGGTCTCGCAAGCTGAGTAAAATCGTCTGAAGGTAACAGGAACTTAATTATCTTCATAGCTGAGAAGAGGCAAAGTATTTAATCTGTCCAGAAATTAATATATCCTACCAACATGTCATAAAAGTACCCCCGCTAATACCAATACACCAGCCCTGTATGAGACAGCCCTAGCATGTATTCTATATGGACGGTGGGTGTTAGTGCCGAAGTGGTGACATGTGGAGGTGTAGGAGGACTACTGGGCCTTGGGATAGGTTACTGCCCCCGAGATATAGGCCCTAAAGCCTTTGCCCAGAGTCGGACACATTAAAAAAAAAAAAAAAAAAAAAAAAAAAAAAAAAACCTGTAGTCCCTAGCTAGCGGACGTAATTTTCGTTTCATTCCTGCATATTCCAGACGATTATAATCAGTATGGGATAGATTTTTCCGGCTGGAGGTATTAGGCATACCTCATTAGTACTTGCAGCATTCCAATTCTTGCAATATTCCAGTGTTTGCAGTATTCCAGTTCTTACAATATTCCATTTCCTGCAATATTCCCATTCTTGCAATATTCCAATTCCTGAAATATTCCAGTTCTTGCAATATTCCAATTCTTGCAGTATTCCAGTTCTTGCAATATTCCAATTCCTACAAGATTCCAATTCTTGCAATATTCCAGTTCTTGCAATATTCCAATTCTTTCCTAAGCTGAATAAAATCCTCTGGAGACAGCAGATTAAAAATACAACAGACGAAAGACGGCAACTCGAAAAGTCTCGTCTAAGCTAAAAAAAAATAATCTATAAGTGGCATGAATATAAAATGCGTCATCGAAGTGAAGGGGTTAATGTGGCCTTGCTAACGTGTGGTAAATCTAATGTGGAATAATAACCTGTGGTCTACTGGTCAGGCAAGTGTGTCTTTTTTAGTAACTAATGTGAAAATTACAGAAGTGTGAAAAAAGCAAGGCGAGAGTGATGATGGTGTGTGTGTGTGTGTGTGTGTGTGTGTGTGTGTGTGTGTGTGTGTGTGTGTGTGTGTGTGTGTGTGTGTGTCAGTAAGGTGCGGTTGGGGTGGGAATGAGATCGAAGAAATGAAAACAGGATGCTTTTTTTTTTTTTTTTATGCAAGGAAAATGGAACCAAAAGTCGGGAGCCCGTAAACCTTTCCTTCCAGGAAAAAACAAAAACAGTACAACAGAGAGCCAAATTCAAGATCCGTGCATTTCGAGATGCCTGGACACACTGCGTTTGAAAGACTGGAGATCATAGGAAACAGGAAATACAGACAGAGGGAGACAGTTCTAGAGTTGACCTGTTGCATAAATGAAGGACTAGGAGTAACGGTTAACTCTTACATTAGAAAGCTGGACAGAAAAGGGATGAGAGTTTGTTGCTAAACGGGTGCTACACGCCCGTCGTAGTGGTGAAGGGGTGCAAGCAGATAGTTCAGAGCAGCAGTGACCACTGAAGTAGCGATAGAAAAGAGATAAAGATGCAACAGTGCGGCGAAGAGACAGAGGTTGAAGGGAGCCAGTAAGAGGAAGAGAGTTAATGAGACGAAAAGCCTTTGACTCCACCTTGTTGAAAAGAGCCGTACATGGGGTCCTCCCCACCCATGAGAGTTTTACTTTACGCAGGGGCGAATAAAATATGTATAAAAAGTCAACAACTGTGCGGGGGCAAAGAAAGTACGGAGTCGGCTTAGCACACCCAATCTCTTGGAAGCAGATTTTACAAGAGATGTAATATGATCATTCCAAGACGAATCCCGAGAGATTGAAACCCCAATTATGTTTATAGATGATGCAGGATTGATCTGGATATTATCAAACATTAGCGGGAGGTGGATGGGATGTGCGGTCATGAGATGTGAAGCTAGATCAGGTTAAATGAGGTTAGGTTAGAATGAGGCAGAATCGAGGTAGTGAAAGTCGGGAGGTGCGGTCGAAGTGGTGGGCGGGAGGTGCTGGAGGCCTGACACTAGAAGAATGACCAAAAACTTCCCTAATGGAATAACTCGGGGCCCCCGCCAGATAAACGTAATTTTCCGGCAGGCAGGGCAGTGCAGGGCAGGGCAGGGCAGAACATTGCAGGCGTGTTGCTATGGCCCACTCATTGTCCTCCCCCACATCCCTGCTCTTCAGCCTTTCTTTCTTCCTTTCTTTCTTTTCTTTTTCTCTCCCACAATCATACCCACACCCATGGCGTATTATACGTATAAACTTATATGTACGCATCCACAGACACACTAGGACATAGAATGCATACATGTAAACATTTTTATACATACAAGGAGCACAGACATTATAGATTGCCTGCATATTCGTAGATGTGTACATACACACTCAAACAAGCAGACAAACAAATAAGCAAAAATAAACAAACGCATAAACACACACACACACACACACACACACACACACACACACACACACTAGGCATTCCCTGACACACGAGTTTATTTATGTAATTAATTTTTCTCTCTAGTAATTTAAACACTCTGTCTCTATTTATCAAGCGACATTTACCTAACCTGATATTCCCCCTTTTTTTTATATCGTCATTTATTTTTTTTATGAGCTTCTGTCACTGTCTCGTTCTCAAGTTGCTGTTTATTTTTGGTCATTTTTCAGGCGTTTTCCTACTTTAATTATTAAATTGTAGAGGTTGTGTTTTTCCCTTGTTTTTCTTTTTTTTAATTCTTCAGTTGCCTTTTTTAGAGCTGCTATTTCTCTGTTATGTCAGTTTGTGTGTGTGTGTGTGTGTGTGTGTGTGTGTGTGTGTGTGTGTGTGTGTGTGTATGTGTGTGTTCAGTTATTCTCAGTTTTCATAGTTTTTATGTTTTAATATACATGCACTACTTTTTTTTAGTTACCGTTACTCTCTTTTTTTCATTGTTATTTTTTCAATATATTTCTGGTACAGACGTCATATTTTTAGCCAGTGTGTCTGTTATTTTTCATAGTTTTTTTTTTCTCACTTACAGTATAAAATGAGCATGTGTTTTTATTATGCATTACTTACTTTTATGTATAAATTAATGGCATTCTCTAATTTTTCATAGCTTTTATTTTCATTTAACGACTGCATATAATTTTATCAGCTACACTTTCCTTCCCACATACATCGCACCATCATCATCTGCACATCAGTTTTTTTTTTCCCCTAAATTTCTCGCTTCACTTACAAAACCTGACAAAATTACTTATCTTTCTCATCCTTATAACGCTTATATTCGCTCACATTTCTTTGGGAACTCAGTGTCACATGCAGTAAAAATTAATTAAATGCTTCTGTTTGTAAGAATGAAAACGAAGTAATTTATTTTTTCTGATTTGTTTTGTGATGGTTCTCTTTTTGTATTAAATTTTAGCTTTATGCTCTCCGTCACACCATCACCATATACCATTTAACTACAAATAACCACACACACACACACACACACACACACACACACACACACACACACACACACCGCCAAATACCTGTAACATCGGGCTTGTTGAGCTTGGTAACACAGTCCTCGGTGTTACGTAAGGTGTGTGAGCTTCGCCTTCCTCTCGCCCACCACACGCCCACAACAGCCAGCCCCACGCCCGCCACCACGCCCACCACCACGCCCAACACCCACACCACACGCTGAGGTTCCGGTCGCGATGGTAGACCTGTGTGGGGGGTGGGGGGGAAGTATCATGATTAGAGAAGTATTCGTAGCACCTCTTCGTAAGCTATTTATTTTACCTACTGTATCTAAATAATCTCTCCTACGTTGCCTATATGGTTCTAATATCGGCATAATTAGCATCAGTAATATACAGAAGGATATTGTGATTTAATTTCCAGAATAAATCGGTAAGATATCTGCGTTGCGAAATCTCCAAACCCACCAAGAATACGACCCTGTGATACCCTCATTTTATATTATCAACGCCACGAATGAAGTGATAAAAGAGGTAAAATTTTGAAGGTTCGTCCAGCCATCCAATATGAGAAGTTTTGCAGTGGTCGTCTATCTCTCCATCATCACACTCCTACATCACCGGACAGACTGTGATGAAAAAGCGCCATGCCTATTTCAGTAACGCATCGGTACCTCTCATGTAAACTCATCCCTGCAATAGTTGGGTTCGATATCGTGACCATGTAATCAACAGTTCACCTTTTGCATAACTAATTTCCGTCTCTTAATTACTGATATCAAGTTGTAATAGCACCTTCAGTCAGAGATCTTTATTTGTTTGTATATTCTCTTGATGTTGCCTGACGATTTTATTCATCTTAAAGCAAGCATCCTCATAATGAAGGAAATTAATAAAGACCACGGTATTTAACTCCGCTATCTTGATAAAAGGAAATCTACATTATCATTCTACTTCTTTTTTTTTTCTTTTTTTGCTTAAGGGTGGAATAAAGCAGGATCCAGAGAACAAGGAAAAATATAATATGATATTGGGAGAACTATCATCAGAGTGCCCTGTGAAACAGGCAAGATATTCATTATCACATATAATCTAGAACAGCATGAACAGAATATAAAATGTCATTAGTGAAGGGATGAACACTACACACACACACACACACACACACACACACACACACACACACACACACACACACACACACACACACACACACACACACACACACACACACACACACACCAGTACACATGATGAAAGTAAAGTGCTGAGGGATGACCACAAATAATTGGAAAAATGGAAAAGGGAACAGAATTACTCGTGCAGTCTTTCTGGTGCGTAGTCACATCTGTGTCTCCCATTAAATGCTGCAGGCTTTCATAATACCACTACTGCTGCCATATCTAGTTGAATGATTTTAATACGCGGTCTGTAACAGCATTTCCTATGGGGATGGAGCAGTGATTATTCGGAGATAAATATACTGACTCAGTTTTGAGTAGCTATGCATTGAAAATTTTATATTAATAATGTACTGTACCTTTAATACATTCCTAATATATTCTTTGTAATATTTTCATCAGCGAAATTTTAAAACATATTTTGGATTGCCTCCTTCCCTACGACAGATTTCCCTTCGTATTTTGATTGCTATAATTGTTTTGAAAACTCACTATCGCACCGAAAATTTAATATACAGTACACTGCATCTCATATCCTGAATTCGAAAAATCTCCTCGGAGCTGAATTTAATCGTCTGGTGGTTGCAAAAAACAATAATGAACACATAATACTGAGGGGGTTAGGGGGTTATCTGTGTTTTGTCGCAGACCAAAGGACGTTTCCCAGTAGCTAGTAAACTCGTCTGGGAATACGCAGACCAAAAACAGGGGAGTCGTCACCAAAGTGTAGGGGTTAAAACTGGTAGAGAAAAATTTTTAGAGTTGACACGAAAGGAAATTTTTCATATCTGACACGATGATCCCGATGACATGCCTCACTAATTGGCGGTACAGTCAGTAAACAAGAGATAACACACACACTGTCCACTCCCCCCTTCCTCCCTGGTAACAACTCTCTTTTGTTGCAGGGTAATGTCTCCCCCCCTCCCTTCCTGGTAACAACTCTCTTTTGTTGCAGGGTAATGTCTCCCCCCCTCCCTCCCTGGTAACCCCTCTCTTTTGTTGCAGGGTAATGTCTCCCCCCCTCCCTCCCTGGTAACCCCTCTCTTTTGTTGCAGGGTCATGTCTCCCCCCCTCCCTCCCTGGTAACCCCCCTCTTTTGTTGCAAGGTAATGTTTTTGGCATACACGGAAACGAATTTGGATACCCTGCCTGCTACCTGCGTCAGTAAATGGCAGCGATGTAGTGATGAATATTTACGAATTATTGTCTGTTCTTTATCCAGCAAGAAAAGCGAGCCTCCTTAGATGAAGACGGGAGTGCTTAAGGAACGTTATAGGCTGGCTGCCATTAAGAAATTATCGTAAGGCGATTAACAAGACGTTCAGTCGTTTAGAGGAACTTACAATTGTTCTCACGTCCTATCAGTATGCCACCTATTGAACCACGGACTTGTGAATTCAGCTTTACATGTCTGCCCTTCCCTTCCACCTCCACTGCCACCTCTTGAATGTTTCCCCTCTCCCTTGGCAACTGAATTCAGACTATATTCACAGAGTGGTAGGAGAATCAATATTTTTTTCTGATGGACGCAAATAGACAAACCAAGCTCTGGGTAATTCCCCTTTCCTCTCTCCGGGAAACGAGATAATATAAACGTCCCTGGATTAGAACACATAATGCTTGTTTTTCCTGGCTCTGAAAATATAGCATTAGTTCAACGGAAACAGTTCGGTCGTAATATGGAATGCAGGTAAAAATATTCCTATATCGATATTGGACTACACAGTCATTAACGTTTATTTACCCCTGCACTACAATGGCGTCTTTTTCGTTTGTTCTTGCAATGACAGGACGATTTTCTTCATGTCAGGAGAAACCTTTCGTGGTGTGAGGGTTACAGAAAATTTCCATTAACATTTGAACAGTTTCCATCATCCTTTTATTCGTGGTACCGCCATATATTACCTGTCTTAAGAATGACATCCAGTAATGAAATGGTTAATGGTGGTGATATACAGTATAAATGGGCTACTTGAAATTTAATGTGCATTGCCTACAAGTAAAGAATATCATCTACTAAAGTCATATTATAAGTATTATTGTTGTGGTGCAGTTGACATCTAATGCTTTCAGTACGATGGCGCCGATTTTTACTTCATCTTTCTTTATCAGATGACTTCATGTAGATTAGGGAAATTATTTGGTGGTGAAAGGGTTAAAGGAGATCATTCCTGTCCATCTGAGTTCTTGAGGTCTTGTGTAATTTAAGTAAAACCGTCGAGTAGTAGCTATATAAAATTATAAAGTCTCTTGTGAGCTGAATACAATCGTTTAACATTATTCAGAGATCTCTAGCTAAAGGGGTTAAAAATACTCTTCCAAATTGCTTATCTCCGGGCAAAATGGGTTCCTCTCCCTACTCAACCTCACTCTGGCAAACACCCCTGTTACCAATGAACTGCTTCCCCTTAATTACACCGATATTTATACCCAGCTTGAGATGAACATATTACACTGTCGTTGGGGTGGAACGCTTGCAAAGATTGATGGCCGCCTCCAGCCCGAGCACCCGGCAGTATCTGTATATGTATTAATCTTGCATATCCTCTGGTGAATGGCACGCGCAAGGCATTGAAAAATCCGAAGCGGCGATTGCTGTGAGGTCTATTCATACACCTCATATACACACACACACACACCAGTGCTGGGACGGGACGCCTTCAGGTGGTGGCACCGATGTCACTGTGTGGCCCAACTGCCTGGTTACACAGACGTCCTTCAACTACTGACGTATTCCGCAAAGGAGGATGGTGAACTGCAGAATGGCATCTTTAGCCTGCAGTCCACTGGGTTCATGTTTCAGATGAACCAGGGATTACCACTATCACTGCTGCTGCTGCTGCTACAACTACAACTACTACTACTGCTGCTAGTACTAACACCAGACGATTTTATTCAGCTCAGGGAAACTCCAGATCTGCAAAAGGTCACAGAAGTGGAAAAAGCAAGTCAGGAGAGGAAAATAAAAACGGAAAGGACATGTAGTGGAAAAAACGTATTTGGTTGCTAAAAAAGGAGGATTAAGTGTATAGATAGCAAGAGGAGGAGGAGAAGAGAAAGAAGAAGGAGAGAGAGAGAGAGAGAGTCGTCACAAGATTGAAGGGGTTTACGCTCTCAAGGTCGGGACAACTCGAGAATTGAACTCCGGCCAACCTAAGACGATTTCATTCAGTCTGGACGGAATCATCGGAGCTTGAGATTAAGAGACGCAAAAACGAAACAAAAGTAAAGAAACAAGGAAAATAAAAAGAGGCAGAAAAGTAAATAATAAAAAGACAGAAAAGGAAATTGAAAAAAGACAATAAAGGGAAATGAGAAAAGCCAAGACAGAAAAGAGAGCTGAAAGGGTGAAATAGCGTGTGAAAAACATACTCGAACAAGATTTAAAAAAAAAAAAAAGGGAGGATGAAAATTAAACTGCACATGTATCCGATGATGAAAAAAAGAAGCAAGACAGAAAAGGGAAATGAGAAACTTGAGACAGAAAAGGGAAATAAAAAGAGGAAAGAACGCGTGGAGAAAAACATACTCGCACGATGTAAAAATAGGGGATGAAGATTAAACTGCGCAGGTATCCAATGATGAAAGACTCACCTGGGACCACTGACCGGGCGAGGTGTCCCATACCTGTCACCTTTAGAAATTCATTGCCCAGGCCTCTACGCTAATATTTTATCTCGCTGTCTGTCTGTCTATCGATTGATTTATCTAGTAGTCTATCCACAGTATGTCTCAGTCTGTCTATCTGTCATTCTCTCCATCTACCTGTCTATCTATCTATCCATCCATCTATATGTCAGTCTGTCTGTCTGTCTGTCTATCTATCTATCTGTCTGTTTATCTGTTATATCCGCTTTTCTTTCTTTTGTTCTTTCTTTTATTCTTTTTCTTTTTTTGTCTGTCTGTACATATATCCATCCGTCTGTCTTTTCTCTCCCTCTTAGTTGTAGAAATTTAGCTCTCTGACTCTATGTATATACCCATCTTTGTAACTCTCTATCTATTCATCTCTTTATCTGTCTCTCCTACCGTCTAACTATCTGTGTATATGTCCTCTATATCGTTGTTAGTTTCTCTCTGTAAAGTGGCAGGCTGATAAAAAAAAAAAAAAAAAAAAAAAAAAAAACGCTTCACAGATCCTAAAAAAAAAAAAAAAAAGGACCTTCCCTTCTCCTTCATGATTTAAGACATAGCCCCTTCAGTCCTCTGTCTTCCTTTTTACCTTATTCTCTCAACCTCCATGCGATTGTATTCAGCTTGGGGGAGACTGTAAAAGAATGAATGAAGGATGTACCCAACCCTTCCGTTTTGAAAGTCTACCCAACATTAAGATAGAAAGAGTTCGTTTGGAGGACGAAAAATTACAGGTGTTCTTTGGTCACAGGAATCCTAAGCGACGGCACATCAGCCAAGATCTTGCCGTCAACCTTGTTAACAGTGATTGTGGCCGATGGTAGACTGTGAAACGCCGAATATCAGCGTACTGGCCGAATGACTGGCAAAATAATACTTCATAATGAAGGCCTTCCACGAAATTTGGGTAGTTTGCTCAGAATACTTGATAGTAAACGGTATCCACGATAATCATGCAGTGTTGACACAGATTTACTTCCTGCAAACAGTTTGACATGTGAAGATGCAAGTTTTTTTTTATTCATGCCACAGAGTCCAGTAACTCGTAATGTCTTATAAATGTTAACCTAATTTGAAATGCTGCATTGGATTATCGTAAAGAACCTAGTGACGTCTCCAGTTTAAACAGTTCGTCCTCAACCAGACTTGGTGATGTGATGAGGGTCCCAGTCACTCAGGACATGGGAATTTAATGCGATAATTGACGTCTCTTGGTATAGTAGGACGGATCAGCCAGGCACAGGATTAGGGGTTTTATTCTGTAAATGTCCCTTAAGATTAGGTTAGGTATGGTTCGTTCGGGTTTGGGTAGATAAGGTTAGGTTTGGGTAGGTAAAGTTAGGTTCCGGTTTGGTTAGGTTGGTTTGGGTTGGGTTGTGTTGGGTTACTTAAGGTGAAATGATGTTAAGTTACCCAGTCAGTCAATAGAAGATATTTGACTACGATAACTGCGGTTCTCGGCTTCAGATGGATGAATTAGTCAGCCACGGACCTTTGAGTTTGATGTGACAAAGGTCTCTTAGTGTTAGGTTAGGTTAGGTTGGGTTAGGGTTGGTTAGATTGGATTAGGTTAAGCTGGCATGGTCTCTTTGTTCTTGCATCTTCCTTACACATTAAAGTTTTTCTGTAATTTTTTTTTTTGTATTTTTAGTGTATTTTTGCTGCTCCAAGACTTTTATTGACCTTAGGAGAGTTCTCTAGTACTGACGCGGAAAAAAAAAAAAAAAAAAAAAATCTCTGAGGCTGATTCAAATCTCCTAGAGATGCCAAGAACAGAAGATGAATAAGCACCTCTCTCAAATCACAGTGTTGTCTTCACATGTTTTTACTGTTTTGTTGTGAACTCGCCGTCATTTTTATTCTTCACTGTCTCTTCCACTGTCTCTTTGGACATGTGGAGAGAATGGAGAATGAAAGACTGACTAAGAGGGTGTATGTAGGTGAGGTGGAGGGAGGGAGAGGGAGGGGTAGACCGAGGATGAGGTGGAGGGATGGAGTTGAGAGGTATATGAGGGAGGGGGGGGGGTGAGTTGGGGGGAGGGTAGTCAAATGGTGGGTGACAGAGTGACTTGGAGGCGTTTTGTCTGCGGCCACCCTTTGCGGGATTAGGGCGTCGGGCTATACATAGATAGACTCTTCCACCTTCAATTTCATCCTGTCACATTTTCACACGTTCTCTCTCTCTCATTCACTCCTCCTTTCACATTTTTATCTCTTGAATGTCATTATTTCCACTCATGTTTTTTCTGCGGGGAGGATCTGACACTGTTATATTTTTCGCACTTTTTCAGCGTCACACTTTCTGATTTTCACTCTACCTCACTTTCACTCTCTCCCTACCTCACTTTCACTCTCCCCCTGTTCTTCCACCGCACTCGCTCCTTTAATGTGAGTAATGTCAGGGTCGATAGCAGCCGTATTCAGCCGCTGTCGAATGCTTCCGCGCCATCGGCTTTCCGATCGCGTGAACAGAGAGCTACATCACGGGGTTCATTACTCAAAATTCGGTCCGTGTGTGTGTGTGTGTGTGTGTGTGTGTGTGTGTGTGTGTGTGTGTGTGTGTGTGTGTGTGTGTGTGTGTGTGTGTCTCTCTCTCTCTCTCTCTCTCTCTCTCTCTCTCTCTCTCTCTCTCTCTCTCTCTCTCTTGTCTAGACACATTCATTTTACTCCGCTACCACTAGATTTATTTTGTTTGTCAGGAAGTTCCTCAAAAAATGAAGACGTTAATGGGGGCTAAAACTGTCCCCTCCAATTTCAGAGTCTCTTAAAATTGGACTAAATGGTCTGGAAAAAGCAAGAATGAAATTAAATACGACATCACTGCATTCAAGGGTTAAGCATTTCCTTCCTACCTTCTTTCAGACTTCATTTTCATTTTAGTTTCCTTTCATTCATTTCATTTTGATTTTAGTCACCCCAACACCGGACGAATTTACTCATCATTGTGGATTTCTAGTAGTGAACGGGTTAAGAAGGCTGTGGCTCTTATTTTCCCAAGCACCATTTCCACAGCGATTTATTTCTGGATTTGACTGGTTAATATAATTTGATATCTTACGTATGCAGGGTGTGGCGATATTAGATCATTTAAACAACACAAAAGAAGATCATGACCTATAATAAGCAAAATAAATCGGTTAGGAAAAGGTGTTGCGGAGCTTCTTTAGCCAAAGAGAATGCGGGTCTATGTCTAACTCCTTCAGTTCGAAAAGCCTGTCATCAGCTGAAAAAAAAGTGCCCGAAGAATAAGATTTTAAATACGTCATTGGATTAAAGAAGATGATCCTTTATAAATACGTCATTGGATTAAAGAAGATGATCCTTTATTAGCTGGAGATCTTTGCTAATCTGAATTAAATAGTTTATACGTGAAGCAATTGACCATGTCCCTGCGGTAACCATTTTTTTTTTTTTTTATGCGGGAACACCTCTTGGAGTGGCGCCGTCCATTCACGAGATTCATCATCATCATCTTATCCCTCTTTCTCACCTTAAGTCAGATAAGGTAATATCATCACCATCACCATCATTATCATTATCTTAACCCTCTTTTCCACTTTAAGATAAGGCGACATCATTATCATTACCATCATTATCATTATCTTAACCCTCTTTTCCACTTTAAGATAAGGTGTTATAATCATCAACATCATTATCATATATTAACCCTCTTTCTCCTTTAAGATGAGGTGATTTTTTTTTTTTTTTTTTCCATGATTTACTACGCCTTGTTGTGGAAATGTAGCAAGACCACCAAACTGGATCTCATAATTACTCACCATACTAGTCCCGAGTTATATTGTTCATGTCAATATTATAATTATTATTATTATTACTGTATTATTCACTCACCACACCAGTGGTGAGTTATATTGTTCTTGTAAATATTATTATTTTTATTATTGTTATTATTATTATTATTATTCAGGCTGTTAAGAGTACTACAAAGTCCCGAGCTTTCCACCTCGAAAGTGAAGCTTATTCCGAGCATGACAAACTGACGAAATTAACTTTTTTCTCCCTTGACAATCAGCCGACAAGGGCATAAGCTGGTAATTTTGAGTAAGCTCCCTTGCCCTGAGCTTATTATCCCCTGGTAGATCAGATTCATATACATGAGGCTTTGTTTGTATTTGAGGTTTGAACATCTGTCAAGCTCACGCACGGGAATTGTACAGGCGGGAAGAAAAGTTCGAGTACTGCTTTCCTGCGTCTGTTTCATATTTGAGGTGCGTCCGTCATTTCCTCCCTGACGCATTGTATCAGAAAACGAAATCTGTGACCAGAGACGTATACCAAGCCTCTCTCAGCTTGGGGATATTAGCCAAAAAAGGAAAGTGAGAAGTAGAAGAGGTGAAATATGAATCGACCTTCTGCCACCGACAGTACAGCTTCTATCATCAATGTCGGAGTACCCAGAAGGAAAGCATATGTTTGCACCCAGAGTACCGACACACCAGCTTCACCACACTTTCCTCCCCCACCCCACCCATTCACCCTCCAACCAATCATCCTCCACCCACTCAGCGTTACTGCGTTTGAGCACCGCCATAAAGTTCTTCGATGAGGAGACGCTTTGTATGCATAAGACTGCCATTTGTAAAGGTCTTGATGAAGCAAACAGGTATTTTTTTTTTTTTTTTTGCGGGGAGGTCTTATCATTACTATTATCCTACTAAAGAAGAAGAAGAGGAGGAGGAGGAGGAAGAAGAAGAATAGAAAAAGAAGAATATATGAAGAAGAAAGAGGAGGAGGAGGGGGAGGAAGAGGATGGTGTTCTTTCTATCATTACTTTTATCAATGTAATTAAAAAAAGAATCGAAAATGCCTATCGACTGCACGTAAATAGTGGCGTGGAGTTCTTAAATAAGGAGATGCTTGGGATGCATAAGGCCATTGCATTTCTTGATGAGGGGAGTTTGGTTTTTACTTACTTTTTTTTTTTTTATACATATCTTTACCGCCATCGTCCTTAACCTGTTTCCCACATTCATAAATGGCGTGGGTTGGATTTAGAACCAGGAAAGGGAAGGCATAAAAAATACACGAAAAACATATCACCAGCATACCTACTGTACTCAGATGGATGGTAACGGAGAGGGGTGCCTTCATGGGATGGCACCGACATGACTGAGTGGGGGAGCGACTAAGTTATCAAAACTTCCCTCAACTCTCTCCATAATCCCCGAAAAGGAAGATGTATAAGGCATAATAAATCGATAAGAGAAGCTACTATGTCTGCGGTTTCACTCAAAATACGACTCTCAATTGCCAATCATGTATTCTGACAAAACTTCTAACTGACGCCCTAATACTATTCTCATTTGACTCCATTTGACTCTAACTTAGCCTAAAATTGCCACTTCAGTCATGAAGGCAGAGCTGTTTAGATCAGTAACAGAATAATTATGATGCTAGTTAGGAAAAGTGCAATGAAAGGGATATAGATGTATTTCATTGTCTTTTTTGGCCACTGATCTACGTGAAATGAGCTACAAAAAGACAAAAACGAGGTTAAAGTCAAGGTATGGAAAGTAGGTCATCATTGGGTGTGAAGTCCATGCCACTCTTTTCCTCCGGCAGGGGTCGAGGTAGAAGATGGGTGTAAAACTAAATGAAGACACGTATGATCAAAGCCGAGTACTCGAAGGTGTAGGTAAGACTTAAATTTATAATGACCACTTTCAAAATACCTGTGAGGATGAGCTATTGTCAGAGGTGTTTCATCATACTTTGGTACAGAATTTCGTCCTTTTGCTGCTTTTATCACATAGCTCAGCGACAGGAAGAGAAAATGTTACTGCCCGGCATCCTTTCTATAGCACTTTTTCATGACTAGCACCATATTCTAGTGTTGTTCTTTTACTACAGCTCTGCATTCAAAATATGAAGATGTCAGTTTTAGGCCAGATTAAAGTATAATGAGTATACATTGTAGTCAGCTTCCTATAACTATCAGGAACAAAGCAAAAAGGTCAGTCATATGTACGGTACTTCTCAGTTTGCATTTCAGTAAGGACATAAACCAATTGGGGTTACCTTCCTCTTCGCTGTCGTGGATATAATAATATCCTCTTATGGCAAACAAGTGAGAGAGAGAAAAGTAAGAAAGGGTTACCCATGCTCTCAATACAAACTTCTTCAACACTTTCGTACCTGTATATTATTGGTTAGTTTGGCAAGATTTCATAAGATATTGACAGTTTGAAGACAAGATTAGACAGAACAATACGTTCACCGAAGAATTACAGAAATTTGATACATAGTTGATAAAGAAATACATTGACTGCAAACGTCCTCATGAAAAAGTTTCCGAAAATTAATGTACTTAAGATTAATAAGCAAAATGGAGTGATTGCAAACGTATCAGAGAAAAAGTTACCGAACTTCAGCATTCTCTATGTAAACTTAAGTAAATAGTTTTACCATCTAATTATTACTAGTTACCTTAGCAAGACCTCATTGGGTTGTTACACAATTTCAGGACAAAGGTAACAATAAACCAAAAAATATTGTCTCTCCGAATTTCATCTGTTTTCATACTATCTTTACACCTGCTCCGCTCAACCCACAATGTTTCTGGGCCATTCTCCACTTTTTTTTTTCACACTTTCGAGACAGTAAGATTTTTTTTTTTTTACTTTCGAGACGAGGGAAAAAAAGGATATCAATTGCCTATGTACAGTTCCGGACGAAAATAGCGATCCACTTCAACCAACTCCACCTCACAGTTTTCGTACCTTCTCCTCCTCGATCTGCAACACGTCCCTGATCCACCTTCCGCTCATTTTATTCACCGAAGCCGCCCTGAATCCCTGGGCCCTGGAGCGCTCACACAACGCAGTAAGCTCTCCAAAAACATTATTGTATTATATTCGCAAAACAAGCTCTGTGTTCAGGCTTTTGTTCTCCCGCTGACTGTGTGCGCGTGTGTTTTTGGGGGGTATGTGTAGGGGAGGTGTTTTGTGTGTGTGTGTGTGTGTGTGTGTGTGTGTGTGTGTGTGTGTGCTTATGATGATGATAATGATACTACTACTCCTACTACTAGTATTACTACTACTACTACTAATAATAATCCATCTACTCATGGTGTGCAGTATAATGTACATGTGCTGTATACGTTTGTGTGTGTGTGTGTGTGTGTGTGTGTGTGTGTGTGTGTGTGTGTGTGTTCGTCAATGGCCAACACATCCAAGCTGATCCCGCAACACACAACGCGTTTCATGAAGTGTTTTCCATTCGACCGCAAATGCTGTGTGACCTTTTTTTGTGACTCTGTACACACGGTTGGGGGATAAACGATTTTTGCCCCTCTCTTGTTTTTTCCGTGACAATACCAGCAAAACAAGAGTCATGCCGAAAACAGATAGAGATACGCAGTCGATGGGTGGAGAGATCAATCGATTCTTGGATATGTATTTGTCCGTGCGTTTTGCAGTAACCATCCTTGAATTATAATTACCGATGTCCAGTTCTGTTATTATTCATTGGTACAGTTGGCATCAAAAGCCCTCTTCGTCTCTTTCTCCATGGACCTATAAAATGAGTATTGTGTACCTGCAGCAAACGACCTTTATGACACTGATCTGAGGCTAAATGAATTCATCAGTGTCATTTGTTGCTGCCTCACCTCACTCATTCTCGAAGTGCATGGCCAGAAAAGCAGGAGAGGCGACAGAACTTTTGATGCAAACTGTACATGGATTGCGCAAGAAAATGAATTATGTAGAGAAGCTATGATACGCATTCCAGAAAAGTAGATAAGCAGAATGATATACAGACAGACAGACACACAGACTACATACTGTGTGTACGTATATAGATAGATAGATACGTGTGTGTGTGTGTGTGTGTGTGTGTGTTTGTGTGTGAGAGAGAGAGAGAGAGAGAGAGAGAGAGAGAGAGAGAGAGAGAGGTTGGAAACCGGGTGGAGATGTATTGGTGTCTGCTAAACCAAACACAGACCGTGATGAAACTTTGTCAATAAACACTGACGTTCGAGTTCAAATAATCCAACTGGAAGGCTCAAGCACACAGTAATATACACAGTACTCTCTCTCTCTCTCTCGATCACGCTGCGATTTGGTGTGTTCATCGGTTAAACTTTATTCTTCTTATAAATGAGTAACATCGAGTCAATCCCAACAAAACACTTCATTCCGTGTGGCCCTGTACCAGACATGCATATCTCCCTCTTAAATACTCAGGCCTCAGTGATACATAATTCTGAAATCCCTATGTCTGTAAAGTGGCATAAGATGGTTTAAGTGAAAAATGACACAGATGGAAGACACTGTGTGCTGAAAGGGGCTGTGCAGAATGTGCTTATGTAAAGAAAAGGTAGAGTGAGAGGCTTATAACATTCGCACAACGGAAACAAAGGACGCAAGAGGAGACTGAGAGGATATAAAGATGGTGGAGGAATGTTATGAAAGCGCTCAGTATATGGAAATGTGAAGTTAATTATACAGCCACAATAACAAAAACCAAAAATTATTCACACACACACACACACACACACTTTCTTTCCTTCCTTTCCTCCTCTCTTTCTTTCAAAACACCTCTGTTAACTCACTCATGCTCACGTGTCCCTGTGGCAAGGTGTGGATGCGAAGGCGGTGGGGGGCTGATCTCCCTTTCGTGTTGATGGCGCTGACAGACACCTCATACTCCTCTCCGGGCAGCAGGGAGCCCACCGCAAAGGACGCCTCGCTGGATGTCCAATTGAGAACCAGGTCCCCCGAAGACAATAAGTGCACCTGGAGGAAGAGAAAATGCTTACGATGAATACCTGGTAATTGTGTGTGGGTAATTCTGACAGGTAGTTAATTTTGGCCCACCAGAAAATATTATGTGAACCTGTACGTGTATAAAAAGGCTTATGATTAAATTCCTAACACCTGCAGAAGGTAAATTATGCCTACCTGTGCAAGAGGAAGAGGGCTTAAAATTAAATGCCTGCTAACTGCACGTGGGTCATCAGGACTATCCCCATTTTCTCCAAGACCACGAAATGCAACCGTCCAGTTTACAGCCCAGGTTCCTATTTCAAAGTGGGGCAAAGATGAAGTCACCCAGAAATCTCATCACTGGCCCAGGAATCGAGTTCGCGACTTCATGGGTGCCTGCTGAGCGTGCTTCTGACTGCACCACCACCATCCACCGATCACTCTCGCCTTAATATCAGGCCTGATGAGCCTAACCTCGGGCCCCTTCATTATTGATGGGGCAGCGTATGGTGACCATACAGATTTTTGTCCACTCTAAATTATTTTCCTAAAATTGTATTCTCATTTATTAAGGTTCGATGATTCCTCTTACAAAACTAATTTGCCGTATAGAGCAAATATTTCCTTTAGCAGTTCAGTCTACGTGTAAGGTATTTCGTACTTTCAAATTCCTCACTCAAGAAGGTTCGACCAGCTTTTTAAACCAAACCAAATTACGGCGTCTTGTACATGTTCTGCAGTTTGTAGCGCATTTTATTTCATATTAAGCAAATATTTGCAGTCTTTAGTACATAACCTACAGTTTATAGAACATTTCTACAATTTATATCAATTCTCTACAGCATTTGGCAATTTTTCCACAGAAAACAGTACATTTTTACCGTATTTAACACATTTCCCACAGTATTTAACACATCCTTTCGGTGTCAGTCATAATTTCCACGAAATTTAGCACATTACAATAATACAGTTCTACAGTAGCACACTTTCTACAGGAGAATATTACTGGTATGTACAGTATTAGCATATTTCAACAGCATTTTATTACACTTTCTGTGGGTCTTAGCAATGTCCTTCAATATTTCAGCCTTGTAAATTATTCTTGCACTATTGTCATTCTCAGTCAACATTGTTTGGCTGCTCTTTCTACCAAATCAAATTTTTGATCTCGTCTCTCAGAAGCTTAGGCCATGTATAAAACCGCGTGTGTATACTTTAATCTTCATTCATACAGCCACCAAACACTTTACAAGCGAGCCAGAGTGAATAAAATGAATAATACAGCCAAACAAAGTTATTCCTGACTTAAATTAACTGATAAAGGAACATATTTATCGTAAGAATTGGTGAATATTATAAGACCCTCTATAAATACTCCTCCTGGACGATAAATTTTGGGAAGATGCGCTTAAGTAGTAAAACTTTAGAATACTTAGGAGCTGAACTCGACTGAAAGTTTTCGTTATTTTTTACGAAGTTTGAAAAGAGGATTATCGCTATTTTTGCGTCCTAACTGTTGCATTATATAGTTAAGCCCTTCAGCCCAAGGACGTTTTTTCTGTTTTTATTTATTCTTATTATTGTCATCTCCAGACGATTTCATTCAGCTTGGAAATTATTTATGATTATTTTTACGATTTTTACTCTTCTTGCAATTTTTAGATTTTTTTAACGATTTTTTTTACTATTATTAGTTTTTACGGTATTTTTTTTTTTTACCTTCACTTACTCTGATCTATAGTAACGGGGAGAAAATTTCGCCTGATTTCTTGCGTCTTCTACACCGTACTTTTCTCTGTTGGCTAATATTCCTCAGCTGAAAAAGGCTTGGTATGTTCCTCTGCCCATTGATTATTGTAAATGCTATTATTATTATTATTATTATTATTATTATTATATCATCATCATCATCATCATCATCGTTATTCGTTAGGGAGGAAAGTGCATGTCTTAAGTGAGCAGACGCTGTGAATAAGTCAGTCAACCTTATTTTTCCTTATTCTTCATTATAATAAGATATAGCGAGTTAGGGCCGGAGTTAAGGCGCCGAGAGGAGGAAAGGAAGTCCCGCCATTGTTAGCCTCAAAAAGATTATCATAACAACGATGATCATTAGGACCGCTTGTTAGGAGGAGCGGAAAGGGGGTCAAGAAAAAATAAAGTTTCTTGCATAATTAAGCTGGTAAAGGATCATTACCGGATTATCAGAGAAGGTGCACGGAAAAAAAGACGATCATTATATGGCCATAGCAGTATTATTTTCTGTTTACTCTAACTTGGCCTAAAATTGTCGTCTCTACGTTGATTGCTGAATATTATTAATAAATGAACGCTACAATGATACTAGTCACGAAGAAGTGCTATGGAAAGGGTGTAGAGCCGTAGCATTGTCTTTTTCTGCCACCGACCTCCGAGAAAAACAAAAATCTGGGCCAGCTTAAGATGAAATGAGTATGTTTTCGATTAACCCGTATGCTGAATGTAATGTTCTGACGGTAACTATTATGAAATGCTGAAATGGCGTCTTTGTAGTGAGTTTGTAAATTAATGGAGATTATTCAAACCGCTTTATTACGAGAGGTCTTCCATCAGCTGGTAAGAAATTCATGTGACACCAAGAATTTTTTATTATTTAGATATCATACTAAAGAGTTTTGATCATAATATCGACCGTTATGAATTTCATAGCAATAGCATATATGACATTTGAAACAGAAACATACCGAGTGTAAAAACTTTTGACAAAATATCAAGTACTTCGTGATCAGCAATACGAGTTTGCTTCATTTCTGCCGTAAATTAGGAAGGAAAGTACAGTATCGAAGACCGTCCATCTCTTCACTGTGTTTGAAAAATTGTTTATTATTTTCCTATACGGCTAAATCGAAGCATTAAATTATTTTGCAAGTACCTGATAAAATGTTTAAAGCTATTTTCACATCTGTTGTAATACACGATTTGCATTACAACTAAAAAATTATCAGTGTCGATATTTTAACCTTTGTATCTCAGAACTCGCACCTGGCCAATACCTGGACCATCCTATACTTACCTGGTGTAGGAATCGTTGCGGGAGGCCTCCGTTGAAGCCAGGGGAGCACCTCACATCCACAGTGGTCGCCGTTCGGTTGAATACAGAACAGTTTGTCACACCTTCGGGGGGACCTGCTGGGCGTGTCACAAAGCAGATTCTCTTCAGTTCACGATTTCTTTGTTATTGTTTATTATTATTATTATTATTATTATTATTATTATTTATTATTATTATTTTTATTAGTATTATTATTATTGTTGTTGTTATTATTATTATTATTATTATTATTATTATACAAAAATATGCAACATGTCAGATGCTAGTCGATTCTTTCCGTTTTTCAAATAGCTTACAGAATCTATACTAAGAGTCTCTTGAAGATGTGAAGCTCAGATTCTTTGAATAAGGTAATTCATATCTTGAATTCTGTAGTAGTGATATATTGTCAAGCACATGATAGTTCACATGTAGAAGTAGAAGTGGTGAATAATACGAGTAGACCGCGGAGAAATGAAAAGAGAGGTGAAATAATAGCCAGCAGAGAGAAAAAGAAGTGTTTAAAAAATATCTAAGAGCGGAAAGGGAAAAGCGGAGAAAAAGTAATCAGCAAAGATAAATAAAGAGCGGAAGTGGTGACATCTTGGGCGAATTTATATCCCCAAGTGTAAGAGGAGGATCACTGTACCTCAAGAATGTCACCGTACCTTCAGTGACGATAGTGAAGGTGCACGGTTCCTCTTGCTTGCCCAGTGAATTGTTGGCGTAGCAGGAGAGCACACCATAGTCGTTCACTGAGTGGGGGGTGTACCGTAGCACACTCTCTAACCCCTCCGTAGTGTACCTGCGACAAAAAAAAAAAAAAAAAAAAAAAAGCAGAGGGTAAGAAGAAGACAGGAGATATATACTTCTTCTTTTTTTGTACAGGTGAACGTCAAAAGGGGGAGGGGGAAAGAAATTACAGAGATAATTTTGGGTAAAGCGTCCCTCACCAGCTACGTCCCCAGGTGGGAAGACGTTAATCGAAATATTATAAATCTCTCAAACTCGAAAATTCGCTTCCGAGCCAGATAAATTTCCCTGAAAGTGGCAGGAATATAATACAAACTGGGTGGCTGGAATGAAGAGGGTAATATGATCTACACTTGGCATCTCACCATCTTCCCTGCTGAGATGTATCTGGGGATTAACACAAAAGTATGGTGTTCATCATGAAAGGGGTGTTTTGGAAAAGATGTAGAGCCGCAGTGTGGTCTTATTCTGCCACTGAGACACGCGAATTACGTTGCAAAAGGACGACAATCTCCGCCAGGTTACGGTGAACGAACATTACTAGCTTTACGTTGTTTTGGTATTTTTTAGACTAGCTACCTAGAGCGCGAAACATCGAGGGGAGTCGTATACAGAAATAGAAGGGAGGGATACACCGGATGAGGGAAGGGAGGAAATGGACGAACAAAACACGAAACATGAAAGGGCTAGAGAGAGCTTCAATGTCACAAAAAATAAAAAAAAAATAAAAAAAGGAGGGGGGGATGGAAAAAATAGAAAAAAAGAAGGTCAGTGATAGAGAAGGTGGGAGGTGGTGGCCGAGTGAATGAAGTAAGTTTCGAAACACGTTAGTTGGATTGCAGGCTGGGGCGGGGAAAAGTCTGAATATTTGAATTTTGTTAAAGTATAATTTACAGAAACGGTAAACCCCCCACAAGACAACAACTCTGCAGCCCGGCTATAAAAACATCCGTCCTCTCCTTCCCTATCCCCAGCAAGGAGGAAGGTGGACCGCAGATGAGCAACTTCAGACTGCAGTCCACCGATTTCACGTTCAGATGAGTCCGGGTCCACGACAACAAGACCACTCAGGCAACGCATACCCGACAAGACAACACCATCCCCTGTTTTGATCTTGACCATTGAACTATTTTTTTTTTCTTTGTCTAAAATTTCTTCAAAACATGATCTAATCTTTTTCTGCCCCATCAGGAGCGTAGGGGCTCTGGGTTAAGTTACTAAGTCCCGACATTTAATGGGAGGGTGACAAGTCACACTAGACCTTAAGTGGCATCATTTGAGCATTAAATCCACACCAACATTCAGATGTAAACCTTTGTAGATCCAATCCAGTCGAGGCCCCTTAACCCACAAGACCACCAGGCGTCATTGGTTATATGGATACCACTGAGTGTAGTAAATCGTTTCTTAAGTTACAGTAAACCATTTGGTTTGTCACTCCGTGCAGAGTCACTTGAAGGCAGCAATAAATTGAGTGCGTGGATGGAGGCACCCCCACCTACTACAAATCAGAATCCAGTATTTTTTTTTCCCCTGTCTATAACTATCACTCTGTATCTGTATATTCCCTTCCTTGGGTCTAGGTTCCAAGCAGGGATACTGAGGAAAAAAGAGAAAATGAAGAATCCTTAGCCAGGGAAAAACAGTAAAAACACTGGGAAAAGAGGGAAAAAGATGACAACTCGGGAACGAAAATAAGCAACACGAGAGTCGGAAAGAGAACCAAGACTGGCAGGTAATGGAATCAGGGATCATAATAAACTATAATGAGAAGAAAGAAGGAGAGAGTGAGAGAGAAAGGAAGAGGAGGAAGACGAAGGGAGAGAACAAAGGAAGGAGATGAATACGGAGATACGGAAGACGACGGAAAGAAGGGTAGTCGGGAGAAAGAGAGGATAGGAGGAAGGGAATAAGAAGACAGGGAAAGAAGTAAACGGAAGAAAGATAGGGTGATATGGAGGGAATAAAGAGATAGGATACAAAGACGGGTGGACAGAAAATAAAATGGTGAAAGAAAGGGAAGAAACTGACACACTAGAAAGACGGATGGATGGTAGAAGGAAGAAAAAAAAATGCCAGGAAGGAATATGTTATGGAAGATAAAGGGAGTGATGTGAAGGAGATAAGATTCAGAAGAAGGATGAAAGATCGTAATAGGAAGGAAATAAGGAGACACGACAGAAAGACGAGTGTAGATAGATAGGGTGATAAGAATGAAGTATGGAGTTACAGAAGAAGGGTGGATGGTAGGAATAGTGGGGGTAATAGAGAGAAAATTAAGGGCTGGTGTTTTATTTACTGATCGCCTTGTAAAAACAGTGCAGGGAAGCTTCAAGCGAAATTTGTGGCGATATTTTTTCGTATCTACATATATAAGGAAAGAGAGAGAGAGAAAGAGAGAGAGAGAGATCCCTATTTCCTCAAGTGTCCTCTCAGAATAATTTTAGTGATAACAGTGAGTTTCGATGAGTGAATGGTGATGATGGTGGTGACAGTGATGGCAGTTGTAATGATAATGGTGATGACAGTAGTGGTGGTGGTTGTGGTGAAGGCAGTAGTGAGGATGGTAACGAAGGTGTTCACTATATTGTTGATAGTGGTAATGGGATATTGGTAGTGGTAATGATAGTTGGTGACTGTGGTGGTGGTGGTGGTGATGATGGTGGTTGTGGTGACTGTATTAGTGATGGTGTGATCGTGGTGATTACAGTGATTGTGGTGCCAATGATGACGGTGACTGTGGTGATTGATACTGGTAAAGTGGTGGTGGTGGTGGTGATGGTAGTAACGCTGACGATTGCAACAGGGATGGTGATTGTGGTAGTGAATATAATGCTGTTTGTGGTGCTGTTTTTGTTTATTATGGTGGTGGTGGTGACGTAATGAAGGGAAGTACAGGTTGTCCAAATATTGCGTCTGCCAGTGGTGGAACAGTTCTCGTGTGATGCTCTGACTGCTCATTTAGCGTTGCCATTTTTTACCCTTCATCATTTTGTACTCCCTCGACCCTTTCTTATGCTTTACAGTTTTTTTTTTTTTTTTATAACTGATTGCATGGTTTGTTTATTTCATGAGGATGCCAAAATATCTGCGCCCCTCACACCTTCAAACTGAACTATCTCCACAACACACAAGAAACAACGAAGTGTGTTTCAAGGAGGCGCAATATACGGACTATCCTGTGTAGTTGATAGCAGCATCTTCACCCCACCCTTCTGTCACCATGATCATCAACACTCCCTTCCATTATCACAATCATCAACATTTCTTCCATCATCATCATCAGCAGCAGCAGCATTCCTTTCCATCGTCATCTCCATCAACGATCACTTCCATCATCACAACCATCATCAACGCTTCCTTCCATCATCATCTCACTATCATCACTCTCTTCCATTATCACCAACATTAACAGTCCCTTTCATCATCACCATCACCACCCCCTTTCATCATCACCGTCATCAACACTCCCTTCCGTCATCATCACACTATCAATACTCCCTTCCATCATCACCTTCATCAACACCCCCTCCCATCATCACCATCATCATCAACACTCCCTCCCATCATCACAATCATCATCACCCTTTTTCATCATCACCATCATCAACAACACTCCTCCATCATCACCACCATCAACACTCCCTTCCATCACCACCATCAGCACTCCCTCCCATAGTCATCATCACCATCATCATCACTCTTTCAGCACCCAAACCTCACTCTCTGCCACGGCCTATTGTCATTCATGGAATTTTACATAACTTTCCAAAAGGTGTTACGCCGCACAAAGGTTATCAGAATTCAGGAATATATTAGAATTTAATTTGAGGCGTCCAGGTGCCCTCTGTCGTTTGTTTTCTCAGACATATGCTTCAACAAACTTTCTCGCAGTTTCCCCTCTTTCAGGCTGACAGATGAATTAATTTCCCCTGTGTCAGTCTTGGTGGATGTCCTGCTTCTATTTTTGGACTTGGGGGATTGATAGGTAGATTGATAGATAGGTGGGTAGATTGGTAGGTGGATGGATAGATAGGTAGATACAGATCAGTCAGTGGATTAGTAGGTAGATAGACTGATGGATAGACAGACAGATAGATAGATGAATAGATGGATAGATAGACTGATAACTGATAGGTGAAGATAAACAGATAGGCCTAGGCAGATAAATAGGTAAATAGACAGACAGGTAGATAGCTAGGTAGATAAACTGGTGAATAGACAGATATATAAACAGATAAATTGATAGATAGATAGATAGATATATCTTTTCCCAGAGGCCCTACCACACACCAGCCAATGACACACACACACACGGTGAATAGACAGATAGATAAACAGACAGGTAGATAGATAATTAGATCGATAGATAGATAATTAGATAGATATGCTACTACTGTAGACAGTCTTTTCCCAGAGGCCCACCAGCCCTCCTACACACCATCCCATGACGCAAACACACGTCACTCTCGATATGATGATAAAGGCAGGACGTTCTCTCTGTCTTCGCTTCTTTCATCTATAACTTCTTTGTCACAGCTGCTATCCTATGACCGTCAGACCATCCCTTCACCGATTGACCCACCACCACCCCCGTTGATTGTATTTGGCTTCCCTCCTCTCACGCAATCTCTAAAGGTATTAATTTGATTATTCTGTTATTTTATTTTTATTTATTTATTTATTTGTTTATTGTTTGAGCTCGAGGACGTCATTTCAGCGTTATTTTTGCTAAGGCCAGACGATTTTATTCAACTTAGAGAGAGAGAGAGAGGAACTAAATGGGTTATATCTACCCTTAATTAACCCACTCACAACCAGGAGGCTCTCCGAGAACGATAAAATCGTCTTTGAAGGAAGAATTATCTTTAAAAATCTACAGAAGACCTTTCCTGAGCTGAATAAAATCGTCCGGTGCGAGCAAGACTAAGCTGCCAAAAAGACTTGTACAAGAAAATACCCCCTCAGCTGAAAAAAATCGTCTGACATCAGCAAGAATAAACTCCAACAGAAAAATAAGGGAATCTGTAAGATCTCCCCTTGCCTGGATGAAATCTCCCTGTGGTAGCAAGATTAAACTGCAAAAAAGTCTACAAAAAATCACCCCTAAAATGAAGAAAATCGTCTGAAGCAGCAAAAATAACACAACAAAAGGAGGTCCTGGCTCCAAAGGGGTTAATTCAGGCCGGGAAGATGATTCTCTGATGAAATATTTTTATGGGGGTGATTTGCGTAATTGCTTCATTATAAGTTAATTAAAAATGGGAATATGTTAATTAGACTGACCTCTGAGGACCGCCTGATTACGGCTATCTTCTACTTCCCTGACGCCGGTGATTTGATTGGCCTTAATCCCTTAATTAGCTCGATAAATAGATCACCTGTTCATTCTCTCTGCAGCGCCACGACTGCAATACACACTTTAATCTCTATGGGGCAAGGTGGTGGTGTAGTGGTTGGAGGAGTGGCCAGCTGTCCAAAACGACGCTAGTTCGATCCCAGGCACGAGCAAGAAACAGATTAGCAATCACACACACACACACACACACACACACACACACACACACACACACACACACACACACACACACACACAATAATGACACAGAAGGCATAGCTCCTGAGGTCGATTTTTTTTATGTGTCTATGTATCTCGGTTAACAATATATATCACGAATGCCAGATCATACAAATTAAAATTAGCACATACATTGCGTGTGGGTCTGTGAAGAAATTATTCGATTGTGGTGAAAATGAATCAAAGGTCAAGGTCACTGGTTAAGGTCAAATTTCGGGCGCGGTGGTGCTGTTTTTTCCGAGTACTTTTCGTCTAGTTTATTTTACAGTCAGAGAGAGAGAGACAGAGACAGAGAGAGAGACAGAGAGAGGAGATTGTTCTTGTTTTTTGTCAGTTAACGAAATTGCTGACAAAGCTTCTCACATATTACTGTTTTGTATGCATGAGACAGACAGACGGGAAGCAAGGGAGGGGGCGGAGCAAGAAATCAGTAGAAGGGAAAGGGAAGGGGAGAGGGAAAGGTAGCAGGGGACAAAGGAATTGGTGGTAAGTATACTATATATTATCCACGAAAAAAAAAAGAAATACATGTTTAGCACTGTAAATCTTGTGCAATTTTCTTTATTACGTTCTACACTCTCTTCCGGTTTAGTGTTTCTTTTCTTCCCTATCCTAGCCTGTTCGTCCCTAAAATTGACATACTGTAGGGACCTCAGTTATCTTCACGTGTTCAGCCTCTGTCATCCTCACCTGGGATATAAACACCGGATTATATTTTTTAGTTTAAAGTACAAGCCTAGTTAGTATATTGGTGTAGCTGTTTGTATTGACCAGTGTGGAAATAGTATCTTTGCAGCACCATTGACAAAATCACCAAAACCCACCGCCACTGCCATTATCTGTACCTTCTTCATTAGTCTCTCAGTAGATGTGGGTGTGGGGGTCGTGGATTTTATGTGACAGGTACCATACAAATCAACAATGACAAGTATAAATCTACTCGTCTGCCCACCACAGTTCCATGTTAAGTGCCCCAAAGACTTATTTTATGCTATTTCTGTGATAAGTTAAATAGTTAGGTCAGCTGAGTGGCAGTGGAATGTGTAAAGTAATATCACGTTGTTCCCTTAGTTATAATTTCACAGTAAGGTGGTGGTGGTAGTAGTAGTAGTAGTAATAGCAGTAGTAATAGTATAGTAGTCCTGCTGCTGCTACTGCCACGACATCTACTACTACTACTACTACTACTACTACTACTACTACTACTACTACCACCACCACTACGACCACCACCACCACCACCATCATTACTGCTACTACTACTACTACTACCATTACTACTACTACTACCACCACCACTACGACCACCACCACCACCACCACCACCACCACCACCACCACAACCATTACTACTACTACTAATGCTACTACTACTACGACCACCACCATAACTACTACTACTACTACTAGCTTTCTTGGTTTTGAAATTCGTGTGTTCAGCCAGTCCATTTTTCGTCTTACACTCATGTCTCCTTTCATATCCTTCACAAATTGCCACCCTCTATATCACGGAAAAGTGACTCCACCCTAATCTTATCTCTCCAATTTGTTGTACTTTACTTCCTTGATAACAAGTTCTCCTCAAAAACATTATCTTTTTTTCTTTCTTTCTTTTTGCCGACTCTGGTTCCAGTTGGTTGGGTTAAATACTTCAGTACAAAGGAGTGTTTTACCTTTTACTCTTTTAGTTTTTACTTTATTTTTTACTCATTTTAATTTACTCCTTTACTTTTACGTTCTATTTTATTCAGCTTTTAGAGACTTTTCGAGGAATTTGATGTAGCCTTCATTAAGTCCAGAATTGAATAAAATCGTCTGTTGGTATCGTAAAAACAGACAAAAAATTCACTTGATGGTGTATGTGTTTCATTGTCAGGTCAAAGTTTCATTGTTAGGACAGAGTTTCATTGTTAGGTCAAAGTTTCAATGTTAGGTAAAAGTTTCAATATTGGCTCAGAGTTTCATTGTTAGGTCAGAGTTTCAGTGATAGGTCAGAGTGTTAGTGATACGTCAAAGTTTCAGTGTAAGGTCAAAATTTCATTGTTAGGTTAAAGTTTCATTGTTAGGTCAGAGTTTCAATGTTAGGTCAAAGTTTCATTGATAGGTCAGTGCAGGGCTGTTGGGAGTCCTTGGCTAGTACCTGGTTGAATTATGAGTACGTAGTTACGGCAATTATACATTCACGACATAAGTGGTTCTCCCCGGGGTAATTTGATGGCCATGCTACTGGTATAATGAGGGTCTTAAATGAGCTAATGACACCCAGGCTGTTATTAAGGGTAATACTGCACGAGCTGCTTTATTCCTACTTACCCAGTGTTACGATGAGGGAATAAATTATGTGGTCTATTTTTGCGGGATATGCTGATCATAATTCTCTTTTTTTTTTTTTTTTTTTTTTTTTTTTTACACCCCTGCGAGATGCCAGTGTTTTTTTTTTTTTTTTTTTTTTTTTTTTGACTCATGACAATTATCCTACTCTTGTTCTGCTCTTGTTTTTAGTCCTAATCCACAAAATTTTTTAGAACTAATGATAATGATGATGAGGAGGACTGGTGGCGGTGGCTGTGGTGGTGGTGCTGGTGGTGGAGGTGTTTTGAATGTGGTGGTCAACAATGAATGGTCATGTAATATATGTTGTGATTTCTTACTTTTCTCCTTTTTCAACCACACCCACCACATTTATAGCAGTGTGGACGTGTCTCAATGATGATGATGGTGATGATGATAGATTGTGAGTGGTGATGATGATAGGTTGTTAGTGGTGATGATGATGATGATGATGATGATGCGTTGTAAGTGTTGTAGATGATGATGGTGTCCTGTGAGTGTTGTCCAGTGTGTAGCTGTTTTTGTGGGAGATATTGTAGACTGTATTGTTCCCTGCTCGGCTTGCAAATCATGGCGTTTCGTATTATGGAACAGCTGCTTTTGTAGTTAATGCTGTAGGTTGTGTTGGTGATAGCGATGTGGGATTTCAGATGTTGCTGTTAGTGTGGTGGAGGGTGTTGCTGGTAGAAGTGGTAGTGCTGCAGTCAAAGTTACCAGTGTAATCTGTGTTATATTTTGTAATTATTGATGAAGCTTTACGTTCTCAGATTTCACTATTTTAATCAGTCAGTCTGTCAAAATCGACTTACATTGAATAAGCATATCAGTGGACATTAAACGTGTAAGACGCATAAACAATAGTTAGGAAAGGGTTTGTAAAATCCACTGTAACAAAAAAAAAAAAGAAAAAATCATTGTCAGTGAACTCACAGATGCGACGATAGTTCCGTGCCTCTTCCCCTCGAAGCGGCGTTACTGAAAGACCAAGTGAAGGTGACGAAAATTGGGTCAGCTTCTACCCGGCAGGTCACGTTAGCCGCCTCCCCCAAGGCCGCCCCCACCGCTGCCGGAGCCGTGGCACACCGCGGGGCATCTGTAAGATTAATTCGGGTCAGGGAGGACACGTCTGTGTGTTAGTTTAAGACGGGATATTATAAAATTCTGTGCGAGGAAAAAGTAAGATCACATATGGAAAAGGGAGCTAATTGCAGTATGCCAGTCGACTCATGCTAATCATCTCCTACAAGATTGTGACAGGCTATCAGAGTAAGGCAAGGATACTTAGTAAAGAAGGCTCTCCTCCGCTCATCAAACTCTACATCCAAAACTGCCAGAACAAAGTGGAAAGGAACACCACGCTTTATGGGAAAACTGATGTTAAATATACCCGTGTGTGTGTATATATATATATATATATATATATATATATATATATATATATATATATATATATATATATATATATATATATATATATATATATATATATATATATATATGATGTTAAATATACCCCTGTGTATATATATATATATATATGCAAAAAACCTACCGCAGTGTAGTCTGAAAGAGGATATGAGGAAAAAAATGAAAAAGTGAGTGGGACAAAGGAGTCATGATGGGTAGATCACGTCCCAGATTACATCACATCATCATCATCATCATCATCTTGTTACCTATTAGTTAATAGGATGATTAGAATCGAGAAGTAGAAAACAGAAAACACAAACGTAGGAGAACTCGCATCAGAGTACACAGTGAAACACGCAGCATTTCACTCTCCGTTCAAGCAAAGTTACCACCCACAACATGAGCAGTAGTAACTCGGTCTCGCAATCGAACTTCTTGGTAACTCAGAGATGTGTTGCAAAATATCGTAGTAATTGAATGCTGAAACTAGCCAATCAGCTTTATATCATAGGCAACAGTGGAAGTTTAGCAGATAGATTTTCTCTCTCTGCGGTGGATCTAAGAGAAAAAAAATCAAAATGACAGTTCGTAGTAAGGACAAACTGCATACGAAGGTCCCACACCAGGAGCGAACTAGTATAGGTAAAGACTCTCTCTCATAATCAGGACAACGCCAGTGTTTTGTTCCGTCTAAAGCCATGTGATCTTATTCATTTGAGAGTAGAGTCATTAAGCCTCACAGTGTTAAATATTGTCATCATAAACTCTCATGATCGGGACAAGTTTAGTGTTTTATTCCAGCTAACATAGGATGGTTTTATTCAACTGAGTCATAAGTGCCTAAGAGTGTCAAATACATTCATGAAGATAATGTCAAATGAGATCAAGTCAACTGAGAACCAGGTCATATGTAGCAGTTCATCTCCTTCAGGTACTCCAGCATCCCACCACCGATCCATCATCAAATCCTTCATTGCCCCGTTAGAATCGTAGGGATCCGGTGCTAGGCTGCTAAGGTTAGGGTAACCAGTCTTTCCTTCCTGAGTGGCTTTATGCTAGCAACAAACCGCTACCCTTCCCCAGACTTTAAACCCATATCGACACCATTCGGATGGAACGTCTGAACCCACTAGATCACCAGATATCCATTTGGTTATATGAGTATAACCCAGAGAAGTAAATGACTTCCTTGGCTACAGGAAACCATTTGACTTGTCACTTACTGAAGACTCTTCTGAAGTCAGTAAGTTACTTCAAGTGAATGGCTGATAGGCGCCTCAGCCTAGCAGAAGTGTAGAACGAAAATTCAGCAAAAACCCAAGTCATATTTGGACAGTTCATCTCCTCCTGAAATCCAGCATCATTTGATAAACAAATTGCTTCACTGATCTTTGTATAATGCTTGACAGTCCTCTTTGTCTTGTCTTCCCTTTACCTTTAGGTCAGGACGTCTCAAGAACGAGCTGTTCTTGACGAGGGTCCGAGGCAAGACAGTCAGTCTATAAATAAGTGAGACACGATCATTTCTGTAAATGTCAGGCTGAAGTTTTGTCGTAAAACCATCATGAGTTCGATTCACGGAACACTTTGCCCTAAATGTCAGCCACGCCTCAGTTTCTCCAAGTAGCCTACTATTAATACTTCATTTTACTGCGCAATTTAACTTCACTCAGCCAGTCTTTACATACACTTAGCAAAATAACACGCTGATATCATGGAATCCGATACCAACGCTGATGGGAGGACGAAAAAAAAAAGAAAAAAAAAAAAAAAAGGAAGAGAGCCAAATTCCTTTTCGTGATGCCCTCCTTTTTCTTCTAGATTGAATGATTATTTGATTTAGATAAACTGCGGAAACAAAGCAGATCAATGACTGTATTTTCATGGGAAAGTTTATGAAGATATATTTCCTTATATCTGCATGGAAAGCTTTGAAAAACACTCCTTGAAGACGGTTAGCAACATGAAAATTTTCCCTTCAGCCATGAAGTATAGTAATTTAGGTATTTCCCGAGTCGCACCAATTATACTGTATGTATGAAGATAATTAGATATCACTTTGGACCATTCTTCGAGGGTAAAAGCTCTATTAAAGAAGACAGGATAGAAAAAAAAAGAAAAAATTGAGTCCCAACCGTTCGAGAGAGAGAGAGAGAGAGACTTATGAAAGGGGATTGCAGAGATGGAGAAGGTTATTAAAAAGTATATTACTGTGGAGAGAGCTGAATGTAGACTTTCTCTTGTGATACACTAACCCAAGCTAATGGTGATGATGATGATGATGGTGAACTGTGAATCTAATGATAATGATAACTATAACTGAACGATAATAATAATAATAATAATGACGATGATGAAAACTATGACGCTGATTCGAGTCAACAGTCCTGAAAGGTGACAAATATTGTGCAAGGCTCCCTCACCCACTCTCTTTGAAGTCGCTTTAGTAAGAAAAATAAGACGTACTGTTCCAAGAAGGGTCACGAGATAAAGAACCGCCGAGAAAACACAAAGTATATTTATATAGGATCCCTGCTGTGGAAGGACAGCCTGAGGGACAGTTGTGTTGGGGATTTTGGAGAGCAGACAGATGAAGCACCGACGCCTTTGATGCCATAAGAATAACAAGTTTTTTTTCTGCTCCGGTTTGATATAATGAAAAGATCAAAGGTGAGGCGAGGTACAGCTTCAGTAGGTGAGCTGTGAAAGGGAACATGGAGGTTATTATAGAAAAATCTGAGCTCAAAGGTGTGGACCTGCTCCCAGTTTCTGAAGATAATCTCTAAACCATGTGATGATGATGGAATATGTATGACCTTTTTGTATCGCGAATGACTACTATTTAATACGGTATGCAGGCTGATCATAGGTAAAAATCACAGGTGTTCCATTTATGACCGTATACTATAATTATACGGTCATTTATGGAACCAAGACTCCCATTCATTGCTTACACCTTCTCACACCCAGTTTTAATAATACTATCCATAAGGTGATGTCATGTGAAAGTGGCACAAGAAAGGTGGGATCATCAGTACGCTATATTTTTATACATATAGAAGGAATGAAAGGCGGAAAGACAGCAAAATAAAAAAGTACCCAATCCTGGACCTACAACAAAGGAACGATTTTATTTTTTTAAACTAGAAAGAACAATATAGAGTTCGGTCAAGCCCCCGTCCGGATAGAACCAAAATTCTCTCTCTCTCTCTCTCTCTCTCTCTCTCTCTCTCTCTCTCTCAGTCCTATTCCCACTCCTACTGCCATCCTTACTCCCCATCCCACTGTCATTCTTACTCCCACTCCTACTCCATTCCTCACTCCCATTCCCACTCTCTACTCTCCCACTCCCTCTGTTACCCTCACCCTCATCCTCTCCCACCATCCATCTTCCCCCAACGCCCATACCCCCACAGGCCCACCCCTAATCCAGCCACGCACTAAGTAACTTCCCAGAGCCTCCCGTACGCGCTCTATCCTTCTTCATAGAGCCTGTGTTGGACCAAAAGTTCTGATGGCTCGTAATCGCCGTCTCCTGGCCTTATTTTTCCTCACTTTCTTGGCCCTCTTTTATTTTTTATATTTTCCTCATTGCCTTGGCCCCCTTTTATTTATTTTTTCTCTTTTTCTCGGCCCCCTTTTATTTTTTGGCCTTTTTTTCGCGTTTTCTCGGCATCCTTTTACTTTTTTTGTCTTTTTTGTCCTCATTTTCCCGGCCCCCTTTTATTTTTTTTATTTTTTCCTCGTTTTTTCGGCCTCCTTTTATTTTATCTTTTTGTCCTAATTTTCTCGGCCTCCTTTTTATTTTTCTTCCTTTTTTCTTCGTTTTTCCGGTCCCCGATTATTTTTTGGTATTTTTTTCTGCTCGGTTTTGTTCTGTTCGCTCCCTTTTCGTCTGTACTTTCTTTCCTCCCTTGCTTTTCTCCCATTCTCGCTCAGCATTGCGTCCTTCTTTCTTCTAAAAATCTTTCTCTGCTTACAGTATTTTAGATCAAACCTACATTTACACTATTCATGCTACCGTACGATTTTTTTTTTTTTTTTTACTGTACGAGCATGTATTTTCAAAGTGAGAATCTAAGTAATTCCTGGATTCACAGTTTGGTTCATCCCTTGTCAGTTTCCGTATTTTTTTTCTTTCCTTGAAGCAGGTACTCATCACCTTACGGGTCTTGCCAAATATATGAAGGTCTATAAATAAACGGAAATTTGTTTATTATGACTGACAAAATATAACGGAGTGGTATTTTAATTGTTTCTTTATTGATATACCATTCAGACCAAACATTTGCCCCGTGTGTGTGTGTGTGTGTGTGTGTGTGTAGTGTGTGTGTGTAGTGTGTGTGTGTGTGTAGTGTGTGTAGTGTGTGTATGTGTGTGTGTGTGTGTGTGTGTGTGTGTGTGTGTGTGTGTGTTAGTTCGTGGGGGATGGAGGTGAGGGAGGGAAGGAGGAGGAAGAAGAAGGCGAGTAGAAGATTAGATTACATCCTTTCCCCTCTTTTCCTCTCGTTTCCTCTCCCTTCCCCTTCTTTCCCATCCCTTCCCCTTCTGTCCCCTCCCTTCCTCTTCTCTTTCCTACCTCTCATCCCTCTTGCCCTGCCCTTTCCTTCCCTCATTTCCCCTCTCCTTCTGCCGTTGCCCCTCCTTCCCTACCCTCCTCTTGCCTTTCCTACGCCTTTTCTTTCTACCCCTTCCCATCCCCTCCTCTCTTTACCTTCCCATTCACGTTCCTACCCCATCCCTTTCCCACCGCCACCTCTCCCACTTCCCCTCCTTACCCCTTCCCTTCCCACCCCTTCCCTTCCCATCCCACGCTTTTCCTTATCCTTTCCTTTACCACCCCTTCTCCATCCTTTCCCCTTCTTTTTTTCTCTCTTGACCCACCTTTTCCCTCCCTTCCTCTTCTCGTCCCAGCCTCTTTCCTTCTCTGTTCTCCCACTTCCCTTTCCCTCCTAGCCCTTCCCTTCCCCTCCTAGCCCTTCCCTTCCCCTCCTTGCCGCTCCTCCCCTTCCCCTCTCCACCCTTCCCCTCTATGTTTCCCTTATATATTATCGTTATTCCCTCTGACATCCACTAGAACAAATGGAAGTAGCAGTGTATTTTCACCCCCACACCCGTACACACTGCATCTCTTTCTGTATGGATGGTCTGCACGAGGGAATCCAATTATCTTAACTCTCCTAACAACAATCACCTTTTTAATCATTTCTTTGTTTTTTTTGGGGGTGAAGACTTTTTGAAGTGTAGTTTATTGTACCTTTCATTAACGCCCTCACCACTAGATGTCTCTCATAAGTTGGCTAAAATCAGGTGATAAGACAAAAAAAGTTCTCAGACAAAGGGAGTAACAGATCTCCCTCTTCTTTCCATAGGCAGCTGGCGGTATACTCAGACCCAGCACGATCAACAGAGGCTCTTTGCATCACAGCCTGCAGGTTGAATCACTGCAAGAGCATTGGTTGGATCACGAGAGTTGTGAAGGCGAGGTGAGTAAAAACTGTAACTTGTTTGAAAATGTAAAGTTGCGGACAGTAAGAGGATTTCGCTTTTGAGGCCGCATTATAATTGACAGAATCTACACAGCCTAATTTTTCTCCCATGTAACGTACAATCATCGGAAGGTAAGAAAAAAATACATAAAAGGACTGAAAGGGTTAAGAAAGGCAGATCGTAGTGGACAGGTCAGTGAAGGCTAGATTGTAACCCATCCAGTATCAGAAACCTCTCCCGAGCTACAAAATTTCGTCTGGAGGGGACAAAAATAAGATGTAAAAAGACAGATTGGAGCGTATGATATATATGCCCACGTAGCCCTGACAGCCATTCAACACTGCAACAATTTTTCTCATTTAGGCTCTCCATCGATCCCGGACTTCCAATCTTTTCTTCATGTTCAGTCTCGCGTATATTTTATTTTTTCCCCTGTGTAATTATGGGAATCATTACTTTTGCTCGCCCACCCAAGGAAAACATGAGAATCTAATCCCTTCATCGCGAGGATTTTACTTTTTTTTTTTTTTTTAACCTTCCTGCTCCCAGATGACGATTAATCCCCTACAGACCGCTGACGTATTTAATTTTTCCTTTCTCCAGACGATTTCATTCAGCAGTGGGGGAAACCTCTCGTTGTGGCGAAGTTAATGAAGGCTATTTCTAACTTCGGAATTACGAAAAAAAAAAAACTCGAATCTAATTAAAATCGTCTGGTTGTAGCAAGAATAAAGCGAAAAAATGCGTCACCGGAGAGAAAGGTTTAATTCTACTGAGGAAGAATATTTAGCAGCGAAGAAGTTAATGAAAGCTTTATCAAAATCCCCCATTACATTAAAAAAGGAAAAGAAAGACAAACTGAAAAAAAAACAAAAATCTATACAAAGCATGAATAAAGTACAAAATTGTGTGTGTGTGTGTGTGTGTGTGTGTGTGTGTGTGTGTGTGTGTGTGTGTGTGTGTGTGTTTCTTGCACTGTCGACTACCAAGTATGAAGTAACCACAGTGTCGGTGCTGTACATACTAACAGAATGACCCGTCCCCGAAGCACACAAGATTCAGCCAAATGAATGTTAAAGGAGGTGCAATATACGAATCACCCTGTATTGCCATGGCTGCTACGTCTCTGCTGAACACTCGTATGTTGTCCAGCACTTTATTTTTTTTTCTGCAGTGCTGCCAAACTCAAGGTATATGAGAGTACAGGGTGCTTACCAAAACCGCCCATCTTCCCCCCACACTCATCACCGTCCTAACTCATTCATCCTATATCACACAGTCCCTCCTTTTCATTCCCTCATTTTCCCTCCTCCCTTCCGCCCTTGTGTTCCTCTCACATTTACTTCCTCCCTCTCCTTATCCCTCCTCTTCTCTGTCTTCCATCTTCTTCCTTCCTCTCCTTTCCTCCCTGCCTCTTATTCCTCCGTATATTCTCCTTGCATCCTCCTCCCTTGCCATCATTTTCTCCCCGTCTCCATCCCTCATCCTCTTTCTCGCTCTTTCTTGCACACTTCATCCAGCTTCCCAACTTTCTCACTCTCACCTGCCCTCCCCTTCTTTCTTTTCATCGTTCCTTCCGTCCTTCCTATTCTCTCTCATTTTCCCCCATCTCCTCTCGCTGCCTCTCACTCTTTGCTTCCGTCCTTCCCTCTTCTTTTCCGTCTCATTATTTCCTCGTATCTTTCTCAATCTCTCCCTTTGTATTTCTTTTCTTTCTTTCCCTTCCTTCTTATTTCTCTGCTCCCTTGCTCATACTTTCACTTATCCTTCCTCACGCCCTTCCACCAACCCTCCAATTCTGTCTCACTGTCTTGTTTTCCTGCCCTCCCCCCGCCCTCTCTATTTTTATCATTTTTCACTTTCCGCCTTTTCCTCTCTCTCACGTGACATGCCACTCACCCGTTAATTCTGTATCCCACTCTCTCCTCTCGCCTTTTTCCTCCCTTTTCTCTCCTTCTCACTTCCTCCCTTCTCCTCCTCTCCTCTCTCACACCACATCCCACCTACTCTCCAGTTCTGTATCCCAGTCTCTCCCCTCTCCTCTCTTTTCTCTTCCTCTCCTCTCTCACACCACATACATCATTCTGCCAGCTCCACGCCCCACAAAAACAGGGGGTAATGGCTCAGGCCGCACTTCCCGTAACCCAATCGTATCAATTTCCTGCACAATCTCCTTCGCCCTCGCCCGTAATTACATCACAGCAGAGTGTTGTGCAAAGGTAGCCCGTCCCCCTAGTCCCCCTCCTTCCCCTTCACCCTCCTTACCTGGGGGCTACCTGGACTGCTCTCTCTCTCTCTCTCTCTCTCTCTCTCTCAGGTTATTTTGCCGTCCTCTGCTTTTCCTCCTATTCCTTCTCTTTTCGTTTCCAGGCTATTTCTGCTAACTTAGTGGAGACCCTCTGCAAACCTTCTTTTCTTTGGGCTACCTGGACTACTTATTCTTTTTTTTTTTTTTTTTTTTGACTCTTTGTTTGGGCTATTTTTGTACCACAGCTTCCATTTCTTCCTGTTCCTGTTGCTTTTGTTTCGTTTCTTGAAATTCTGCTAATTCCATCTAGCCTAGCCCCTACTTTCCTTCCTTAGGGGCTACCTGAATTACTTTGCGTTCATTTACCTTTGTCATTTTAGGCTATTTTTGGTCCTCATTGGCACTACTTTCTCCCTTTTCTTTTCTTATTTATTTTTTCTTTCAATTTTTTCGTTAATGAGGTTTCAGCAGAGATAGCCCTTCCCTCTTCCCTCCTTCCCTGTGGCTGTCTGACCTACCTAGTCCCTTCTGCATTTTCCTAAGTTCCTTTTCTGACTCTCCTTCTTTAACCAGGCTGTTCCTGTCGCTTTGCCTTCCCGTTTTTCCCATTTATTCTCTAGGCCATCTTTGCCAAACTCTGCCTTGACCCACTTCTTTTTCATTTCTCTTTAAGGTTTTATCTGATGCTTCTTCCCTGAGGCTGCCTAGACTACTTAGCTCCCTTAACCCCCTTTTTTCCCGGACCATTTCTTCTATCTTCATTTTTCTTCTCCCTGTCCCCTTCTTTTCTTTTCTAATCTATCTATTTTTTTTCTAGGCTACTTGTGCCACGATAATCTAGCCCCCTTCCCTCCTTCCTTGAGGCCACCTGGACTGTCTGAATAATTCTTACCTTTATCCTTTCTAGGCTATTTTTGCTGCCTTGACTCCTCTTTCTCTCTCTTTTCTTGGCGATTTTCACTACTACTTCCTTGCCCGCTTGAACTCTCTCTCTCTCTCTCTCTCTCTCTCTCTCTCTCTCTCTCTCACTTTCTTTTATTATTTCTCCCTCCTTAGTTCATCTTGTTCTCTTGTTTTCTTGAATGTTTTCTTTTTCTTAGCCTTGTTTTTTGTTGACGCCTTTCGTTAGTTACCTAGACCGATATCATGTCGGTTAAGGGATTTTCCTAACACCTTTTCCTGAGCGATTTATGTTGCTTATTGCACCTTACTGTCCTCTTCTGTATTCCATAATTCCTTCCAATATCGCCATACTCTGTGTAAATAACGTGCTAAAGGATATTAACCAGCCATGTCCAAAAACAAATCGCCAAGGAAGAGGTGTTAGGGAGCTTCAATAACCGACGAGAATACGAGCCCTAATTATATGACTTCCCATTTCTCTCTCTCTCTCTCTCTCTCTCTCTCTCTCTCTCTCTCTCTAGGACGTTAATGTAGACACGCTACTTAGGAGTGAAGTTATGTCGAGGTATTACATGACCTATTTTCCTCTCTCTTCGTACGGGTGGAAGATATAGAGGAACACACGAGTTAGGAATGAAGTTTTGTCTCTTACTTCGTGGTTCTCTACATCACCCTCTTATACCTGTCCTAATGTCTCAACTTCTGTTTCCTGTTATTTCTGAGACTCCCATCTTTATTTTTCCCCTCTATTTCCTCACTTCTGTTGGCTGTTTCTTTTTAATCCATCTTTACTCAGCTGTTCCCTTATTCTTTCTCCACCATCCAATTTGGTCCCCCTCAGTTTTTTCCTTTGTATTTTTTGTAGTATTGATGAGATATTTGTACTACTCTTCCTTAACTGTCTTTTCCTTTCTTTAGTTCCTGCTACCACCTACTACTACCGCTGCTTCTTTCTGTAGGTTCTTTTCACTGCCCCTCTTTTCTGTTTTGGATAGTTTCGTTCACCGGTACTACCTTTAAGATCAATAGACTACTTTGGCAGCCGTTGTTCTGAGGCTACAAGGACTACCTCTTGCGTCACCTCCATGTTATTCTCCACTAGGCTGCCTTTACTACACTTTCCCTCGGACTACTACCACCTCTTAGACTACTACCTTCTCCTCGTTTTTTCTAGTCTTCCTCCTTTATCTATTCCTTTAGGCTGTGGGCCCTGTCAAACCCCCGCTGCCACACCTCCATCTCCCCCACGTCACACACACACACACACACACACACACACACACACACACACACACACACACACACACACACACACACACACACACACACACACACACACACACACACACACACACACACACACACACACACACACACACACACACACACACACACACACACACACACACACACACACACACACACACACACACACACACGCAAATACGCGGGCATACAAACACACAGCGGTCACTCTATAACAACCATTCGTTTCATGTTACATCCAGTATTTCATGGAATTATTATTTCCAAATATTTCACTGGGAATCGAGTAATCCTTTCACAATAATGGTTGCACTAATACTATATTTAGGTTAAATTAAAGCCATTTTAATCTAGGTAAGTCCAGTATATTTTGTTGTTGATAAACCTGGATTAATTTCATCTGATTAGCTTATGGCGATTTATTTATTATTTTATTTTTGGGGGGAGGGTAATGCTAGATATTTGTGTTCTGGTTGACGTCAGAAATTCTATACATCGGCTGCTAGGTTTTTGCATCCATTGGGTTAAAAACTACATCAGTTAACACACTCAGCCTCCTGTGAGTCAGTTGAGTGAAGTTGTTTGACGTTTCCTGGAGTTGAGTATTGAACTAGAGTGGTCCCTAGCCAGAGAGGTTCATGGTGACGGTACTAAATACAGTAAATTAAAAGTGGCAATAACTATGGGTTTTAAACAAAAAAAAAATAGTATATCTGTCACAGCGAAATGCCACGGGATCTCCAGGTTAAATCGTAGTGCTCTGTTGTAGCATCCAGATCCATATTCTTGTAAGCTTAGCACCTTACCTTTAGCGATTTATTTTGCACATAACACCTTGCTGTGCTCTTGTTTATTATCTTTTTCATTTAATATCGACCTAGATTTTTAATTCTCAATGAAGAACAATAATATACCGTTTTTACTTAACCTTGGCCCAGAATTTCATCCTTTTCCCGGTTATTTCACATAACTTTGTGTCGGAAAAAAAAGTGCAAAGGCTCTACATCCTTTCCAGAGCACTTCTTCGTGACTAGCATAATATCCAAGTGTTAATCTGTTGCTAAATCTCAGGATCTAAGGAGGTGAGATGGCAGTTTTAGGCCAAGTTAGAGTGAGTAGAGTATAGTTAGAAAAATGTGTAACCTGGCCACGAAATTTCTTAGCCAAGTTAATAATATAAACTATAGTCGTAATCTCGGCATTGGAATTTTTGGAGGATTTCTTGCTATGGCGATTTTTCAGCGCACGGAGGTCATCTCGCTCCATGTGCATTGTTGTGTGTGTGTGTGTGTGTGTGTGTGTGTGTGTGTGTGTGTGTGTGTGTGTTTCGGCGTATGAAATTCTAAATGTTATTGTCGCGAGTGATGGTGTGGAGGAAAAACAGACGCAAAACTGTTATATTTTATTCTGAGTTGATGAATAGTTTGTAGCTGACCCCTAACTCCATTTATTGTTTTGACGCAGTTGTACATTGATTTATTTATTGCTTTGCCAATCTATTTCTGTGGCGGAGAAGCGAATGGATTTACCCCGAGTGATTTTATTTTGTATCATTTTTTTCCCCTCAGTATGAAGTCGATTTTGCTACTTGCTTTTAGGGCTTTTAAAGTTAAGATATATTCCTCCTTATGAATGATGTTATCAGTGCTCTATCTAACCTTTGTAGTTCCAAAATCTACCTCTAAGTCTGAGTGAAAATATCTAGTACAACAAATATATCTAAAAGTGACGATGTGGATGTGATTATCATAACCCTAACAATTTTTTCATTTATTTATTAACAGATCTTTTTTATGCTTCTCTGGGCGAAAAGTTTATTGACATACCGGTATTTTGAGCATTTTTTTTACTTCGTCTTTTTCCGTTTTAGTACTTTTTTTTTTTTTTTTGCTACGAGTAGATGAGTTTACTCGACTTTATTGTGAAATAAATAATTATAGGGAAGGTAGGAAAGGATTATTATTATTATTATTATTATTATTATTATTATTATTATTATTATTAGGAACGTAGGTCAGTATTATTTACGTCTAGAAAAACATGTGTTAATATCGAAGGCGAGGGCGGACTGCCAGATCTTGAGTGGCTTCCAAGATAAGATGCCTTAGGGGTCGTACTTCTTTATTCCAGTTTTGTTACATTATTCCTACTTCCAGACGTTTATATACAGCTATAGAAGGACTTTTCAAAATAAAGGAGTTATATGTTGCCTTTATTAACGTGTTTTTACAAGCGGCTCTTTGAACACCAAAGATAAAATCGCCTCTGCAGTAGTGACGGAAAAACGTGACCTTATTGACGATGCTAAGTAAGAGAGAGAGAGAGAGAGAGAGAGAGAGAGAGAGAGAGAGAAGAGGGAGTTAAAGATTAAAGGGAGGACGAAGGGAGAGTGTAAGAGGAAGATGGAGAGGGGGTGATGAGAAACTAGGGAAGAACGGGATAAAGAGGGGAGGAGGAGGGATGATCTTTAATATCATTAGAAAATTCGCATATTACTAAAAAGAAAAAAAGATTGTAAAGAGACGAAGGTTAATATTATGAAGGACTATGAACACAGGTAGAGACAACTCTGATTAATATACAGGTAGGCAAGTAGACACAAAATCAGTTAAGATAAAGTAATGGAGCCTCCGGCAGAGATAGACAAATCATAAAGAGAAAAGATGGGAAAAACTTAAATACAGAGAGAGAAGTAGATTAAAGGCTACATTACTGAAGGAAATACAAGTTGACGCAGTACTAATGACACAGGTAAACCCATAACTTAGGTAATGGTATAAACAACAGCATTTGAAACATAGACAAAAGGAGACGAGGAAAACCACATACCCCATCTACTCATTAACTGAACCCATAAGAACAGTACAGAAAAAATTCTTCAGTAAGGCACCACGATGCAGGAAAAAAACACCAAATCTGTCATCTATCCTCGTTTGACAGACGGTGACAATACAAAACCACGAACAGCAATAAAACACCACAATACAGGAGGGAAAAACACTATATATACGGTCTAGCCTAGCTCGAGAGAGTGAATTAAAAAAAAAAAAATAAAATAAAACACACAAAAATATCACATCTGGCATCTACTCGTACTTGACAAGGACATTTAATATAAAGCAACAACAAAATCCAATAAAACACCACAAAGTAGAAGGAAGAACTCGTAATCTTTCGTCTATTTACACTTTACAATATAAAGCGACAAAAACACCAATTATACATCACAGAACAGAAGGAAAAACACAGAATCACGCGTCTACTCACACTTGACAGATATGGTGAGATTGTTGCTAAGCGTATCCCCCTCTGTGTTGGAGGCGAGGCACTGGTACCTCCCCGAAGCAGCTTCCGAAACACCCTGCATCGCCAGAGTGTTGCCGTTGATCAGCACTCGCCCGCTGACGTTGTGCTCCACCTCCTGACCCTGCAACGAAGTTGATGTACCTTACTATTCATCTTCGTTACTATTTACCAACGTCACTGGTCACCTGCGTTACTGTTGGTTTATAATCATAACACCCAGCATCGCCAGTTTTACTGTTCGTCGACACACTCTAGCTCACATTGTGCTCCACCTATTGGCCCTGAGATAATACAGACTTCCCTTACTATTTACTGTGTTGCTTTTCATCACTGACGTTACTTGTCACGTAACATGCGCCTCCATAACGCTTTGGACCACTGGCGTGTTACAGCTGATAAACACTATCCCTCTAATAAGGGCCGTTCTATAAAAACTAAAAACGCCAATATTGCCGACCTCAATTTATTGAGAATATGACGTTCCCGTTTTCCGTACCATAGATAAATTTCTTGTTTACGCCAGGCGTTCGTCACCTGGTTACGGCGAAGAATAGTATTGGAATGTGACAAGAGGATAAATGCCACCAGAGACTCCTTTTTCGTGTAGCGAACTTAAATATTTATAAATACGATAGCTGTTTTTTCAGGTTATGAACACTAAATAATTAAGTCATAGAATTCTCATTGGCAAGCTGAAATAATTGAGAAATACAGGGACATTAGAAAATTTTACAAGACTAAACGTTTCTGTAAACGAATACGAAAATAAACAACACTTCTGTGCCGGTGAGGTGGCTGTGTGGCGAACAATATTTGGAGTTATTACAATAAATTAAGATTCCAGGTTAACTGCAGACTACCTGAGTACTTTCCTAATATATTTTTGACACGACAGCAGCATTGAAGTACGTTAGTTAGCCAGTTCAGTGTTCTTGTTACCATATATGAGGACAAGCCAATAAGTTACTGCCCCCGGTCCAACAAAATTCTTGTGTGACAATCTTGGTATTGAAAAATCATGAAAATTTGTACATTTTGTTTAATAGTGTCTCTTGAAGTATATCACTTGCATCTAAGTGTACAGTTGATTCATGCAGCAGCAGCAGTGGTTGTTAACATTATGAAAATGGACTGCTTTGCTGGGAACAGGACCACTTTTCCCCCAGATTGTAGGCTAAGTAAGTATTTACCGTATTAGAGGAGTATATGCACAATATTATATAACATGGCAAAAATTACAGTTGTTAGCATTACCGGGTAGGTTAGTGTTGGTAAATGGCTATGTAGGTTTGTATTTATCACAGGTTTTAATGTTTCCCTATAAGTTACAATAATGAGTAGAAATATAAATTCATAAATATTGCAATACCAGCAGTTAAATGCAATTATTTAAGTTTTTCACTGAAATATGTATATCGTTTTTGCACTAAAATTAATAAATTGATTTATGCAAGATAAAGTTAGGTAAAAATTACCATAGGTAAGAAAGAATTGGCTGGTTAGGATGCTGATTAAAATATTTACATGTTTCTATCAAGTATTCAGATTTGAGCATGAGTGTGTTGGCTTGAATACTAAATTTGTAAAAAAAATGTTAGTAAAACAGTGCAGATTATTTCATAAGATTCACAAAAAAGAAAAACCACAACATTCATTCATTCATTCATTCATTGCCAGACGCCATGTATCCCAAACGGGGTGGCTGAGGCATTTTTCTGTCAAGAGCTTTTCTCACCTCTAAATAGCTGCAGGCCGGAGGAAGTGGCCTGTACCATGCATATATAATACAAAAAAAAATTAATTAGATGGAAATGGCAGTTACTGTAATGGAGGAGTAGATGGGAGTAAAAAAGACAGGGAATATAGGTTTTGGTGGAAGGGTTATGAAAGGAGCAGGTAAGAAGTGACTGTGACAAACAGGTAATAATGAGATAAATGTTCAGTGAAGGAGACCAATATCAAGAATATGAATAGTTCAGGAGAAAGCTCAGAAAGCACAGCATTAAGTACACTGGAAACTCTGTACATAAAACAGAATTCGATGAAAGTACTGTACTGTAGAGATGGAATGATTTATAGGAAAAGAGGTAAGGCCTATCTAGCAGACTAGGATATGAATATAAATAAAAAGATATACTGTACCAATTAACTTAAGAAATCATTGCATACTGCCTGAGGGAAAAGGTAATACTCAAGAATGTGAATACAAGAGGAGTATAATTAATGAGGAAAACGGCAAAAATACTAGCACAGTAATAACTGAGACAGGGAAGGTAGCAGTAGTATAAATGGGGAAAGAAAACTATAACCAGATGTAGAGAAACTGAATGAATTACTGTGCACCACACAAATCTAATAACCTGCATTTTCCAACGTGGTTTGCTAGTCATTTCTGTATTGATAAATGTGGAAAGAAACTGCTGAAACAAATGAAGGGTGTTACTGTATCCCTCATGTGTTGGTGCTGCAGTGGATGTCACAATTCCACCAGCGTTAAAATTGAGGCATAGCGGTGTCCATGCCGAAAATAATTCAGTAATAACTCTATTTTCATCTTGCAATATAAATTTAGGAACACAGGATGTACTGCTACATGAGTAGAGGTGCACAAAATCAGGATAAGCTGTACTGCTGTGTAGTCCCTGATTGGTGGTCTGGCAGGAAACAGTCCATGGAAGTCTATGAAGTATCGGTAATATAATCACTTTGCTCGTATAAATTCCAGTCGAGGTACTATCGTCAATTATTTCATTCAAATAATGGCATAAGGAGGCTAAATCATAATTAATGCTAATCTATACAGTATACCGGTACTGTATCTTGCTTGCAAATGCATCATCTTTATGCGTTCTGCCGTCAATTTTTAGTTATTATAACGTATAAGTACATATTTTCTGCCTAAAAATAACAGCTCAGAATGGGTTAGCAATGTATCTGGTTTATATTCATCAGAAGGAACATTCAAAATTCGAGTGCTTTTAGTGCTCATGTAACATACCGGTATTCTCACCCAATCTAGGGACTGTCGCGACCTTCAAACGCTTGAACTGGGTTTCGCCAAAACTGACGGTCCAGATTTTTTTATAGTAAGGATGATTGACGCCGAGGAACGTCTGACGACTGAACGTCGCCATAAGACCGCCTGAACTCTTGGTTTTTATAGTACGGCCTAGGCTGACGGTCCAGATTTTTTAGAGTAAGAATGATTGATGCTCAGGAAGGTGTGACGATTGAACGTCGCCGTTCGACCTCCTGAACGTCTGGATTTTATAGTATGGCCCGTAATACTTCACTGGCTGGTCCTAAGATGAAGTATATGTACGTACTTAGTCACCTTCGTTATTATGCATTTTTGTTATTACCTACTTTGTAGTAGTAGTAGCAGTAGCTGTTGTTGTCCCAGGCTCTTGTGAACCTGAGCGCAGCGAGCGGCAGATTGAGGTTGCCGTTCTGCATCCCATCGTATATACTGTTTTGGGGTATAGAGAGGGAGCTGAGGAACGTTTATATAACTGATCAGTAAAGCTGTGTGGTTATATCTGTGTCACCACGTGAAGGTATCCTCGAGCGCCTCACCCGCGTTATTCTTCGGCTGCCGTATATTACTGCTTACCTAGTTTACGATTACGATTTTTTTTTAGTTCGTTCTTGATACCTGCAGACGATTTAACCCATTTTGTCCCGGCGTGTTAGTTTGAGATGAATAAAATCATCTGTAGTGAGCCAGATTAAGTTCAGAGATCTTTATCAAAAGCTAAAGGAATACATTGCCAGTAAATATCTTCCTTAACACTGGTACTGACTCGGCTTGTTATATCGTTCGGAGATGGTCAGAATAGAAGACAAAGTTGAAAAGTCGCAACGAAAAGGTTAATTCAGCTCAGGAAAGACATCTCGAACCGAGGAGCTTAAAGGATTTACTTGTGCATGTAGATAGATAGACAGATAGATAGACCGACCGCAAGAAGGAGAAAATCAGCTTATGAATGGCACGTGACTTTTGTTTCCCTTGAAAAATGAGAGGAGGAAAGGAGGGTCAAGGTTTATTTTTAAAAACTTCTTCGAAGTAAAGCATCTAAAGCAGCTCAAGAAAGATCTCACATACCCGGTACTGAAGAGCCTAAAGAATTCACATATATTTACCGCAAGAGAGAGAGGCAGGAAATCAGGTAAAGAATTGCACGTGACTTATTGTTCCTCCAAGACTGAGAGGAAGAAAGAGGTTCAGGGTTGGCCTTTAATTTCCCAAGGGGTTCGGGAAGGAGGAGGATCGAGGAGGATTTCGCATATACTTAACTGCAGTGAAGGGAAGCTTGCGAAGAAGAAAAGGAAGAGGAAGATTCTGAGAGACGGAGGAACGTCTTCTTGTGAGCTTAACATAGTCTCTAGTGATAAAGTTTATGGTTTATCCTTTTCTTTCGTTTTTTTTTTTTTTCTCAGGGGTAGGAGAAGGAGATAAGTAGGATTTCGCACAAGCTAAAATGCAATGACGAAAACCCCATCTCTCTCTAGGAAGAAGAAGAGGGAGGAGGAGGAGAAGGCGGAGACGCCGAGATAAAGGGTCAAAAAGTTGTGGCCATAGAAGATTCGCTACTGAAATATTCTGCTATTTATTATTCATTCCACTTTCGAGAAGGAAGATTTGGCGTCTTCTTGAAAACTCAAAGAAAACAAAATGTTGAAAGACAGAGTTACGCATTCTTATGGGTTAAGAGCTTCCTTTAGCCCTCCTCCTTAGCTATTTATTATGCGATTTGGTTATCCAATCCCAGGGGGTGCGGGAGTGATAGGGAGGGAGGGATCGGGTCGGTGAGAGGGAGGGAGGCTGTATGCCCTTACCTGTAGGCCCACAGTGTTAGTCACGGGACAGAACACCCACGGACACATTGGTGTGAGTTATTCAAATCCTCAGCATCAGAGATTCATATCGCATCTCAAATTATATAAGGCACAGCGATTCTACTTAAGTTGTCCTGCAGTGAGTGACTTGTACATTTGGACAATATACCAATAACAGCCTCAAAGAACATAAAACAAAACTCCTGTAAGTATCCTCTAATACGGAAAGGACCGAAGCAGTCTCTAGGACCCAGTGAATCACACAACGCTGCTCAACCCGAAGTAGTTTTCATGACTGGCAGTGTTCCGCATCAGTATGGACACATCCTGTATCACTGTATGTAGCGTGTATATGTCCGCCTCTATGTATGTTGTAGTAAACGATAGGTGTTGCCGTGTGTAATGTGAGGGAGAAAATAAACCCAAACCAGTGGAGAAAACTCTTCTTTAGAACGTATTTCGCTGGCTAACCTGAAGATTTGCATAATTTCTCACAGCATTTTCAGGAGGTCAGGGGTTATCCACGTTACAATATATAATCTGCAATATTTTCAGTATCACTGCTTAAGGGATAGGCTGTATGGTAAGTAAAATAGAATTGCCAGGGCTGGTCCATAGGCCGGATTCGAATATTCCAAACCCCGAGCGTGTGTTGTCCCGTGACCAAATTGGATTGGGCAAAAAGGCAGATAGGTTGGACGAGGTGATCCAGAAAACATGATGTCCTTTAGTGCCTCGAGAGTGAACAAGACAAGAAAAACATGAATACAATCCGCTCCCTACATTGCTAGTCATCTCGGTTACACTTGCGTTGAGGAAAAAACTGTATCTACCATACTCGTACCTTTTAAAAATAAGAAAAAACTACTTATATCTTACTCGTACCTTTTAAAAATATGAAAACACTGCATCCTCTGCTCCCTCCTTGCTTGTGAAAGAGGAGGATCCCATTGTTATACTTTCCTTGCAAAAATAAGACCTAATTCATATTGATGTCGAGAATGAACAAGATGAAAACAAAAGGTGTGTTCTGTTTCATTTGCCATCTTAACGTGTACGTTGTGAAAGAGAAGACGCCAAAATAGAGCCTAATTCATTTTTGTGTCTAGAACGAATAAGATGAAAGGAAAAGATGCATTCTATTTTATTTACGTACTTGCGTGTACGTTGTGAATGAAAAAGAAACAGAAAAGGAAATAGACACTTTATCTTCCGTTCCCCATACTTACGTTGTGGAAGAATTTGATCTTGTACGGCTGCGGGTTTGCCTCCACGACACACTCCAGGTACAGTTCGCTGCCCTCCTTCAGCTGCTCAGGATGGGGCGGCCACTCCACACGCACCTCTGCCTTGGGACGGTCTGAAAGATAAGAAGTGTGCATTGTTGATAGTAGTAGTAGTAGTAGTTGTTGATGTTGTTGTTGTTGTTTTTCTTCTTGCTGCTTTGTTGTTGTTGTCATCGGCATCATTGTTATTCATCACCATAATTTTTTCCCTTTCTGTTGAAGGAATGAAATAAGGTCCAGAAATTAGGATAAAGCAAGCGCTGTTGTTATTATTGTCATTATCATCAACAGTCATCATTGTCAAGACTGCTCATCTACGGAAAGCGTGAGGTACAATTCAGACAGCGAAAGACAGATTACAAAAATGAGAGAACTGTCAGCATCATGCCCAGTGAAATCGGCCATTCATCATTCACACATGACCCAAATGCCCAAATCTTAGCTTAGCCACGTAAAGTTTCACATGCATATTTATTTTTGTGTATTTTTCTGTCAAGATGCGCTTCACATACACCCCAATAAAAAGTCGGTTATATATTATTATTTTATTCTTATATACATGCTCGCCTTTACTCGCTGTATTGGGGCAGCGCCGAAAAACAGAAGGCAGCCTCACTCACACATATTCAATCTTATCAGCTTTCGCATGTAATGGTCTAAGCAAAGCAACCTGGAACCATCCACAGCGAAGCCCCATTGATTTACGATTTGACGAGTCGATTCATGTGTTTCCTGATGCAGATTACCAAGAGTGAGCCATGTCCTTTTACACCATACCTTTCTAATTTGCTTTATTCCATACATACCTCTTACTCTTCCGGATGCTCAGACCCCTGTGATTCAAGATCTCTCCCGTACAATCCTCGTACCGTCTCTTCGGCCTGCCCTTTTTCTTACTTCCTCTATTTCTGATATTTACATTGTATCAGTCTGTCATCACCCATTGTCTCCATATTGGCAAACTCACTCCATGTCTTCTTTACATTTTCTTCATTCCATTCTCTCCATGATGCCAGACTCCATTTCTGCACATATCCGTATCAGTCTGTCATTTCCCATTCTCCCTACGTGACCAAACCGTTTTAACACATCCTGATATGTCAGTGCACCACCAGCTCCTATTTAACTTGTATTCATAATTCCATATGCACGAGGCAATAGAATACCATGTTGGCAGACTCGAGCACACCAAATGCCGCTAATATGTATCGCGAAGTTCTCATTTATTATTGCAGAATATTGCATACATTTGTCGTCTTGTGTTTGCTTTAATTAATAGGAGAGACTCGAGTTGCTGCTGAACTACCAGTGCAAAACTGTCACTCTGAATGGAAAATTATGCACGTTTGATATGTAACATAAAACATTTTTTTCTTTGTTCGTGGTCAGTAAAAGTAACATATGCAGTTTTACCTTTGTATCTCTGCCGAACAATTGTTTTTCCCAGTGACATTAAAATGCAAATAAAATTCTCGAAAATATATATCGTGTCCTGTGCTGGTCCCAGTAAGTATTTTAAAAATGGCCATTTGGTTTCTTTGATCGCCGTGTTATGGAACTGAAAGCGTGAAGGTGTTGACAAGCACTTAGATTTTTTTTTTTTTTTTTTTTTTTTCCGATAATTTCATAGGCATGCGTGATTTTTTTTTTTTTTTTTTTTTTTTTTTTTTTTTTTTGAGTCCGACTCTGGGCATAGGCTTCACAGCCTGCTTTCAAGGCCCAGCAGTCCTCCTACGTATCGCACACCTCTGCGTGTCACCACTTCGGCGCTAACACCCACTGTCCATACTGAATACATGCTTGGGCTGTCTCATACAGGACTGGTGTATTGGTATTAGCGGGGATATTTGTACGACATGTTGGAAGGTCATCTGGTAGATCAGTAAAGTCTGACTTTTATGAAATTCAAATCCTTAACCTGTTCCCTGCCCCAGCAGGATTTGAACCCGGGTCCGTTAGGACTGCAGGTCACCTCTCTACCGATTGAGCCACCACCTCCCCCAAATGATCATAGGACGTGTCTGACCTTTCTCCATCGATGCTGACTGAACTCTGTGGTGTGAGATTCAGGCTGATTGCATCTAACAGTTGCAGTGTTTCGTAAATGCCCATCAAAAAATTTGGGACTTGCCGGTCCCTCGTGCACTCAGTTTTAAACTTCTCTTTCTCGTAGCAACTTCAGAAGAGTTAGTCATATGAACCTGAGAGTTTTCATACGGACACCAGTACCTCCAGCCAACGTCAGACACTAATATTCTGCTGCGTCATAGGAGCCTGAGTGTGAAAAATACGGCATTCAGAGTGTCAGCAATGAAATACTGACTGCAAGTTTAAACTGGGCGCGGTATGAATACAGAATCCCCAAAGGGGAATGGACTTTTTGTGATATATTGTGTATTGATGCAAAGTTGAGTGATGGAGTGAATGTGCGTTCATTTACAATTCAGGAGGGAGGTGTTTGATGCAAATGGAGACCGGGGAAAAAGTAAATCCCTTAACCCCTTCAATCCCGTGATGTATTTTTAACCTGTGTCGCAGGACCAGGTAAATGAGAACAACTCAAGCTTTTCCATTCCTTGTTCTTGTTGTTGGAGAAAAGTTTGAAATAAATCATCGTTGCACTTAAATCGTTAATTCTACGGGACTCATTTCCACGGGTACACTTACTTTCTTGGCCGCTCCCCTCCCTTCATCACAGTCGCAGCTCATCGCACTTTTTTTTTTTTTTCCCTCATGCTCATTTCCGCACCATGCCTCAACACTTTCTGAAGGATATTTCAAAATTAACCTTCACTGTGTTCAGCCACTAACCCAACAACACCCATTTTCACTGGGTGTAATTTCTTTCCCGAGCCTCACCGTCCATCCGATTTCCAGCCCATCCCTCCCACTCCTTTGTTCACCACACCCACATCGTGTGCTTCCCTTTAGCGATTTCTGAGCACGACGCAGTTCACGTGGTAACAAAAAAAAAAAAAAATACTCAAGCCTTGCTACTTCCAGACGACATTACTCAACTGGGAAAGCTTTCATATGTCGAAGCGAATAATCTAAGCTGCAGTTCGAAATGTGTCTCCTGAGCTGAATAAAATCACCTGAAAAGGCCAATAATAATATAAAAATTGCGTCTTGAGACATAACGGGTTTATTCCTGTCTCCGTAACTATCTAGCCGTCCCTGTCTTTTCCCCATACCATTCTGTGTGTGTGTGTGTGTGTGTGTGTGTGTGTGTGTGTGTGTGGAACTCTGTCTATTATTTGTCGCTTCTACCCCAGCACTGAATTATGCCTTACTCTATCCTCTTTCCTACCCTTCTCCCACCTCTCTCTCTCTCTCTCTCTCTCTCTCGTTTTTCCTCCCCTCTAATCTCTTCCCACACTCTTTTAACTTCTTTTCCCCTCCCCTCTCTCACCCTCTCTCTCCTACCTCATCCCACTTCCCTCATTTCTCACTACACACACACACACACACACACACACACACACACACACACACACACACACACACACACACACACACACACACACACACACACACACACACACACACGAACTCAGTCAAACTCAAATATACAGAAACAAACACCGTTACACATTCTCTCTGTCTGTCTGTCTGTCTGTCTGTCTGTCTGTCTCTCTCTCTCTCTCTCTCTCTCTCTCTCTCTCTCTCTCTCTCTCTCTCTCTCTCTCTCTCTCTCTCTCTCACCTTATCCTCCCTATACAGGCGGTAAATCTCCTTAACTTCTCGGGAAAATATTAAAGTGGGTATTTGTCTAAGTCCAAGGTCTGTAGCGCCCCTTTTCCCTCTTCACCTGCTACTTCTGCTGCTGCTTTTCCTTCTCTTTCCCCTACTCCTACTCCTCCTCCCTATCCTCCTCCTACTTCTCATCCTCATCCTCATCGATATCCTCCTCATTCTCATCTTCATCATATTTATATTTTTATTTGTATGTTTACTCTTACTGTTACTCTTTTTACTTGCCTTTTTCGTACTCTTACTCTTTCTCCGGTCTCACGGTTTCTACATAAGGTGTAATGATATGAGAGAGAGATTAATAAATAAATTTGTTTGGAAGGAAACGCAGCGTGTTGAGAAGGGCTGAGCGGCGTGTGTGAATGTGGTATGAGCATATGGTCAGAGTGTATGAGTGAATAGTTTTGTGAATATGTAGATGGGAAATAAAACGGGGTGAGAGGACAGGGGGCCGAGAAGGGGATGGAAGGATAGTGTAGTGAGTTTGAGTTACATAGGCTTCGGTATTCTTGAAGGGGAGAGGTGTGTATGGAACAAAACATACTGAACTGTAGTCGGACAGAGGGACTTGATTCAGTATACGTGATCTGTAAGAGCCAGGAAGTGAAGCAACTGGGGTTAACCGCAGAGTAATCGTGGGGCCTGTCTGTGGAAGTTTCAGACTCTTGATGGACACCATTATGTACGGTAGAGATGAGAGAGAAATGGCCGTAATTTTTGTAGGCATAGGAGACCTCATAGTTCCTTATCTTTGTGGTTTATTTTCCCTCCTACACCTTCCTTTTTCAATATTTTATGTGTATCTGCTTTATATCGACATTCTGGATCAGTAACATACAAGAAGTGTGGTGTACAAAATAAATTACAGAGAGAGGCGTTACGAAAAATCCGAAGCCAGTTAAAATTACATAAGGTTGCTCTGCGGCTCTAACAGTAACCTCGCGCTTCCTAATTTGTCCATATACCACCAATCTACACCATTAACTTAAGACCCCGCTGTGCACATATCATCAGGTCTACCCTACGTTATAAAACCACCCATTCACCATCACTGCCACTTTAAATTTCTATCCTGTCATTGCTCCATGTACCATCAAGCCTACCCCATCAACCATCAGCCTCGCATTCCCTGTCATCAACCCTGCCTTACCCAACCAGTCCACCAAGTCTGCCCTGCCAAACCTGTCCACCTACCTCCACGCCTACGCCATTAACCCGAGCATTATTCTGCCAATACCAACCTCACCCTACCTAATTTCACTTCCTGTCACCATCCTTATCAAATCTAGCTCCTTTTTCACCAGTCGTAAACTTGATATGAACCTCCCTTAACCCAGCGTCACAAGTCATGCCTAATCAAACTCCCTTCCACCCTGTCACCAGCCCTACCTGTTCCTATTCTTCCATCCATCGCCAGCTTCACCCCATCAGCCTCCAACCTTAATGCCCCTACCATTAACTCTAGCCTGATTTATCTATCCACCCTCTGCCTTTCCATTACAGTCGCCTATTATTGCTCCACCTGCCCTCAACCGCCAACCTTACTCTCCCTGCCATAAACATCTTAACTCTGATCCCCTTCCCACCATCCCAGCCCTAAAGAACCAAAAAAATTGTTGCCCCTCTGGTTCTGATCTACCCTCGTTGACTTTGCTACTGCCGCCAGATTTTACTCTCTATACCTCAAACCCATTTCTAACTACCCTAACTTTCCTACCGCAGTAATCCTTCCCTCGCTACATTCACTTTGCTCCCGCCATCTACCCTAACTTTTCTACCTTTGCCGCTCTACTTACTATGCACCTCCTGCCCTAACTTTGCTACCTCACTGATTCCGCCTCACCTAGACTACTTTAACTTTGTTCCTACCGTCTACTCTACCTTTTCTCCCCCTCCCGCTAACTCAGCCTAAAATGGCATCAGTTCCCCTCTCCTACCTAATTTTCGTACCGCCACTCCTGCCTTACCAAATCTGTAATCACTTTAGGCCGTATTTTCCTTGGTTCACGGGGGTTTCCTGTCGTCTCTTCCTTGACAGTTTATTTCTGTATTGGGCGCCTTGGCATTCTTTTGTATGTAATTGATGTAGTGTGTCGACATAACGAAAGTAAAAACTGTATACAGGAGAATATAAAGGTATAATACGTAGAAAGTAAACTAAGAAGAAAAGGAAGAGGTAAAAAGAAAGCCTCATTTGGCGACAAGAATATGAACCTTTTTTTCTATTTCCAATCTTGCATCGTCAGTGTCTAGCCGCCCTTCACGTACTTTAATCTTTAAAATACCTAATTTATAATCACTCTGTCAACCCTATACTATCATACCATTAACTTATCGCCAGTGCTTTATTATCAGCTTTTGTCTTCAGCTTTACTCCCCTACCTCCAACTTTACTCCTCACCCTCCGACTTTGTTCCTCTTCCCTCCAACTCTACTTTTCTGCCTCCAACTTTAGTCCTTTCTCTCCAGCTTTGTTCCTCTTATCCTCAACTTTGCTCTCTTATCTGCAGGTTTAATCCTCTCCCTCCAATATCTTTCCTCTTACCCTCAACTCTACTCTCCTACCTGCAGCTTTACCCTCCCACCTCCAACTTTACTCTCCTGCCTCCAACTTTACACCCCTGTCTCCTACTTTTCTCCTCTTACTTCAGTCCTTCATGTAACTCCATTTTTATTTCTTCTACCTCCAGCTTCAGTACTCCGCCTCCAGTACCACTCCCGGTGCGTCAGTTTCCTTCTCATATCTCGGACCTGACTCCTTCTACCTCCATGAAAACTTTTCATACACATCCCGTTTCACTTCTACCTTCAGCCACTCCGGGTACTCACAAGCCACGTTGAGGGTAATGATGTCCTGCAGAGTATCATGCGGCAGGGCGGGGTTGAGGGCACGACACAACAGCTGCCTCCCGTGGTGGTTGCGGGCGGGGACCAAACTCAGCACGCTTATCGTCTCACGGCCAGCTTTCGTCACCTGAGTAGGGAGATGAGAGTTGGCATTACACACATTTTTGTTCCGCGGCCTACGTTTGTCAGCTGAAGAAGAAGTGAGGAGTTGACTTAGTACACACTAATGTTAGCATTCTTGTGGTTGAGTCGTCATTTTGTACATAGTCAACTCCGATATTATTATTATTTTCGTCTTCATTACCGTCTTCATTATCTTGACGATCTGAAAATTTTCTGTGATTGCAGTCCGCAGGATAACAGGCAATAGGTTTGAATGGAAAACGATGGGAGAGGCCTTTGTCCAGCAGTGGACTGACTCTAGATGATGATGATGATGATGGTAATATCAGTTCATCATCATCATTCATCATCATCATCGCCTTTCAGTCTGCAGCATCAACCTATCTCTACCCAGAAACAGGCAGAGGGAAATGCACACACAGCAGTAAAGCCACGATCAGTATCCAGCTATATTAGTTGAACACCTCCATTCACTTTTCGTTCGTTTTACATAGTCTTTCAGTGGGGAAGATTAAAATGAGCTGTAGTGGGCACGTGTTTGCTATTAACCCGTTCAATCTGATGACGTGTTTTCGTTTATCCGTACTACTTCTAGGCGATTTTAATCAGGCTTAAGGGGAATTAACTTCAGATCCTTCGTTAGTTTAATAAAATATAAGAGTAAAACAAAATAGACGTTACCGGATCGAATGGCTATAATCACTTATATCAGTGAATGAGCTTCAAAATCAGGGCCACGTAATTCTAGGCCCAGGACGCTTTCTAGTACTTGTCGTTACCAGTCAGCGGGAAAGGAAGAGAAGCGCTATTACCTTTCTTTAATATTTTAGCTATGTATGGATGCATTATTTCCTTAAGCAGTCACAAGACGGTTTTGTTCAGCTGAGGGGAAATCTGTTAGTCGGAGGGTTGAAAAGTATCTCAATTAACCTTTGGACTGCTGGAAAATCCCCCAGTTGAGTAAAATGGTCTAAATGTAGCCTGAACATAACACACAGGTGCGGCCACGGCAGGGAAAGAATTAAAGTGTCATGTGCGGAGAGGCTGGTAATGAAGAGGTGTCAGGGAGCCTCATAATCCCACGTGAATGTGACCTTTGATCCTCCCTCTGGCGTCAACTCTGGGACTGTACTGTAGGAGGGACTGTGTTGGGCTGGAGGTTGGATTCAGCTCGGGGGATAGTATTTTCCCGTAAACCGCGACTTTGGACAATAGTATGCATAGTACACTTTTCAGAGGAGAGAGATATGAACTATGGGATGTTTGTAAAGGGCTTAGTATTATGGACATGTTTACGTAAGATTAATACTAGGGTTGTGCTTTCTTCATACAAATGCACATTGTTATTTAAGCTAGCTTCAGGGTTCAGTGACACTGGAGAAGTGGTGTTAATGAATAGTTTTGTGTGTGTGTGTGTGTGTGTTTACGGGACTCACGTTGATATGCTGAGCGTGTAAGGTGCGTCCATCCCTATACCAGGTAAGCTGGGCAGGTGGGTTGCTTCCTTTGGCCGTACAGGTAAGCTCGGCCTCTCGTCCCTCCACCAGCGGGTTTTCAGACGAGGTTATTTCCACACTTACTGGTCCACCTGAAGGAAATTGTATAGAATTGTTTTTAGTCGACAAGAGTCTAGGTCTGCTCTTAGCAACATCTATAGTGTAACACGAGACTTGAAGTTACAAGTTAAAAAGCGAAGTAGCTGACAATATTTAAACTGCTGTACTCTGATCACATTAACCTGGCCAAGAATTACCATCTTTCCATCTGCAGTGCCAAGTTAACAAGGGATTAATATTAGAATATGATACAAATCTCGAGAAAGTGCTATGGAAAGGCTGTAGAGTGTAGTATTGTTGTATCTTGCCATCAAGCCTACATAAAATAGGTTACAAATGGATGAAACTCTTCACCAAATTAACGTGAACTTAGTTTAATGAAAGCGTACAGGTGTGGTTGCTAACGGAAATCTTCGCCAAGGTAAAGATAAAAAATAACATGCACAGGTGATACTTCGAGAAGGTACTAATTAAAAACGTACAGGTAACATTGCGCAGGTAGGTGGCGCTGGCAGGCTTAGTGACGTCGTTATTGGAGGCTTGACAGGTGAAGGGGAGTGAGAGGTCCTTTCTTGACGCGGGCACCTCCAGACTGTTGAAGGTGCCGTCCCCTGTCACCGTACTGTTTGGGTCCACCACCTGACCCCCCTGAACCCACACCACGCTGGCTGGAGGGTCACCTGGGAGAGAGAAAGGGAGGTCGAGGGGAATTTTAGTGCGTTTGCTCTAACTTGGCAGAGCTCCTTGACCTTTTAGCTCAAGTGGTTACTAGTTGATTTGACTAGTAACCAGAGGGATTAATTCCTTATAATTAAGAATCATTACATGTCATGCAACCACTCTTCAGTATTCACATTCCGTCAGGTGAAGACTCTGGATTAGTTATTATTTTTATCATCAATATTATCATCATCACCATCATTACCAATATCGCCATCCATCGTCACCATCATTACCAATATCGTCATCCATCGTCCGTTAGTCATCATCATTCACTCTTCCAATATTCCTTTAGTCTCCTATATTCTCCCGGTCACTCAGCTTTCTTCCATTCCCCAGTACTTCCTAATCTCCCACTTTTCTCCCATTTCCCTCCAGTTTCCCCAGTTCTCCCCCATTCCTCAGGTTTCCCCTATTTTCCCTCCCTTTTCACCCAGTTCTCCACCATTCCCCTGATTTCCTCTAATTTTCCTTCAGATCCCCCAGTTCTCCAATATTCTGGGGTTTCCCTATGTTTCCCTTTATGTTCCCCAAGTTTATCGTTCTCCAGACTTCCCCCAGGTGTATAACAATTTTCCCCAGTTCATTTCCATTCCTTAAAGTTCCCTTAGTTTCCCCTAGTTCTCCAGCATTCCTCCATATTTCCTACAGTTAGTGTATCATCCAAGATTCCCCAGTCCCCCAGTTCTCCCCCAGTACTTACCCCCTACGGCGCGACACACGACATCATCTTTGTCCCCTGGGTTAACGGGGGAGTGGTGGGGGATGATCTCAACCCGGTCAGGAGGCACTGTGGGATAGGGATATGACAGGGTTAGTACGGGAGGGAAATGGTAAAGGATAGGAAGAAGTGTATGAAAATGTAACAAGAAAAAGAAGTAATGATATATATATATGCAGATGTAAGAAGAAATGGAGGGATATAACACATGAGGTACCTTATATAACCTGGGAGGGAATGTAGGAGAGAAATGTAGCAGGGTTAAAGTGGGTGATAAATTTTGATACAATTACGAGGAGTACAGAAGGATAAAATGTAATAATAACTGAACAACCTGGGCGGCAAGGAGGCACAATGGGAGAGGCATATTGTAGAGTTTGTATGGCAGGGATATTCTGAAGGATTGGTACGTGTGTGATAAATGACAAAGACTGAGAAACTACAAAAATAATATCTTGCATCCCGTGATTGTGTGTTTTATGTATTCTTATTATCTGTACACGATTTTATTCGGCTTAGAGAAAACTACATACCACCTTTCTGTAAGTTTAAATAAAGGCTGGGATAATGGTGATGTTTTTGGATTCCACCTCACCCCATCCTTTCAGTGCTAATAAGAGCTGCGATGATGATGATAGTGATGCTAATGATGATGAGTGTGAATCCTATCTCCACCTTTTTTCGCTGGGATTAGGAATGATGATGATGGTGTGATGATTGTGGATCCTGTCTAGGGTCCCATCTTTTTCACCTGGATTAAGTATTGGGATGATGATGATGATGATGATGAAACTGGCTTTACTACACCAGTGACAATTGCGTATCCAGGGTCATAGGAGGGGTCATCTCTTGGGTGATTATCCTCGGCTCATAACGCTGATATGGAGGGGAGAGGAGAAGATGAGAAGATAAAAGAAAAATGAAAGAAAAATATTACGAGTATCAAGGAACTCTTGAAACATTTCGTGATATATGGAAGGATATTTTTTTTTTTAAGTATATAGGTGAATTGTTAATTACGCAGTCGGAAACAAAAGTTCGCCAAGTTTTTCACCATTTCTGTCCCTCATTTTCGTCTTCTATGACTGATACTCACAAGTTGAGAGGTACTTGATGTTTCTTTGCCCATAGATATTCTCTCTGAAATGATGCGCCACGACGGATAATCGCGGACATGCCCCTAGTGTGAAGTAGTAGCAGTGGAACAGTATGCAAACTTTTGTACCAGGATGAATTTTACGTCTGTTGAAGAGGAGAAAAAATAAAAAGGATACGCCCATGATTTACCCCTCTTTTCTTTAGGGGGGTGGGAAGAGATGGCAGGGACAAGCGTGTTTGTGTTTCCAACTCTTGGCCGAGACCCAAGAGTTCTTCTACGCGCCAAGCACCTTCACATGTCACGATTTCTGCTCAGATACCTACCGTCCATACTTATTAGGACTGTGACGTTCAGGTTAAGGATGGAAGCATTTTTTTTTTTTTTTCTAATTTTTAAAATTAAAATCCAACCATGATACCGCTCCCTGTTCCACTCAGGGATCGTACTCGCGTCTTTTCGAATAGCAGACCAGTTCCCTAACCACTCGACCACCACCCCCCTCAGTCACTTGGTGAGTAGACAGATTGCATTGACCGTATTGCCTTGCGTCCATCCCTTCCGCGTACGCAGTGCCACGAGTCACTATACCTCCGTTAGTGTCATGTTACTGTCGAATTATAACTAGAAATAATTTAATATTGCGATCTGGCCATTCATTGGATTCCTCGCATGCCACTCAACCTAGGACAGAACCGAAAAAGCCAGCGCACGGAAATGTCGATGGTTTTTCAACTTTTGGTGTGTGTGTGTGTGTGTGTGTGTGTGTGTGTGTGTGTGTGTGTGTGTGTGTGTGTGTGTGTGTGTGTGTGCGGGGTGGATGGGAAATGGTGGTTTTGATGCCTATTCTTTACTCTTTCCCATTAACGCACTCATTCTCATTTCTCTTTTTTTTCTCTCTTCGTTTCTCTCTCTCTCTCTCTCTCTCTCTCTCTCTCTCTCTCTCTCTCTCTCTCTCTCTCTATCTATCTATCTATCTATCTATCTATCTGAACCAACCATTGTATATTTGGATGTGTGTTCCAGGAAATATGTGAATGCACGTGCTAGTGTGCTGGAAGATGTATGTACGTGCGTGTGTGTGTACCGTTTATTTGTGGTTGTGTGTGTATGTACCGTATATTTGTCTTTGCGTGTGTCTGTGTGTGTGCGTGTGCGTGAGCGTGTGGGGCGTCATCCATCAGTGGTCTCCCACAGCATGGGGGAAGCCCACGGATTTACATAATGGGGGAAAGAGAGAGAGAGAGAGAGAGAGAGAGAGAGAGACAGACAGAGACAGAGAGGGGAGGTGTAAATTATGAGTGGAGTGGGAAGAGAGAGATGAGGATAGTATGAGGAGAAAGCCTTAAGAAAGAGAGGAAATGGGGAGAAGAGAATGAAGGAGGAGTGGAAGGAAGGGCAAGGTGGAAGTGGGTGAAGGAGAATAAGAAGAGTCAAGAAGCGAGGGAAGAGGAAGAGGGGAGAAGGAAATCAAGGGGGGGGAGGTAATTCGGTAACTCAATGAGATGAAAGTGTAAGGGAGAAGGGAAGGAAGCGAAGTGGGGGGAGGGAGGCAAGAGAGAGAGAGAGTGGGAGAGCGATAAGGGAGAGATAAAGAGGAAGGGAAGGGAAGAAGCAACGGAAAAGAAAAAGAAGGGAGAGGAGGGAAGAATGTGGAGACTCAGATAAAGAAGGGAAGTAGAAAAAGAAAGAGGGAAATAATAAAAGGGGGTAGAAATAGAGGGAGAGGGTGGAGGTAAACGGAGAATTTGAGAGAGGGAAATGTGGAGGGGAGAACACTCTCTCTCTCTCTCTCTCTCTCTCTCTCTCTCTCTCTCTCCCACCTCCACTTGCGTCCACACGTCCGCAGCGGAGCAAACAGAGTCATTAGGGTGCACAATATGGGAAACTAAGGTACTACCATTAATCCATTTGTCCCTTGCCTCTCCCCAGAGCACAGGGGTTCAGTAAGGGTGAAGCAGGGGGATTCTCGCGAGATTAACCCCTTGGATCTGGTAACATTTTTATTTTATTTTTACCAACACATGATGATTGAACGATTATATTCAACCCTCTTAGTGAGCCTGCTAATTTCAAGCTATTTCTAACCACAAGATGGTCTCGGGTTAGCATGATATAGGCTTTTGGAAGTACCGAGAAAATTATTATAAAAAACGAGACCATATTTACCGTTAAAAGACTCATTACTACCTGTTTCATGGCGATTTAGTATTGTAATTCCACCTAAATTCCCTTCACCACTAAACTTGCATGGAGGTTTTGTTTTCACCTGTGTATGTTGGGCAGTTTGTCTGTTTGTGTACAAGATATTTCAGTAAGTTGTTATCGGACTTCAATGAAATCTAGTGGATAGGTGGGCAGTGAATCCGAGAATAGTTACAGTAATAATGATTTTGAGGTAGATTCGGATACGGCTGTAGGATAAAATCATAAATATTATTGTTGGTGGTGGCGGTGTGAACTCTGAGTGGTTTCTAGAGTCACAAGTCACCTTAGACGGAATGAGAGAGAGAGGGGGGGGGATGTGGAAGGAAGGGACGGGAGGGGTAGGGGGAGGACAGGGAGGGGAGTGGGTAGAGGGAGCGAAAGGAAGGGAGGGGAACGAGGGAGAAAATGGAAGGGAAGGGAGGAGAGGGAGGTTAGAGGAAAGGAAAGCAGAGGATCTCGCGGGTCTACACAAGCACGGCAGTTTTGGATCAGTCACACACACACACACACACACACACACACACACACACACACACACACACACACACACACACACACACACACACACACACACACACACACACACACACACACACACACACACACACACACACACACACACACACACACACACACACACACACACACACACACACACACACACACACACACACACACACACACACACACACACACACACACACACACACGAGTGTACGTGCATAGTATAAATGCACATGATCTCACATGCACGCACGCACATGCACACACAAAACATACACACAAGAAAGTAGGCAAAATACTTCCTAATCTGTGTGTATATGTATGTATGTATGTGTTCATGCACATATATATATATATATATATATATATATATATATATATATATATATATATATATATATATATATATATATATATATATATATATATATATACGTATTTATGTATGCATGCATGTATGTTATGTATGTAAATGAATTAATATATGTATGTATGTATTTATGTATGCATGCATGTATGTATGTATGTTATGAATGTATTTATGTATGAATGCATACATGTATGTATGTAATCGTAGTATATATAAGCATCTCTTCAATAATGCATGCACGTAATCAAACCTATGTGTACTGTACGTACAATAATGGATTCACATAATTAAAGGTTGTGTGTACGTGTGAGTGAATGCATATATTAATGTTAATGTAGCTGTGTACCCACGTCCGTTCTTTGTGTGGTGATATTTACTGCATCTATCGGCTGTGCAAATGTATGTCGTTCTCGTTCGATAGATTTAATTTGCACCAGTATTGGGTCAAAATAATTCTAGAAACCCTTTCACTGCGATGACGTGTTCTTTTCACTTTCTTATTCCTGCCTTCAGACGATTGCACTTGATTTTGAAACATTTCTTGACCCGTATGCTCGTCTGTTAAGGAAGTTCCCTAACACCTCTTCCTAGGCGATTTATTTTGCTTGGCGGCTCAGTGGTAGAGCGCCTGACTCGAGACCGAAGAGTCGTGTGTTCGCTCCGCGCCAGGGTAAGCTGCCTTGCCGGGAGAGGTAACGCTTTCCTGTCACCTAGCAGGTTGTAGCAGCCGTGGCCCAGTGGGTTAGAGCGCTTTGACCGAAGGGTCGGAGGTTAGAGTCCACCCAAGGATCATTGGTAGATATCAGGAAGGGCATCCGGCCATAAAATGCTACACGCCCCAAAACCAAAGTCCTCTACCCAGGGACAACGCCTTAACCTTTGTCGAAAAATGGGGACACGGGGTAAAAAAAAAAAAAAAAAAAAAAAAAAAAATTGACTCCTTACTCCTCTGTGTCATTTAAATCAATCAAATATCACTTAACTCAGCATTAAATAACATAGAGATTGATATGAAGTAAACTTATGCAAAAGTAAATCGCCAAGGAAGAGGTGCTAGGGGGATTCCTTAACCGACAAGAATACGAGTCCATGTACTGAAGAGGTTAATGAATCCTATGTCTAACCCTAAATTTTTAAAAGCCTCTCCTAAGTGTGTAAATATTATCGACTTTTACCAAGGGTTTTCAAAGACCGTACTCAACCCACGAGATAACCTTCTGTTACGCTATGTTGGATTTATTCTTACTGATTTATTGTCATGGAATCGCTCAGTCCTGCAGGTAAAAAAAAATATATATGTTCAGATGGTTAGGCTTGTGATATGGATCCAGGATTCTGAGGGCTTCAATGATATATGGCTGACTGTGTGGCCCATTGCACTAGGTATGTTGCTGAGAGCTCTTCCACATTCGTACTTCCTCGTTACTTGTTTCTGGGTCGTACCTCATCTCGCCTTCATGTGGGAAAAATGTCAGAAAATTATTGATGATGAAGATGATGATGACCCTACTGTATATCGCTGCATCTCTAATGTTACTGGTGTTAAAACAGTGACTGCAACCCACCGTCCAACACATTTAGTGTTGTCATAATATAACTTATACGACTCAGGGAAGAGACAAAGGAGGGAGGGAGAGGCGCAGAATTGGAATTTAGAGTCAAATTCCATACATAACAGAAAACTGAAACTCATCCCAGCCCTGACAGAAGCCCTTTGAAATTAGTTTGGCTCGTATAACTCTAGAATATTAGAGGAATATATGAAAAACTGGAGGGGCACTCAGTGGAGCGCATCTCTCTGACAAGGGCAACGTAATTTCCAAACCGCTCTTCATACCACTGGGTTAGGTTTTCTCGTCACTGATTAGGGTATCACATAAAGTGTTTTCCGGTTCCAGAATCTATAATACAATCCGGATCGGTCCCCAAAATTTATCGATTGTTCCCTGGGACATGGGCTATCTACCCACAAAAATTGGTCCAGATCTCTCTTTTAGTTTTTGAGTAATCCTACTAACAGACAAACAAACAAACAAACAAAATTTTAATCCTACTAACAGACAAACAAACAAACAAACAAAAAGGGTGAAAACATAGGCCTACTCTCCTTGTCGGAGAAAACAATAGGCAGTGAAAGTAGTGAATGTGCTCAGGATAGATGGTGATGACGGGACTGCACTGTGTGAGAGTGTGGTGAATAGTGTGTGAACTGTGTCTGTGATGTAGTTATGTGTGGGAAGTCAGGTGTGGGTGTGGGTTTGGTGTGTAGCAGGTCAGGTGTGTGTGTGGGTGTCATGTGTGGCAAGTCAGGTGTGGGTGTGGGTATGATGTGTGGCAGGACTGTGAAGGTGTGAAATGTCACGTACCGTATGTGTTTGGGGGAAAGGGGAAACCGTTGCATAAGTTTTCAGGTGAAGAGAGGAAAGAGAGGTTGTGTGTGAAATAATTTTGGTCTGTTTAAGCCTGGTTGAGGGTATACTGCCAAAGGACGTCAGAAAATTATTAATATAATAAAGAGAAAACGCATGACATCATTTATACTTTTCGTTTACTACCTGCAGACGATTTGATCCACATTAGGAGATATTTTTTTCCAGCTGTAGGGGTTAGATAGAGCCTTCATTAGACAATTCTCGACCATTGATGCTTCCTAGGCTGAGTAAAATCGTCTATTGGTAAGATGGCTACTGTTAAAAATGCATCGTAGGACTGGAGGGATTAACTGAATTCTTTGTATGATAAACTTGCTGAATATCTCCAGAAGTCCTCTACATTTCGCATATAAGAGCAAGCAAGCACATATTAATACACACACACACACACACACACTAGCAAAAATGGAACTACACAAACACACACAGCCACACATTTCCTTGCCATAAACGTGCAAGATAAACCCCAGATAACATAAAACACACATAAAGCAGCAAGGGCTCTCCACCACAACACACACCCGGCCCAGACGCAGGCTAACTACACCATCGTTTATTGCAGCACACACACACACACACACACACACACACACACACACACACACACACACACACACACACACACACACACACACACACACACACACACACACACACACACACACACACACACACACACACACACACACACACACACACACACACACACACACACACACACACACACACACACACACACACAGAAATCCGTATCTTCAGGCATTAATACAAGATTCAAAACTTATTGCCTTCCTTCGATTAGGTCGGTTTGCGAATTTGCCGACCCATTTGTCTAATCTGGGTTCAGTTTCATCCCTGGCAGACAGTTTAGGGGGTAGGCTACGGTGGCATGTCTTAACGTCAATCTAAACTCCATAAACTCACGTCTATATCCTTGCATGAAACATCGGGTGGGGGTGGGTCACTTCTCATATGTCTCTGCCCTGTTAGTTGCTCTTCATGGCCTGTAAAACACTGCTCGTAAAAGTGTAAAGTAGAGCTTTTAGGTGTGTGCAGGCCGAGTGGTACAGTACATACATACATACTGTACACACATACATACATTCATACATACATACATACATACATACTAACATACTAACATACTTAACATACATACATACATACTTAATTACAATAACATACATACATACATATATACATTAACATACATATATACTGTACATGCATACATAAATATATACATACATACATACATACTCAGTTACATACAGGCATCAGACGACCAGTTTTACAGCACTGTACAGTATGCATTTTTTCAGTAGCTTGGTATATTACACTCAGCTATGTCACTCATAAAAGTTCAGTCAGCTGGCATGAAAGTGAATAGTAAGCGACTCAGAATTACCCAACACACCGGACCATATGGAGAAATATCGTGGAACGTAGGAGGCTCTGTACACCCTTTGTTGAAACGTAAGCATACCAGAGCACACCCCCACACCCACCGGCATGTATTGTATATGTTACCGACAAAGTAGGAATCCTGTCTTTGTATTGAATGCCTAGAACTTTAAGACAAGGTGTAAAAACAAAATCATCGGTACACATTTCCTAGGTATTCTGTAGATTACAGTTCCTTTTAGGCGTTGTGTGAAACGACCAAACTGCAGCAAACAGGCACTCTGTGAAATCAGTCATTTCATTTACGTTAGGTTAATTTAGGTTGCAGTTAGGTTAGGCTGGGGTAATCTGGGTTTAAGTTTAGGTTAGATTAGGCTAGGTTTGGTTGATTTAGATAAACGCTTAACATAACTTAGCGTTCGTCAAAATTAACCTTACTTAACCTAACAGCCTAACCTAACAAACTTAACATAGATTATCCCAGCCTTGTCGTCAATAATATTATACTTTCAAAAAAGAAAAAAAAAAGCTAGACATTCTATTGAATACATAGGCATTCTATTAAAATCCCTATGTGTATAAAGCACATAAGCTCAGAATGAAATAAGCTTATTTCATACTTTGTCCAGAAATGCTAGACATTCTATAGAATACGTAGGCATTCTGTACAGTACTTTAGTTTCACCTAATGTTGGTAACAAATACACGCTTACGGATACATACATTTGGACATACATAATCACACTTATTCAAAAGCGTACACACACACACACACACACACACACACACACACACACACACACACACACACACACACACACACACACACACACACACAACCAAGCACTGACATACGAACACACTTATATACGAGTGTACACATATCTGCAATGAAATTAATACATGTACAGTAATATTCTTACACGTTTTGCCTCAAGCTCGCTCACACACACATAAACTTACATAAGCACACACACGCACACAGACACCAAGCCTGATGTATGATTCATGTTATGCACTCATAGATTATTCACGTTCATGCTGTGTGTACATTCCTCAACCTTTTCAGTTATACACACACTAGCATAAACGTACACACGCTGGAATAAATGCATAACGCACGCTTTGAACACAGATATTTATGCACACGAAGACATATACACATACACAGTTATACACATGTATATCAGTTATGTACGCACATTGACCCTCACTCACTCACCCACTCTTACAAATTCGCAGACTCTCTCTCTCTCTCTCTCTCTCTCTCTCTCTCTCTCTCTCTCTCTCTCTCTCTCTCTCTCTCTCTCCTACACACACACACACACACACACACACACACACACAAGCTATGGCATTTATGGATCCGACACATGACGAGGTTAACAGAAAGAAATTACGGAAGGTAGTACAGTATTCTTGGAGTGGAAGAGAAAAAAAAAAAATAGTGAACACTGTCAAGGGCCTTTACGATAATAACGAAGCATATGTAAGGGGTAAGTGAAAATCTATGCGAGTGGTTCTATATCAATTCTGGAATAAGAAATGGGTAATAATGACCCTGTTGGTGTTCAATTTATAGGTTGACGTTTGAGTGAGTGGTTCAGAATCATTATTGGCGTGAAGTAAGGGCATATGATGTCCCCACAGCTGTTCAGTGTATATAGGTCGCCGGATATGTGAATGGCTCGGTATCGATGTTGAAGTGAGGCAAGGTTGTATGATGTCCCTGTGGTTTCTCAACACGATGGATTTATGAGAGGTCAGAGCAAGCGTTACAAAATTAGGGGAACTGGTGCTCAACTCTGAAAGGCGGAGAACAGTAATCCCTTCCCCAAACTACATCAGATCTCTTCCAAGCTGAATACAATTATCTGAAGGTAACGATAATACAACAGGAAAATCGACATAATGTTGAACGGATTATCGGAAACTATTTTTAACCCTTTTTCCGTTGAAGGCCTCTCCTAATCTGAATAAAATTGTATGGCAGTTGCATTTACGTATGAGACTGAGACTTTAGAGTGGCATGAGTATGAAAAGTCTGAGGCGAAAACAGTGGAAGCAGGACTGTTGAGGAATGCATACAATTTGCTGATTTGCGTAAATTCAGTAACGTAGAACATCGAGGGATTTTTTATGGTTGTGGAGAAGTGTGTGTGTGTGTGTGTGTGTGTGTGTGTGTGTGTGTGTGTAAATACTGACATGTGTTTGGTGAGTAGTGATGTAGTGGTTTACTGAGCGATGACTGTTAAGTAATGAATGTAGAAAGTAGGAAGTAATTTGCTGAATAAGTAACCTGTGTAATGAGTATAGCTTGTTTTGTGTAGAGACTAAACGCGTGTGTGAGACCTGTAACAAGTAAATAATATGTTAGCTGGCATGATGTATTCGTATGAGACTGTGATGAGATCAAGGCGAGTATTAGGAGATACCTAATACCTAATACAGCATCAGCAACAGAACATCAAGATAACACGTATAAGATCAGGGTATTGATGGAAGTAGAGAAAGCGTACAAGGTCATTTTGGATATATATATCTGTGCCATACTCTGTCCCATGCTTCGGATATATTTAACACAGTAATAAGCTTCATAAATATTCCAAAAGGAGTAGAGCCAGAAGCCTAAACGGGCTGCCAGAACGTTGTTATATTTCGTCTTTGATGTGAGGGAGAGATATTTGTCATGTTCCAGCTTACCTCCAGTAGTTCAAAGGTTGAATATAACAGGGCTGTGGCTCTAAATCCTTTCCATAGCACACCTTGACTGGCACCAAATTTCAGTGTTAATCTTATGTTACAGCTCATCGTTCAGGTTGTGTAGTTGACATTTTTAAGTTACGCTGAAGTGGCGGAGTTTACAGGAGGGCCATGGACATATTGCATATTGACACTGATACAATTTTATGAAAAGGATGATGCTTCAGAATCGTGCTGATAAAAGTAGCCTCAAAATTAAAAAGAAAATAAAAAGACCAATGGACAAGAGAAGAAGTTGGAAACGGTCACCCATCTTCGGGACAGGCGGAATGAGAGCAAACTTCCACCAAGAAGGATAGATACAAGTTGAAAGACAAAGGCGCAAAAGTTTTCCTAAGTGGGATGTCAGCAGGGAAGCACAGTTGGTGGGAGCAATGCTGGAGACCTCAGCTGGACCTTACACCTTATTACTAGAGAAACCAGAGAGAGCATGAAATAAGTCTGGGAAATATTTTTGTTAGAAATGACTATCTTTAACTCGTCAACACGATTATTTGTTTCGATTTACCTAGGATCTCTAGTGGTGAAAGAGTTGATGAATAATTTATCGGCCCAAATTCGGTACTGAATATCATAAGCTGAATATAATCGTCAGGAGCCAGCAAGGTTAAAAATGCAAATTACGGTCTCAGGCTGAAAATTTTATAGGGGTTAGGGAATGGAGACACAGTACTACGCTCGTCCAAAGTGGAATTAGAGGCCTATGTTTGAGCGAGAGTTAAACTTTGTCAGAGGAGGAGATAGCAACAGAATCATCTGGGTTGAAAAGAAGAGGGCAAGAAGAAGTAAAATTGTTGGAGTTTTTTAAATAGGAATACCCTAGAACTGGGAAGGTCATTACACGAAGAACAGAAGGTGACGTTATTGGCAAAATGAAGGTGGGATTCAGGACTGTATTCTAAGTGGCATAAGAGACTTCGTATCACCTGGTCCTTAGCGACTTGTTTAACAGATCACACCTTAGCATTCTCATGCACCGGTACGTTATTTATATAGTCTTAATATCAACATAGTTTGCATCGATAGCTTTCGTGAGGATACGGAAGAGAACAGCGCAGAATAAATCGCTGGGGAATAGGTGCAAACGAAATCTCCAAAGCTACTTAGAATACGATGGTCAGCGCGATTCCTAAGATAACGTATAATGCCTGGGTCAGAGGTAAGCTTGCCACATTAGAAAAAAGTGTGGTTAACCCCATCTATATTATGGCGTCTTATGTTCTTTTTATCCCTAGGCGATTTTACTCTGATTTGGGGGGACTTTTTGAACTGAAAGAGTTATGCAGGGTGGTCCGTAAATAGCCCTCCACTCGACACACACTTAGCGGTGTCTTGTGTTGCGAGGAGGATTGAGTACTGATGTGGACGTGGGTGTGGTAGTGGGGGTAGGAAGTGAATATATGGTGCATGGTTGACACTGATAGCGCTGACTGAACCGTCCTGGCAGCAAAGAAGAAATCGCCTGATGGAGTGAGAGTAGCTTTATATATGAAAATTAACTCAGGATTCTGGAGGCCATTAGAGTATATAAGAAAAAAAAAAGTAAGCCATACGATAACAGATGAGTATTATAGTATTATCGCCCGCCTTTACAAGGCGGAGCGATTATGTTTTTACCTGCCTCTGTGTGTGTGTGTGTGTGTGTGTGTGTGTGTGTGTGTGTGTGTGTGTGTGTGTGTGTGTTCCCATTATATCATGAACGACTTGAGCTACCAACATGAAACCTTCAGGGTGTCAAGATGTGGCCAAAATCTTGGCCGAGTTCGAAAATGTGCACTCGGGGTCAAAGTCAAGGTCACCAGAATGGTTGGCAAAGGTCAACTAGTTTTTATCGCCCGCCTTTAGCACCATTATATCTCATGAACGGCTTGAGCTATCAATATGAAACCTTTAGGGTATCAAGATATGGCCAAAATCTTGGACTTGACCAACAGCATATTCTGGTAGGCGCTTAACATTCGGCTCCCGAATGGTTTTCTTTCATTGTAGTGGTTATGATATGCGTGGCGACTAAGGTAACGAGTTACTCTGACGTGGAAATATATGAATGCAAAGTAAATATGGAGAAGAGCGTGTTTTATAATGCGTGTTGTGAGGAGAGTGGTGTGAGTGATAGAGAGGTTGAAGTGCACTGTGACTTTGACGATCTTCAAGAGTTAACAGCAAGTTCACTAGAAAGAACAATTTGCTTCCAGTGCGTGTAGTGCATTGTGGAATAAGAGAGTGACAGTGGTGATGAGTGGTTGGGTGGGTAGCTACGTAAGGCGATATCTTGGTGTAAAAGTCTGTTATGCACTGTGAGAAAGGCAATCTTCCAGACTTATGAGCAAAGTTAGGTAGAAAGGATAGAGTGTGTCTAGTATGTAGTGCATTGGAATTGGCGATTTTGGTGAATATTAAATGAATTACTTTTTGCCTTTGCGAGTACTGCAGGGCGGTGATTTTGCTGTAAAGGCTGTGGTATATTGTGAGGTAAAAACCCTGACTGATACATAATGAAGATCAGCAGATAACACAGTCTCGGGCACAGCCTCTGCTAGTTCACCAAGGAGTATGAGGAGAGATTTTGGTGAACACTGAACTTCTGAATGGGTAGTGCTGAAAGGTAATAATCATGTTGGAGTGGTGAGGTGCAGTGAGAGTGGTAATCCTCTAGACGTATGAGCAGGTTCAGTGGAAGGCATATGTTGTTAAGTGCGTACTTCACCAGCACTGGGAAACGTTAATTCTGGCAACCACTCTTGTTCCGAGGAGAAGGGTCGATTATGCATTGGGCCTGATGTGGATTGTTAAAATTACAGTTTTGGTGACAGTTATGAAATGTAACTTGTAACGTTAGAAAGTAATAAATAGATCAGTTCGAGAATCATTATGTGAAACCGTGTGATGTGATGTAAAACGTGTGATGACTTATAATGTGGGATGATGTAATAGCCTATATGACGTGCGATGACGTTATGTATGTGTGATGACGTGATAAGTGATGATGTGATGCATGATTTGTGATGATGTGTGTTGTCGTTATGCTTAATGTGTGATGACATGATGTATGACGTGTGATGACGTGGTGTGATAACATAATGTATGACGTAATGTGTGATGAACTGATATATAATGTGTGACAACGTGATGCGTCATTTGTGGTGGCGTGATGTGTGACTACGTGATGTGTGATGGCGTGAATTATGATGACGTGTGATGGCGTGATGTATGATGACGTGGGATGTGCATTGAATAACGAAGCAGACGTTGGATATTTGATGACGTGAGTGATGTGTGTGAATGAAGCATAAGACGACAAGAATTTGTGATGAGCGGCATATGATGAGTATAAATTTATGTTGAACAATATATGCGTTACATGTGTGTGATGAACGTGTGGTGAGGCATAGGAGTGAGGCAGGGTGATGAGTGATGTAGGTGTGGTGAAGTAGGGTGATGAGTGAGGCCAGTGTGGTAAGGCAGGATGATGAGTGATGCAGGGTGATGAGTTAGACAGGTGTGGTGAGGCAGGGTACCGTAATCAGTTAGGCAGGTGTGGTGAGGAAGGGTGATAAGTAAGGCAGTAGTTGTAAGTGAGGTGAGGTGAGGCAAGGTGATAGGTGAGAAAAGTGTGATGAAGCAATAGTGATTGAGTTGTGGTGAGGCAGGGTGATGAGTGAAGCGGAGTGGTGAGTGAGGTAGTGTGGTGAGTGAGGCAGGATGATAAGTAGGCAGGTGAATGAGTGAGTTAGCTGTCATGAAGCAGGATGGTGAGTGAGGTAGGGTGCAGAGTGAGGCAGGTGTGGTGAGACAGGGTGATGAGTGAGTGAGGCACGGTAAGGCATGAGAGATGAGCCAAGGCAATGATGGAGGGTAAGGAGTGAGGCAGGGTGATAAACGAGACAGAAGGTGAGTTAGGCAGGGTGATAAATGAGGCAGGGTGAGGCATAGTGAGAGGTAAGCCAGGCTGATAAATGAGGTAAGGTGAATATGGGGCTAGATGGTGAGCCAGGGTGACAAGTGAGGCAGGGTTTTAAGCGAGGCAACGTGATTGAGACTGTGATTGTTGGGGAAGGGTGATGATTGAAGAAGGTAACAATTGAAGTAGGGTGGTGAGTAAGGGAGGGTGAGGAGTGAGGCAGGGTGATGAGTGAGGAAGAATGGTGCATGAGGAAGGGTGGTGAGTGAGACAGGGTGGTGAGTAAAGTAGGGGGTGGGTGAGTCAGGATGGTGAGCGAGACAGGGTGATGAATGAAGAAGGATAATGAGAGAGGAAGGGTGGTAAATGAGGTAGTGTGTTGAGCTGACTGAAGGAATGAAGAGAGAACCTGTATTTCTCAGATGACTGAAGGAAGTTTGATGCGGCAGTGTGATAAAGCAAGGCATGTGTAGTGAGGCAGATGTGAAGGTGTATGATTGGTGAGGCAGGTACAGTGAGGCAGTGCGATGAATGAGACAGGTGTGGTGAGGCAAGGTGATGAGTGAAGTGGGTGTGGTGAGGCCGGTGTTGTGCTTAAGCAAGGTGTGGTGATGCAGGTTGATAAGTGAGTGAGACAGTGTGCAGGGTGAGGGGTGAGCCATTGTGTTAAGGCAGGATAAGGGGTGAGGCAGGGTGATAAGAGGATCAAGGTGATGCAGGGTGGTGAGTGAGTCAGGGTGATGAATTTAAGGTTCAAGGAAACAGGGTGATGAGTGAGACACCTTGGTGATGCGGGCTTTGAGTGAGGCAGGGTGAGGAGTGAGATAGGGTTGTGAGACAGTGTGATGAGTAAACGAGGTAGGAAAGTGATCAAGGTGTAATGAGGTACGGCGATGAATAAGACAGGGTGATAAGAAACTATGAAGAGTGAGGCAAGGTGGAGATGAGGCAGATTGATGAATGGGACAAAGTGATGAGTAAGGCAGGTGGTGAAGCAAGGTGCTGAGTGAAGCGGGGTGGTGAGGCGGATAATGAGAGGCAGAAAGAGGATGAGGTACCGTAGGGTTTTGAGGCAGAGTGATGAGTATGTGGAGTAGGAAAATAATCGAGATGTAATAAAACATGGTGATGAGTAAGACAGAGTGAAGGGTTAGGCAGGGTGAGGTGATAGGCAGGGTGTTGAGTAAGACAGGGTGGCGAGGCAGGGTGAAGGGTGAGGCAGGGTGAGGAGCGTGGCGGAGTATTGATCACCTGCACCAACCTCACCTCGCCACACCCACCTGCCTGCCTCACCTCCTACACCACAGCAGCCTGCCTCGCCCCTCCGACACCAGGTTGAGGAGACACCAACTCTATACAAGACCTTTCCTGCCTCACGTTTACACTATCCTGCTTACCTCTCTTCCTCACCATCTTCTCCTTCCATTGTCCCTTCATTTATCCCTGCCCCTCTCCCAAACCCCCTTTCTTACCTCTAAACTCGCTTGCTTTACCTTCACACCATCCTGCCTACCTCATTTCTTCACCGTTCACTCCTTCTACTGTCCCGTCCATCCAGCTCATCTGATACACCCCTACCACATCTCCAGCCTCCCAAGCCTCACCTGTAGACCTTCCTACCATACATCTAAACACACCTGCATCACCTCCACACCTTCCTGCCTAACTTACTTCCTCATCATGTGCTCCTTACACTGCCCCCTTCATCCCGCCATTCCTCCCACATCACTGCCTCACTTTCTCGAAGAGCTTCTCCCCGCTCCCGCTCCCCCTCCTACCTCACCTCCAGGCTCTCCTTTACTTCCAAGCCATTCTGTTTTCCTTACTTCCCCACCATCTAATCATATCATTGTCCCCCTCCAACCATTCGCTGTCCCCCTCCAACCCTTGACTGTCCCTCTCCAACTTTTGACTATCTCCCTCCAATCTTTCACTGTCCCCCTCCAGTCTTTCACTGTCTCCCTCCAACTTTTGACTGTCCCCCTCCAGCCTTTCACTGTCCCCTTCAAGCTTCTGACACTCCCCCTCCAACCTTTAACAGTCCCCCTCCAACTTTTGACTGTCTCCCTCCAACCTTTCCCTCCAATTTTTGACTGTCCCCCTCCAACTTTTCACAGTCCCGCTCCAGCTTTTGACTGTCTCCCTCCAACGTTTGACTGTCCCCCTCCAACCTTTAACAGTCTCCCTCCAACTTGTGACTGTCCCCCTCCAACCTTTCACAGTCCCCCTGCAACTTTTGACTGTCCCCCTCCAACCTTTAACAGTCTCCCCCCAACTTTTGACTGTCCCCCTCCAACCTTTAACAGTCTCCCTCCAACTTTTGACTGTCCCCCTCCAACCTTTAACAGTCTCCCCCCAACTTTTGACTGTCCCCCTCCAACCTTTCACAGTCCCCCTGCAACTTTTGACTGTCCCCCTCTAACCTCTCACTGTTCCCCTCCAACCTTCCTTACCTACACTGCCGCCTCTTACTCAGACCCTACCTGCCTATTTAAGTCGAAATTTCTTCTATCTAAAATTTACTTCCTCACCATCTGCCCCTCCCATTGTCCCTCACCATCCTGTTTTTCGTCCAACACCCTTACATCACATCCAGACCCTCCCTGCCTCACTTCCAGACCCCCTACACTTCCTCACCATCCGCTCCCTCCACTTTCCCCCTCCATCCTGTCTGTCTCCTACGTTCCACACCCTCCCAGCCTCACCTGCATTAACTTCTGCCTGGCTAGCTAAATGTGAGTGACGTGAGAGAGTTTCTAGTGAGAGAAATATAATAATTTTGCAGGAAAATGTTTTAAGTTTGGAAAGGAAATATAAGCCGATATTTAATGGCATGAGCGGAGGAAGTGTAGTGTTCGTAGCAATCGGGAAAGTTTGTAGGAGAGGAAATAGTTCGCAAGAAAAGGATAGTTTGTAGGATAATATAGTCTTAGGAAAAACTATAAATCAGGGGTATAGAGTAGGTCATGAAAAGAAGATAGTTTTTAGGAAAGGTAATAGTTCATGGGAGAAGGATAGTTCGTAGCATTAGAAATCATATATGAGAAATAGATTGTTCGCAGTAAAGAGAATAGTCCGTAGGAAAAGATAATTCGATGGGGTAAGAAGAGAAAGAATGATTCAAAGAAAAGTTAATATTGCATCCTAACCCTTCCCTCTGACATACTGATCATCATCATCATCATCATCATTACCTTTTTTTTTTTTTTTTCCAGATGTGTGGATAGAACATTGCCTCGTGTCTCTTACATTTCATAGTTCTGTGAGTTTATCAGATGGAAGATTCAAAATACACATAGTTTCAGTAACGTGGTATAATTCACCCAAACCATTATTATACTTACCTTCACAACGTTACAGCTCTATTGCTTAATCTGGAGCACAGGAGTTCGGGTATAGACCAAGTAGCCCTGTCATTTTAGATAACAATAACTAGTCGTTCTTCCCTGAGTGGCATTATGTGAACAATAAATCCTAACTACCCTTTAAGATATCCACGTTAGCTCAAGGATGTTATTAGCGACGCCGAACACTGTCAGTCCGTTTCTGTGTATATATTGATTTACCTGTGTAATTGGGTTAATGCGATTCCCTCCTGGATGATCGATCCAGTTTGAATCAGAATTTGCAGTTTTGTGTTGGTCTGGTAAGCAAGGTTTTAATTTTGGTGTGCTTTGATCAAAGGTCTGGGTCAAATTTCAGGACTCGACGTTGTATCATGAATGCTAGGAATATATAATTATGTGTGAGTTTGGAAAGAAATTATTCGATATTGGTACCGTACTCATCGATAACAGATCTAGGTCAGATTTCTGGCGGAGTAGTTGTGCTCTGAGTACTTTTGATCTAGTATAATTCTTGCTGTTACAAAAACGATTTTATGCAGTTGATGAGAGCGGAAGTGATGGAGACAGGGGGTGAATAATGAAGAGCATTGGTTCGTTACATACAGTAGGAATGAGCAGGTAAGGAATGTCTCTTTGAAAAATGAATAGAGTAACGGAATAGTTTGTAGCATGAAAGTGCGTCGAAAAGGTAGGGTTCCTAGCCAAATTAGTGGAGAAGAGGAATGGCATGTAAAATAAAAGTCCATAGGAAAGGAAAAGTTCGTGGAAAAATGAATGGTAGGTCGTAAAAGACTGTGGAAGGGCGCATTAGAAGAACTGTTTGTCTCAGAGGGAAGAGTTTGTAGGAAATGGAGTTCTTCATAGTAATAATAATGATAAAAAAAAAAGTGGCTCGAAAAAAAAATCCATTGTAGAAAAAAGTCAAAATTAATGCTTCTGGATTGCTCGATGACCATTTTGACACATTTAGTTTTTGCTAAATCTCAGTATTCCAAGTCGGCGATAAGTTTTCCATGTCAAGTCAAGGGATCATATTCTAAAGTCGCTTTTGGAAATTACGTAATACATCTTCCCTGATATCTTATGCAAATTACACTTCACTATTCTCTTGTACGTTACTGTTGCAGGTTATGTCGGTATTAAAGCGATATCAACAACATACAAGAGAACGTTAAGGTGTAGTAAACAGAACAAATCGCCAAGGAAGAGGTGTAACGAGCCTTCCATGTCGCTTATAGTACACGAAGAGAGTAAAAGAAGGGACACTTACCAATAACTTTTAATCTGACCCAGGCCACCCTTGAGTTGGAATTCCTGAAGTCTACCCTGCAGCGGTATACGTGAGCGTCCTTGTTGGAAGTGCGCATGATGAGCATGGCCGGAGGGTTGAGGTGGGCCAGGTAGTGCGCACGACCCTGGAATACGCTTGGATCCGCCCACGACTCCCCACTGACGGCGTGACGCTGGTCGTAACTGCAGGAGGAAGGAAAATAGATGCATGAATGACAAGGGAAAAAAAATTATATTCCCCCATCCGATATGCTTTACACTCGAAATCCCTAATTAGCTGGTTGTAGTTGAATGATGTTGATGATGAGGTGGAAGATGAAAAAGACGAAAAGTTATATGCAAAAAAAAAAAAAAAAATGAAAAATGAAAAACGCATTGCCGGAGGGTTAACGTGAGCCATGAAGTTCGCACGACCCTAGAACGCCCTTGGATCCGCCCACGATTCCCCACTGAAGAAAAAGAAAAGAAGAAATAGATAAAGAAGGCTTGCGTTATACCTATTTATTACACGTGTCATTAAAGTATGCAGTCTGATTTTCCCGAGTACCAGTTCCTCATCCAAAATACTTTTCGCTATAGTCGAAGTTCCCCCAGATCCCTCTCTCCCCACAAGTACTCTTGGGTGTATGTGGTCTGAGCTGGAAAAAGACAGTACCTAGTTATAAGCACGTCCTCGTAGTTACTGTGAACGGCTGTGGAATGTTTGGAAATCCATTCTCATTTCTGTACTATTGGGTTTCATCGATCATCCTCATTATCATCATCCCCAGCATTATCATCATCGTTATCATCTCCTCCTCCTCCTCCTCTCAGGTCGTAGCTGAGGCACCAGAGAAAACGTACTTGTAACGCTTGCCATTCATGCTTTAAGAAGGGGACACAAGAACATAATATCAGTATACTATTAAAGACCTTGGGTTGACATGCACAGACAAATTTGCGATTCCTTTTCTGCCCCAGCTCTGATTTGATTTTGCCGGTATGATGAGGAAAATGTATAATCTTTGCATGTCTCTTATTCCTTCTGAAAAAATAACAGTCCGGATTTATGGGGGATATTTTCATTTTTTTTTTTTTTAACGAAAGATAGGAGAGAGAAGAATGCTGAATCTTTACGTGTATTTTATTCCTATATTTAAAAAAAAAGTCAGAGTCTTGAGAGGAATAATTGATCGTGCGTTTGTGAATCGGACGCAGACATACTGTGTCCTAGGGTCGCCCACGCCTGCTTACTCACTCCGTGCAACTGCAGAGCAACAGAAAACGTACGTGTTAGAGAGAACGGTAGTCTGGCTGAAAGAAGGGGGAGACAAAGTTTGGATGACGATCTGACCTCCAACAAAAACGTTCTCCAGAGCATTTGGGCTATTACTGTATGATAAGAATCTGAGATAAAAATCAGTGTATTACTCGTTATCCTTGAATATTTGTTGAACCGTGTCAGTGATAGCTATTTCAACCTCTGTTTGCAAATAATGGGTTGCTTGTCATATTCTACTCAACCTTGCTTAGGCATCAGCGACTCATCGTTCCCCAGAGTGTTTGGGTTTGCAATGAATATTAATAAATAACCTAGGTAAATGCACCCAACGGCCTAGTGCTTGGAACGCCGCAGTCAGAGTTACGGCCTTGCATGGGTTCAATCCCCAAGAGGTGGCTGGTCATCTATGTCTATTTGGGCCATAATCTACACTTAAATGCACTGGACTGCGATAGCTTAGTCTTGAGCCCCAGTACCTCGAAGGGGATCGTGTGGGCTTTTTTTTTTTTTTTTTTTTTTTTTTCCCCTATGGACAGTTCACAGCATCTCACCCTCTCTTCCTGTGTCATTGATGAGTTGCCAAAGCAAAGAACACTTTCATGTTAGAATAAAACGAAAGGTTTACTGGAGAAGACTACCACCAAACTGTGTTGGAAGAGATGTTCGTAATGTATGACACAAATCATATATAAACATCTTACGTTATAGAACAAGTCAATAGGTTACACTTCGCGTCCTCATCCTGTCACTGACCCTTGCTACCGAAAAAATGAAACCTTGCGTGTTAGACAGTACGTGTAGGCTTTCTGGAAAAGGGGAGTCCCATTTACGATGGAAGGAATTCCCTCCTGTGTAAACCCTTTCTTGGTTAGGACAACTCTAGTATTTCATCCCAGGTAACGTTAGACGATTTTATTCTGCAGAAAGTGTGTGTTAGTACTGTCACTTTTAACTGCGGGGGAAATTTAGTACTGTATTCCAGCTAATGCCAGACGTCCTTATTCAAATGAGTCATGGGAGCCTGAGAGTTCTAAACACAGGAGAAAGGGGTAGATTTATAAGGGGGTTAGGCTGTGGATAGGACAGATACAAGGCACTGGCGGAAAAACAAGAAAAATATATAGTTCCTCCACGGTCTCTCTCCCTCCCATGCCTTACCTCTGTTGATCGAAGGTGAGGCACCAAAGAAAACGTTCGTGTTAGAGAGAACGATAGTATGCTGATGGGAAGGGAAAATTTACACTTGTATGCTTAATTCTTACAATGCAGGGTGGATGCCGAGCACCTAATTTTTTTACAACAATATCTGAAGCGCGTGATGATGATGAGATGGAGGAATGGGGTGGAGAGGTGTATGGGAGAGGAAGGTGTGGGCTGGAGAGAGGCCAGCCAGATAGAAATGGACACGGGGACATGAAGGCCATTCGTTTGTGACCAGCTCTTTCGGCGATAGATAGATAGCCATAACGAAGAGAGGACGTGCTTGGGTTTGCTATATCGTTGCTGGCCTCACTCATACCAAACAGCGACAGGCGTTCCATAAGTGACTGATAAAAGTTAAGGTCTTGCATTCCATTTAGTTCAACGCCTTCACATCGATTACGCCTTATTCGTTTGATATGGCTTCCAGCGATTTTTTCCTTTTTCCACGAATCTCCATAGCGTAAAAAGACAATGTTATGTTTCCACATCCTTTCCATAATACTGTACATCTTTGTGACTGGCTCCAAAGTCTAGTGTTAATCTCTTGTTACAGACCAGCATTAAAGTGACAGTTCTAGGCCAAGCTAAAGTGAAGAGAGCTTAGAAATTTTACACCCTTAGGAACATTAATTACGGGCGGTCATAGAGGAATAACTGGCCTCTTCTGCCGTAACCCCTTCAGATCTAGGACGTCATTTGTTTATTTATTTATTATTTACTTGCATTTTTTTACCACCGGTACCAGATGCTTTTACTTAACTAAGGAGAATGACCTGGTAATGAAGGGGTTAATGATTGCAATATCCAAGCCTTCCAGTTCGGAATGTCTCTCCTAAGCTGAACGACAGTAACTGGAAATATTAAACAAAATAGGGAAAATAAAGTTTTTGTAGTGAAATGTTTCGGTCTAGTCCCCCCTCTTTTTTTTTTTTTTTTCCTTTACTTCGTTCGGGTTATTTATTATTAAGTCTTACTACTACTTTTGAGAAAGGTAATAATTTTTTTCTCCCTATTATACTTGCTTTTTCGAATTATTTGCTTGAGCGTTTTTACAGATTCTTATTACCCGATTAGGCAGATTTTAATTTCAAATTCTGTAGGCTTGTGTCCCGTCAGGTAAACAAAATATCGGGTATACGGTTTGTTTGTTTATCATTATGTGGAATGATAAACAAACCTTTGCATCTTTTCCAGAGGCGGGCTTGTTAGTACCAATGGCTTAGATTTTCCTCTGTATTGTAATCCCTTCACTCTAGGGATTTTATTTTATTCAGATTTATTGTCTAGTTTATTAGGTCTTCACACCATAGTTTGGAGACCTAACGTATTTCTATCTTCTTTCTTTTTCCTATTTTTCATTGTCTTTTTTCTTTATCCTAAACACCTATTAGTTTAGTGTCATTTCTTTATTTCATTCGTCTTTCTTTCATTCTTCTATCTTCGTTCTTCCAAACACCTGTAAGTTTGGTGCCTTTCCTTTATTACTTCCCAAATTCTCCTGAAACTTGGTAGATCTGTTCCTTGGGCATATACGATACCTTAAGGACCATTTTTTTTCACTTTCCATTTCATTATTTATTTAATTACCGGTATTTTTTTTTATTATACAAAGGCCATTTAAGAGGATTTTTGGTGTCAAAGGTCAGACCATGTAAATTTGGGGATCGGGTGTTCATGCTTATTCATTAATCCCATGACTCCGGGTGACGTGCTTCTTACTTTCTTGCTGCCACCAGACGATTTTACTCAGCTTAGGTAAAATCTCAAATTCTAAGGAGTTTATAGGGTCTTTTTCTAACCAACTTAGTTCGAAAATTTCTATCCCA
>NC_137029.1:26489465-26494465 GCF_032717465.1 Coenobita brevimanus | reverse complement strand
ATCAACTCTTCCTTGATCCCCTGCCCACACGTCCATCAGATTTCAGTGAAATCCGATAACATCTTTTTGAAATGTCTCATGTGCAGACAGACTGACAAACAGACCGATACGGGTGAATACTTCCGTTAACTTCATTGTCGTAGGTAATAATCGTGTCATCAGAAAAGGGCAATAAGACAGATGAAAGGAAACGAAAGATGCTGTACAATTCAGGTAAATACAGGTGAAGCGAGTACCTGATGAAAAAGAAAAACTGTGCTAGAGATGGAAGGAAAACGGAGCGACAAGAGAGAAAACCGCGGAGATGAAAACGAGAACACAGATATATCACCACCTTCTACATCTTATTCATGCTGCCTCCACAGTGTATCATTCAGCTCAAGGGAGGCATTGCTCGTTGTGACGGGATTAAAAACATTGAATAGCCCCTCTAAGACGATTTTTTTTTTTTTTTAATCCAATTCATCTCGCAACCGCAAGACGATTTATTCGAGATTGGGGAGACTTTTCGTAGTGAAAAGATGGAATTGTGATCCTAGATATTGATAAGCTTATATCTGTGGTTGTGATGACGTGAACTTTGTGTGTGTGTGTGTGTGTGTGTGTGTGTGTGTGTGTGTTCAGGGTGGACAGGAAAGAGAAAGGAGAGGGGAAGAACGGAAGTTAGATGAGGGTAAGACGTTTGGGTAGTAAGAAATATGAATAGTAAGAGGTACTACAGAAAGAATTGACCAAGAAAATGATGGAAGAATCGCAAGGAAGGCTGAATGAGGGAAAAAATGGAGTGTGGGGGGACGGAGGAGAGGTTAAAGTATAAAAGTTTGAGTAGTAAGAAGTATCGATAGTAGGAAATCTTATGGTAAAAATGCAGGTTTGAAGGATGGAGAAAAGGAAAGAAACGGAGGAGAATGAAGGAGAGATGAAGGATAGGGGGAGGAAGGAGGACGAGGTGAGAGTGCAAAGTTTGGCTTGAAAGAAATAAGGGTGATAGGAAGTATTATAACAAGAATTAAGAATGGACTTATAGGGAAGTAAAAAACGTAAGAGTGTGAAGGAAGGAGGATGGAAGGAGGAAGGATAGTGGATGATGGATAGTCAGAAATAAGGATAATAAGAAGTACAGTAATAAGAAATAAGGATGGAAGAGTTACAAGGAAGGATGGAGGGGGGGGGAGGGTACGGAGACGGATTCAGCATCTGTGTTGTCACGTCCCTGTCAGTAGGCGTATCCTTTTGTTGGGCAGAAGGTAGACGCTCAGTGTGTGTGTGTGTGTGTGTGTGTGTGTGTGTCTACATTAATGTTCACTGTAGTTTGGTTGTGAAGCGTTTGATGGTTGTATGAGTAAAAGATAAAAGTATAAGCAATGGCTCTGATATGCAACTTATGCTCAAGAACGATGCCCCTGGTAGAGTTTATGCGGTTTGAGATAGGGTCCCCGAAGCATCATACGTTTTCTCTGGTGCAGCTTCGCCAGGGTCCCTATTTTCTATCATTCTATACTATTTTCTTTTGTCTGTTTTATGAAGATACAAGGTACGTACTCATACAGGATTCAATCATTTTTTTTGCGTTAAATATTCATCATCATCCTTGCACCATCCACACCACCAGTCCAGCACCACCACTATACACCACTTCCAACACCACCACCACAGCCACCGCCCTTTGTCGCACACTCACCATCACCACCACCACAAACATCCTCAACCCCACCACAACTGCCACAACCATAAACTTTCCTGCACACCACCACAACCACTGACACACCATCGTTATCATCGCCATCACTACCAGTCGTCCATCACTGTTACAACCACCATCACCGTCATTCCTTCCCACAAAACCCCCATCACCACCACTACCACCGTTACCCCGCCACTAAACCCCTATCACCACCACAGCGTCGCTACCATCTTGCACCGCACCATACCACTACCACAATCGCCACCACCCACCAGTACTACCATAACCATTTCTGCACACCATCGCCAAAACTACCAGTCACATTCGCTACATCCCCCCTTCCACAGCATCAACATAACCCCTCCCACAACACAACTACTCACCTCCTCACCCCTACCATTCAGCCGCCACACACACACACACACACACACACACACACACACACACACACACACACACACACACACACACACACACACACACACACACACACACACACACACACACACACACACACACACACACACACACACACACACACACACACACACACACACACACACACACACACACACCAGTTATCCCCTTCACCTCACCAGACGATTATATTCAGATTTGGAGACCTCTTGTAGTGAAGAGACTCTGTCTGTCACAGTATTTTTCTGTCTTTGTCTGTCTGTCTGTCTGTTTATCTGTATACAACCATATATGTGTAATCGTCTATATTCGAGTATGTACCTGTCTATCTGTGTATAACTACAGTATACAGTATATCTATCTTTTTATTTACCTGCACATCTGTCCACCAACCTACCTGATGTCTATCTACCTGTCCTTTACATGTATGCATATCTGCCTATCTATCTCATACAGTCTACCCCTCTGTCTATCTGTCTATCTAACCACCCATCTATCTCCCCACCTGCCTAACCCATCTCCAAAACCCCCTGCAGCAAACCCCAACTTCCCCACACACATTAGGGCTTCTTCCCGATAGAGCCCCACTTCGCTCCAATGCGCCTTAGTCTTAAAGCACCTCAGGGCCAAAGTTACATATTTTAGAGCGCGATAACCCGGCACGCGGTGAACAATGGCCTGGGTTATCGCTGGCTTGGATTTGTATGGTAATGCTTCAAATATTTTTTATTTTTTTTAATGTTGGTATATAACTTTGATGCACTCCGGGACCTGAAGAAAATAACGTTGGTGGTGGTAGTAGTAGTGGTAGCTGTAGTAGTAGTAGTAGTAGTAGTAGTAGTTTGTTTTTGTTGTAGTAATAGTAAAAAGTATGTTATTGTTATTATTATTATTATTATTATTATTATTTATTATTATTATTATTATTGTTTGACTGCCAGAGACTCGGTTTTATTCAGCTTAGGGAAAACCTCTCGCACTGAAAAGCTTAAAAACAGTCTTCCTCTCCCTTTTTAATATGATTACGTCTGTTTTTTATTGTAATCTTGCCAAAGCCAGACGATTTTATGTATTTTGCTCCGATTCTCAGACTGAAAGGTTATAATAATGGCAGCCGGTATTACTGTTATTATTATTATTATTATTATTGATTGTCCCTCCTATATTATTCCCTTCGAGGTGTAGGGGCCCGAGGCTAGGCTACCATAATCCAGCCTATATAAGGGTACTTGACCAAACTACCTCCATTTGATCGAAAAACCTATTTGCCCCATGGGGATTGAGCGTACCGTCACTCCGATTGGGGCATTGTAGCCATTAGCCCATCACATGACCTTAGCTAGTCATTGGTCCGTATTCGCGTAGGGTAAGGAGACTCCCAAGCACCTCCTCCTCATCGATTTATTTCCAGACTACCGGTTAATATCCTCCTTTTTTGTTTTTTTATGTCTTTTTAGTGTCGACAAAGATTGCACGAGTAACACACAAGAATGTAGCAGTGAAGCAGAATCAGAAATAAATCGGTAAGGAAGAGGTGTTAGTGACCTTCCTGACCGCACGAGGATACTGCCGTTAGGTGTTTTGCCATGACCTGACATAACTGGTCTATCTTCACAACTTGAATACAAAATAATGTTTGTTAGAAATCTGATGAAACAATTATGAGGTAACAGTGATTTACGATGTGATTCAATGGGCTTTAGTTATGAGGTAGAAATGAGTCGTCGTTGCATGACATTCTATGGGCTTCGATTATGAGGTACAAATGAAAAGTAGTTGCATGAAAATCGATGAACCTTCGTTTTGAGGTGAGAATGTGTGCCCTTGGTTAATAGCTAATTCGACTTTCTAATCAGACAACAACTGCCCATTAGCTAAGATAAAAGAGAGTTAGGGATGAACCTTAGTTATGAGGTGTGAATGATTGTCCTTTGTTAATAGCTAATTCTACCTTCTGATCAGACAACTGTCCATCAGCTAAGATAAATGAGAGATACGGATCTTCGTCTAGTTGGAAATGTACGAGAGTTAGGGATCTTCGTAAAGTTACATGTGAAAAGGAGTTAGAGATCTTTGTCCATGCTGATAGGGAGTTAGGAATCTTTGTCATTATTGAAAGGGTATTTAGGGATCTTTATCATACTGAAAACGAGTTAGGGATCTTTATTAAACTAGAAATAAAGGGAGGTTAGGGATCTTTGTCAGGGTAAAATTGAGAAGGGGTTAGGGATATTGATTAGGTGGGTATTGAAAGGGAGTTAGGGATCTTTTTCAGGTTAGACGTGGTATACCCCTGATCATACCTGTATACCGGTGTGTCGTCGGCTCCGATATACCAGAGGGTGAGGGTGGGGGAGTCGTGGGGAGGGGCGAGGATGGTGCAGGGAAGTGTAGCGTTGTACCCAGCCACCACTTCCACCACACTTGTTTCTTCCTCGCTGCCTGTAAGAGAGGAGATGAATATTTAGTTAGGTAAAGAGGCTTGTGATACAGGCCTTATGATAGATGGGTGGATAGATGGATACGAGGTAAATATAGATAAATAGACTGAGTGATAAGTATATTAGTGGATGGTGTAGGGAAGTGATACAGCAGCTTAATCAGATAGGTGATACGGGTATTAAGATAGATAGATAGATTGATAGATGGGTAAAGAGAGAGAGAGAGAGAAATACTGAAGTCTTCCCGTCAAACGTTTAGTCTCATTGTTTGTACTTGGGACGATAATAATGATGATGATGATTCTCTCTCTCTCTCTCTCTCTCTCTCTCTCTCTCACGTGCGCGGCCGGGGCTCGATCTCGTAACTCCATGATTGCAGCACCATGGATCACGCCAGGTGGCCATGAAACGCTCCCCATCGCCTCACCTTTCCCGGAACTTTAATCCACCTGGCTGAT
>NC_137029.1:26434465-26486965 GCF_032717465.1 Coenobita brevimanus | reverse complement strand
TTGTCTTTGCATGAGAATATTGGTCTTTGGTTGTATTTGGTCTTTTAATGCATGACGTAATTTGTCTTTGCATGCATAAGATTCTTGCAATAGGTATTTGTATTTTGTCTTTTTATACATGACTCACAGCGTGTCTGTCACAGCATGCGTGACTTATCTTTGTAAAAGAATGTTGCCCTGTGTGTGTGTGTGTGTGTGTTGTCTTTGTAGCCCTTATTTGTGCATTGTCTTCGCGCGAGAATTTTATATTTATTGTATTATACATATGTACGCGTGACCTGTACGTTCGATTTCCAGGAGCATATTGCTAAATGTATTTGTATTTTTTCTCTGCATGCATGGCTAATATTTACTTTGTATGCATGAAAGGTGATCACAAATGTCTAGAGAAAAGTAGAGCGAGAAAAAAAAAATTTGCAATAAAGAGATATATAACAATATGAAAACGGAGTGTCACATACACCTAGAGCAAGAAAAAAAACACGTCCTCATAGTGTACAGGGTTTAAAGAATATATATAAAAAAATTGACACAAGTCCCTAGGGAAAGACGAAGAAAAAAAATCCTTGTACTGGAGCAGGAAACAAAAATTTGAAAACAGGTCATCAGAAACCCTGAGATCATTTTTTTTTTTAAATCGTAGTAAAGAAGTTAATTGTAAAAAAAAGGGGTGAAGAAAAACTCCTAGAGCAGTAATTACACACACACACACACACACACACACACACACACACACACACACACACACACACACATACTTTGGCATAGTGAAGAGGTAAACAGCAGTATCAAAATAAGATTACAAACGCCTCGTCGTACACACGCCCAGAATAGAGAGAAAAATTATAGAGCTCTTTTATATGCTAAACATTTCCCGTCCTACCTTCCCATCCCCTCTCTGCTCCTCTTTATCTTACACATACAGAGTATAGGACCCTAGTCTAGCTTGATTATATTCCTTTCACTTTAACTTGGCCTAAATTGCCGTTCACCATTTCGAGTGCCGAATTATTACGATAGCTGAACATTTGAGTGTGTGTGTTTAAGTACTTGGGGAGTGTGGTGAGTAAGGATGGAAGTTTAGTGGGTGAACTGCATGAAAGGGTGCAACAAGGAAGAAAGGTTACTGGTTCCTTGAAAGCAGTGGTAAGAAACAGGGAAGTGAGCATGGAAGTGAAAAAGTTACTGCATGACAGTATTGTGGTACCAACTCTAACGTATGGAAGTGAAGCTTGGACTTTGTTGGAGGGACACAAGTCAAGAGTGAGAGCTGTGGAAATGAGTTATTTAAGAGGAGCATGTGGAGTCACATGGAGAGACAGGCTGACAAATGAGGAAGTGATGGTTTGGCCATGTGGAGAGGATGGAGAGTGAGGGACTGACGAGATGAGTGTATGTGAGTGAGATGGAGGGGGGGAGAGGGAGAGGGAGGCCAAGGATGAGATGGAGGGATGGATTGAGAGGTATATGAGAGAGGGGGATGTGAGCTGGGAGCAGGGCATTGAAATGGCGGGGGACAGGGCGACATGGAGGCGATTTGTTTGTGGCCACCCGTTACGGGATTAAGGCGTCTGACAATAGATAGATAGGTAGATGAAAACTTGAATGGTGTTGGAGAGTTTGGCCTTCGTGTGGTGGCACAGATATAACTGGGGGGTTTATTGGCCTGGTTATATATACGTCCCTTAGCAACCTCTGTATCCCCCAAGAGGAGGATGTTTGGTAGAGGAAGAAGAGCAACTTAATCCTGTAATCCACCTAGTTTACATTTCATATCCACCTGAGGCTACGACTAAGACTACTAACACTGGATTACGATGCTAGTCATGAAGAGGTGTTATGGAAAGGTTATAGAGTCACTGCATTCTTCTCTTCTGCCACTGAACTGCGTGAAGTAAGCTACGAAAGTACAAAAATATGGGCCAGGTTAAGGTGAAAGAACTATAGAATATTTCCTAGCACTTTTTTTTTTTTTTTTTTTGCATGTTACTGGTCTGTGTGTGTGTGTGTGTGTGTGTGTGTGTGTGTGTGTGTGTGTGTGTGTGTGTGTGTGTGTGTGTGCTTGCGTGCCTGTGTGTCCTGAGTGTCGTGCCTGATGTGTGCTATTACAATCAGCGAATGCATGAGACAGGTAGTGTACATGTGACCAGACGAGCTTATGGCTGAAGTTTGCTTATGAATCGCCAGGTAGACTAATCAGTGGGAGGCAATGCAGCAGTCACCTTCAAAGAACTAGGTGTTGCAGGGAACGGAGAAGAAATACCTAGAGCTGTGGCCTAGAAATACACACACACACTCACACACACACACACACACACACACACACACACACACACACACACACACACACACACACACACACACACACACACACACACACACACACTGACTGTAATGTGCTTATGCTTGTATGGTACTGGTTATATAATTTTTATCCTGGTATTTTTTCTAATGGCACGGAATTAGCGTCTTCTCTCTCTCTCTCTCTCTCTCTCTCTCTAGAAGGAGTGAATGCAGAGTTTGTATGCCGCAAGGAAGCAGCCAGCATGAGTGCCTTCTTACAGCCATATCACATCCACTTGAAACTGGCAGGAAACAAAAAATTTCATGCCTGTCATGTATATACAACATTGAAAGAGAAATTTCATGATACTAGTTGTGCATACTTATTTAGATTTGGGGAGATAACTAATGCATTCCGTATACAGTATTTTGCAGAACCATATCAAGCATCTATATTTTTTTTTAATGCCAAACCTTGAAAATAGTCCTGAGAATGTGTTCCCTATGGCCTAGCAATCTTCTTACATATCCCGCTCCATCACATGTCACCGTTTCGCACTAATACTCAACGTCTGTAACAATACGCGCAAAGGGTGTCGGTGACTTTTGTGCAAAAATCAGTAGGTTTTTCTTTTAACGAATTTCAAACTGTTCCCCGCCCCTGCCTGAGATCCACCTGGCGTACATTCTGACATCAAGCAGCTTCTCTGGCCACCGTGAACTTGGGTATGCATAGTAAACAAGCCCATCCAGCATCCCACATCCGAGTACACGCGTGACGAGCATCTTACGTCTTTTCATCCCTCTTCTGTGTATATTTTAAGGTAATGGGGTTTGTTAAGTTTCTCTTTCTCTCTCTCTCTCTCCATCTATATACCATCCTCATGCAGTCCACCATCCTCCTTTCGGGGGATAGGTAGAGAGAAGGACCTTTATTTAATTAGGCAGCAGAGCCAACCAGTAATATCAGTGCCACCGCGAGAAGGCGTCCCTCACCGGCAGCAAACAGTAACCTATTTATATTTAATGAAGTTACTTAATTCCTGCCCTCTCTAGGCGTACCTAAACTTTCTAGCATAAAAAATCTCCCTGTAAAAGAATGTGTGTACTTTAGAAAAATCCAGCCAGCTTTATGCCACACCGTTGGTCAATATTATCCCATGTTAAGGTAAATAAACACGTCAAAGTTAAATATAAAGTTCATATGAGGTTAGCGGTGTTTGTGCTGCTCTAGGTATGGGCTGGAATATTCAGACATGCGCTTAATTCATTGTTGTGCTTAAATTCCCTCATCGTTTCATGTCCCTCTCCATTTATTGTCTACCTTGGCGTTAAATTTCAGTATTCTGTGTATACCAGACGTTGAATATCGTAAGTGCTGTACGTGTTTTTGTGAGGTTATTCGTTTTTTTTTTTTTATTGATGAAAAGAGGTGAAGTATGTCTTTATTACTCTTCTCACTACGTTATTACTCAGCGGAAAATGAGGTCAGCTATTAAAAAAAAAAAAAATGAGGAGGGGAAGATTGGTAGTTTTGTGGTCTAGCACGTTTTTGGTAGATGGATTTTTATTTATTATTTTTTTTTATTTTTATCGGAGAGCACAACGCAGTACGAGATTCCTGTTTTTATCAGTCAGTAACCAATATAAAAATGTATGAAAAGAGAAAAATGTATGGAGTAGAGTGTTTTGTGGCATAGTACATTTTTGAGGGGAGAAAATTTCAGTAGTTTTTTTCCTTGCTGCTGAATTTGGCGGTCCTTTTTTTTTCTTTTTTTTTTTTCTTTTCTTTTTTTTTTTTTTTTTTACTATAGGTAAAGGAAAGGCTGCGTATGCATTTTCTGTCCTCCATCACTAGCCTACCAGAGCCTGTCCTGGGCCCGCATTTATAAACTTTCCTAAGCCGGAGTTGTATATAAGAGTGTTTGTTTATAATTTTACTTTCGCTCATACAGGTAACAGGTACTTTCTAATCAAACTGTAGCGAATCTTATAGTGAAGTAATGCAGTACAAAATGCAAAATTCTATAATGGAAACTTGTATAGTTAGAGTTGGTCAGGATCTTTTATAAATATGATGTATGAAACCGTCAACAGAGCTTTGCAGAATAACACAATTTTGATGGATGAAAATTTGAGGGCGTTTGTGTGTGTGTGTGTGTGTGCAAGAAAAGGTGTGTACGTGATTTTCCCTCCTCGTCCATCATTACCTTACAGTGTCTTGCTCTCATGGATACCTGTGTGTGTGTGTGTGTGTGTGTGTTTGTGTGTGTGTGTGTGTGTGTGTGTGTGTGCAAGAAAAAGTGTGTATATACATGATTTTCCCTCCTCGTCCATCATTACCTTACTGTGTCGTGGTCTCATGGGTACCTGTGGGCTCTAACAACACTTCACGAGCCGCCAAAAAATGGGTAGTGATGAGGGTGGACGCGGAGCCATATTGCAGGGGATTATAAGGCTGGGGCTGGCGTAATAGCGATTGTTGCAGCCCACCGTACTCTGCATGGCCACGGGATACTCTTTCTGCTTTATCATGGCCTAAAATTGCCACCTCTTCAATCTTTCTGCTCTTAACATGGCCTAAAATTACCACCCCTCGACTATTTCTGCTCTTAACATGACCTAAAATTGCCACCTCTCCTCTCTTTATACCCTAAAATGACGTAAAACTGCCATCTCTCCACCCATTCTGCTCAGATCATTGCCTAAAATTGCCCTTTTTCCACCTTCATTGGTGAACTGTATAACGATAGATTTACTCCGGAATATGATGTCAGTCACGAAGAGCTGCCATGGAAAAGGTCTAGAACCTTAGTACAGTATTGCCTTTTTCTATCACTGAGCTTCGTGATGTAAGTCGCAGAAAGACAAGAGTATTGATTAAGTTAAGCTGAAAGGACAATAGCTTCTTCAGTCAGAGGACGTATTTTCATAAATACGTTGCTAATACGAGGTTAATATACTCAGCAGGAGGGGGGGGGGGACTTTTCGAACTGGAGAATTTGGATGTAGTCTTCATAAACCCCTTCGCCACAAGATATGTCCCTTAAACGAACTGAGTCTTTTTTTCTCCAGACTATTAATTTTTATTGCCTAGAAGAGACCTATTTGACAAGAGGGGTTAGAAATATTCACCGGAAGGAAAAGAGGGCACTCCAAGATCAAGGGAGAGGGGCTGAGATGTGCGGATATCAAGTGTATATATTAATGCATTTATTTCTTCTAAAGGACAATAGCTTCTTCAGTCAGAGGACGTATTTTCATAAATACGTTGCTAATACGAGGTTAATATACTCAGCAGGAGGGGGGGGAGGGACTTTTCGAACTGGAGAATGTGGATGTAGTCTTCATAAACCCCTTCGCCACAAGATATGTCCTTTTTTTCTCCAGACTATTAATTTTTATTGCCTAGAAGAGAGTGCAAAATGATGAAGTGCGAAGGAGAACTGGAGTTGTTCGGGAGATGGCTGGTAGAGTTGAGCAGAGGGTGTTGCAATGGTTTGGGCATATGGAGAGAATGGATAATGAGCGATAACTAGATCTGATGTGAGAGGTGTAAGACTGAGAGGAAGACCACGAATAGGATGGATGGACAGTGTGAAGAGAGCGCTGGATGCGAGAGGGATGTCCGTTGAGCAAGGAAGAGTGGCTGTGCGTGACAGAAATAAATGGAGAGAAATTGTGAATGAATAAGTGATGACGCAGCCCTGAGGGGATATTCTCCCGCATTTGGTCTGATCAGCTAGTCAGGTCAGGTGCGGGTAAGGGGATGGGTCTGTTATGATGTGGCAGGGGTAAACCAGTTCTGCTGTCGGGCCCTGCTGTGGATGTCACTGCTTGCATTGCGCAGTTGACCCTTGTGCGGTGTGTTGCGGTGAGGATCTGTCCGTTCTCCCCTTTGGGGCTAAGATGCGAATGAATGTGTTTGAATGGATGAGTAAATGGAGAGTGAGTCGTCCTGTCTCGGCTACCTCCCTTTCCTTGGGGGAAGCAGCCTAGGTATATAGATAGATAGATAGAAATGTGTCTAATGTTGGGTATGGAATTTGATATAGGCCGTTCTCTGAAGCTGAGAAGTTTTCATACGTGCCCCACAGCTTCAAATGTCACCTCGCCGACATTATCACCCACTTTCCATGCAAACACATACTGTGGCTGTCTCATTCAGGATTAGTGTAATAGTATTGGCAGGGAGAGTTTTTGTGATATGTCGAGAGTCTCGTGGAAGATGCCAGAGGCTTCTGAAACGAAATGCAAATCATCAGTCTGTAATTGAGATCAAACTCGCTTCTGTTTGAACAACAAATCACTTCTCCAGTCACTTGTCATCGTAGGAAAACTAATTGCTGAGTCCATACACTTATACAGGGAGATTTTTTCCGCCAACGCCAGTCCCTAGAAAATTCTGCTCCATGTAATGAAAGAGGCGTCAAAAAAATAGAAAATATTATATCGGAGGTAAGTAGCAACTAAAAGACTTTCCACCTTCATGAATAATAAACATGTTCGTTATAAAAATTAAGGATAAGTTTCTCAGGTAAACTGCATGTTTCATAAATGACAACCTTCTTGCCAGAGGGTGTTGCAAAAGGAGTGGCAGCTTCCTGTTTTGCGTTCTGAATCTTATCGGAGAGTTTATATACCCCATCACAATACGAGCGAGTCTCCCTTGAGTACGTTAGAGATTGATAGATATAAACACACACACACACACACACACACACACACACACACACACACACACACACACACACACACACACACACACACACACACACACACACACACACACACACACACACACACACACACACACACACACACACACACACACACACACACACACACACACACACACACACACACACACACACACACACACACACACACACACACACACACACACACACACACACACACACACACACACACACACACACACACACACACACACACACACACACACACACACACACACACACACACACACACACACACACACACACACACACATCTCATGGCCACACAGGATTCATCGATAAGCCGTATCCACAGGGAAGAGAGAAAGACAAAAATTCCCGAGCGCCTTCGTGTATTCGCAGCTTCGGGGGAGAACAGAGTGAGTGAGACTGAGTGCATATGAAAAAAGGAAGACTGGAATATTCCCGAGGGACCTTTAACAATTCGCTGGCCACGAAATAAATCTAAAATAAATAACAAAGCTGCGAGAACATTTTGGTCTCCTAGTGTTCAAAACCTGTCGTATGGAAAAGGTTGTAAGAATTCATCCACTCCCACGAGGGCATAACCTCTTGTCCCTCCTCCGCAGTAGGTAGAATCTGTGGGCGGGGATCTCGAACATATTTACAGGCACGTTCTTAATCTAACTCTTTATTTTTGCAGGAAAGACAAGAAGAGTGTAGAATACCTCCATGACTCTTGTTCTTCATGTAAAAAAAAAAAAATCTTACTTATGAGAGAGAAAAGTTATCGTGAGTTGTTTGGCTTTTGTTTTCTGCTGGAGAGAGAGAGAGAGTGCAGAGTTTTCCCTTGCCTGCTGGCTATTGATTTTAACTAGTCGTGGATTTCCGTCCTTTTACAGCTAATTTCCCGTAGCTTTGAGGCAGCAGAATAAGACGACACAAAGACTCAGCATTCTTCCCCGAGCACTTCTTCGTGACTAGCACCATATGCTAGTGTTACTCTTTGTTACAGTTCAGTATTTAAGGTGGAGAGACAGCAAATTTTACTATTAAAGTCAACAGAGTGTAGTTTCGGTTTCCCACGTGATGCAGGAACGGCTGAGTCAGCGTTATCAATGTCTGTCTTGCATCATTTATTCCTTTCCCACCCCCACACACACGCCCACACCAGCAAACTGAGGCTTCCCCGCAGCACACAAGACACCACCAGGGGCGTTATTGAAGGACCGCCGTGTATATACTAGAGAATCCCACCCCAGAGTTGCATTTCAAAGGTCTTGTGTTGGATTAATGAAGTTCAGATGAATAATTTACCTTCAGTCAAGTATATTCCATCATGGCCATTAAAATGCCGGGATTTATTCAGGATTAGTAGTACTGGGGAATTAAGATCCTTGTTCTCGTCATTAAGCTCCTCAACACCTTTTCCTAATGCATTTATTTTGCTTATTACACGTTAATGTCCCCTTCCCTGTCATTTAAGCCATTCCAGTAAGCTCCCTAAGACCTTTTCCTAATGCATTTATTTTGTTTATTGCACCTTACTGTCCTCCTTTGCGTCATTTATTCCAGTAAGCTCCCTAACACCGTTCCTAACGCATTTATTTTGCTTATTACACCTTACTGTCCTCTTCTGTGCCGTTTAAGTTATTCCAGTACAACTATTCCCAGTAAAAACTGCATACAAAAAGCATTAACCAACCATAACCAAAAATAAATAACTTGAGAAGAGGCGTTAGGGAGCTTCCCGAGAAATCCGATTGGCGTATTTTCTCACTTTAATCATGCTGCCACCAGGCGATTTGATTTAGGACACCCCCCAGTCATGAGGGGGTTGGTGAAGGCTGTATTTAACTACCCCGGCTCGAAAAAGTCTCTCCAAAGCAAAATAAAACCGCGTGAGGCAGAGGAAAATGGACTACAAAAGACGACATCGATGTGAAATTGTTAAATAGAGCTTTGGTGTTAAATGGAACTTTGGTGTTAAATTGAGCTTTGGTATTAAATAGAGCTTTGGTATTAAATAGAGCTTTGGTATTAAATAGAGCTTAGGTGTATAATAGAGCTTTGGTGTTAAGTAGAATTTTGTTGTAAAATAGAGTTTTGGTGTAAAATTAGAGCTTTGGTGTTAAATCGAGCGTGGGTGTTAAATAGAGCTTTTTTTTTTATGCAAGGAAGAAGGAACCAAAGGCCATGAGCCCGCAGTAACAGTTCCCTCCAAGAGAAAAACAAAATACAATAGAGAGCTTGGGTGTAAAATAGAGCTTTGGTGTTAAATAGAGCATGGGTGTTAAAATAGAGCTTGGGTGTTAAATAGAGCATGGGTGTTAAATAGACCTTGGGTATTAAATAGAGCTTTGGCGTTGTTATTATTTATTCAGCTTTACATCGCCCAAATTTTCGTCCGGTTGTAGTTTAGATGGCAGAAAGGGGCAATGCTATGATTCTGCTTTCTTTCCGTTGCACTTCTTCGTGATTAGCTTTGTGTATTATACTTCATTCACCTTAACTTGGCACAAATTTCGTCCTTTTATAGCTGACTGCACATAGCTCAGTGACACAAAATGACAGTGCTAGGCTCGATGTTCTCTCCATAGCACTTCTTCGTGACGAGCACCAAGCTCTAACGTTAATCTTTTGCTATAGCTTAGTATTCAAGATGGAGGGATGGCAATTTTAAGCCGAATTAAAGTGAACAGAGTAGTGCTAATCGATTACAGCAACTCAGCATTCAGATGGAGAGATGGTAATATTAAGCCAAGTTAGAGTAATAACGGTATAGTAACGTGTTGCCTAGAGCCGGAGAGGAACGTCTTCACGCGATGGCATCCATGTAACCGGACGACTCTAGTGCCCGGTTATACAAAAGTCCCTCATCAACAACAGTCTGCGATAAAACCATTTGTACGCGTTATTCCAAATGTTCATTCTGGCGGATGCACGGCTGACAGGTTCAACAGTGATAAATGTGACGTGTTATCGTTTACACTTGTTATATTTTTTCACATAACACTGACGAGTAGAACAGCATTTTGGGGGGATTAGCTGTTAGTCTTGTTATCATCATCGTCATTTTTATCATCACCGTCATCAGTGCTATCATCATCGTCATCAGTGTTGTCATCATAGTCACCAGCATCAATACCATCATCTAATCACAGTCATCATGAGTACCACAACATTCTTCATCAATACTACCATCATCACTGTTACAACTGCCATCATCATCATTATCATCATCATCATATCATGCCACTCCTGTGCCTGGGATAGTTAAGATCTATGAAAGGGGGAAATGGAACCCCAAATTATAACCTTACCTTACGTAAGTCTCAAACCATTACCTGGAAAACAAAGAACAACTTTCATTCCACATCTTGGACTTTATATATACTGAAAAAATGGATCTTATTTTAATTTAATCTTGCCAACTGCGAACAGCTTTATTCAACTTGGGGAACCTCATTAAGTGAAAGAGCAATAAAAAAAACAACCTAACTTGCTCTGCACTTCAATCCGATTACGTGTGTTATTTTTGCTACCTTCAGACGATTTTATTTCGTTTGTGAGAGACTTTAAAGTACTTCAGGAGGCCGATGTAGCTTTCATTAACATCGTTAGCCCGACAAGTCTTCTCTAAGCTCAGTAAAATTATGTAGAAAGCAGGAATGAAACGTAAAACTCGTCACTGAATTGCAAGGCTTAAACTTCGATAATCCTTGCCAGGCATTCCAAACGCGCCTCACCAAACTCCAGTTCTCACCAAGATTATCGTTTTATTCACTTATATATTTTACTTGAGCTGGATCACCCCACCTTCATCGGGGCAATCTTTTTCAACTGCGGAATTCTGAATCGAGGAAGCGGAATGCAGAAGACCCTGACAATTGGGCTGCCTTGGGAACTTGTGAAAGCGCATTTGGAGCCTGAGGTGCAAATCTGGTGGAATATTTGTGTCCGAGGTTGTCACTTGGCTTGTTCTGTCCACTTTTTCTTGTCGACTCTCTCGTTTCTTACCTTTTCCCTCTGTCTTACTTTCGTAGCTTTCTTGCGCCTCCACTTTCTTCTGACTCTTTACCATTCAGATTCATTCACCTTCCTTTTTCCTCCACTTTGTCATGCTTTCTCACCTTTTTCTTTACCTTTCACGTCTAACTTTCACACGTTTATTGCTTGTCTGTATGCTTACTTTTTCACCTTTGACTTTCACTTATTTTTCACTTTTCAGCTCTTGCTTTCTCGTTTTCTAATCTTATATGTATTTTTTTTTTCACTAATCTTACTACTTATCTGACAACTGGAGAGCCGCGAGAACTTGTGGGTTTTGTGACTGAGGGACGAGTCTGGCGAAAATTTTTGTGTCCGGGGATGTCATTTGGCTGATCTCCGCTTGGTGGTTTGATTACCTTAGTTCAATGCCGTTTTCTAACATTTTCTCTTTACCCCTCAACTTCTGCGTCGTCTTCATACTGTCACTATTTTCCTACCTTTTTCATTTTGCCTCTTCATTTTTACTATTGCTTTCTCACTTTCTCTTACTTTTTGCACACCTTTCTTACTGTTTACTTTGTCCCTTAATTTCCTCCCTCACTTTTACTTTCTTTCTCACTATTCTCGTAATTTTCACCTTGTCCATCCAGTTTTTCAGTTTCTGTCTATTCCCTCTCCTCCACTACTTTTTCTTACTCTCTTGCTTCTCCCTTTTACTCTCATATTTTTTTTTCCTCCACTTTGTTCTTTCTCTCCTCTTGTTTTCTTGCCACTATCTTACTTTTTTCGTCTCCTCCCTGTTCCTTTTTTTTTTTCCTCCTACTCCTGACATCCTGCCCATTCTGCTTAATTTATTGTTTCTCTTGTCCTTCTCTTGATTTTTAACTCTGTCTAACCTCTCTTTCTTCCTGAATTACACCTCTATTGTTCTAACCTCTCTTTCTTTTCTTAATTACACATCTGTTCATTTTTAACCACCCACCATTCCTATTTTCTAACTTCCTTTGCTATCACAGGTTCATCTCTCTTGCTTTCTGACCTCTCTTACTTTCTCAGATCCACCTCTCTCGTTTTCCAGTATCTTTAATTCTCAACTCCTCCTCTCTTACTTTCAAACTTCTCTTACTCTCTCAAGTCTACCTCTCTTCCTTTTTAATCTCCCATCTCAACCCTTACTTTCTTACCTCACGTACGTTCTCAACCCTTACTTTCTTACCGCTCTTACTTTCTCAACTCTTACCCTCTTACCGCTCTTATTTTTTCAGCTCTTATTTTACACCTTATTTCTTCACCCCAGGAACTTGTGAGAGCCAGTGTGGTGGCGGGAAGGGGGGTGGAAGTGTGTCGAAATCTTTGTGTTCCTGAGGTCATATCCACAGACATACTTAGAGATCATTCCCCGTCGTAACTATAATTTCTTCTCACAGGGAAGACAAGGAAGGGAGAGTTCAGAGCCTCCCCATGCTCCCTGTTCCCCCTAGAAAGAGAAATATTAGTTACGAGAGAGAACAGAGTCTTTTTGTTCCCTCTAAAAAAAAGATTATGAGACGAAGATTATCGCTAGGTTGTATTTTTCTTTAAGCAGGAAGGACTAGGGAAAGACAGTGCAAAATTTTACAGTGTCTTTAGTTCTTCCTGCAAAAAAGAGTCATAAGTCACGAGAAAAGAATTGTTCTGTGTTGTTGGAGAATCCCACCCCAGCTGCCCCCGTCCTCTTGTGCTCTGATCACCGTGTTTATTATCTCCAATTTTTCTTACTATCTTGCGTCTTGCTCACTTTCTTCCCTGTTGTTTCTCCACGTTTTCTTTCTTTCTCTTCTCTGTCTTTTTACTGCTTTCCCGTTTTTTTTTTTTTCCTTTTTGTTTGCTCCTTTTCCTTTTTTTTCTCCTCTCCACTTTTTTCATTTTTTTTTTCTATTTTTTTCTCTTCCTGCTAGCAAAGTCTCCTTCGTGGTTTGATCTTGTTTGTTCTCCTCGATTTTATCTTACGTTTCCACCCTTTTTCTTTACTTTGTCACGTTTTCTTACATTAGTAATTCTGTTTACCTCCTTCAACGTAGGTGGTGGAGGTTATGTATTCACCTGTGTTTGTCTGTTTATTTGTCCACACGGTATCCCCAAATGAGCTCAGTGAATTTCAATTAAGTTATGTGGAAGGGTGGGCCATGGGCCAAGAAAGAATTGATTAAATTTGGGGCCTGACCCGGATCCGGATCCTACTGTATATATCCCGCACAATATCTCCAAATTTTCTCAATTAATTTCAGTAAAAATTTTCTGGAAGAGTGGGCCTTAGGTCAGGGAACAGTTGATTAAATTTGGGGGTAGATCCGAATCCTATATATACCACACAATATCTCCACGGATCCGGATCCGGATCCTTTTTAATGGCAGTGGCATTGGCGGAGGTGTGCGCTCTTTGAGTGCGCCCAAGTTTACCTTTTTTTTTTTTTTTTTCCAAAGCTCTTGTCACGACAGTTTTCACACTTTCCCGTCTTTATATGATCTTTCTCATATCTTAATTTTTCACCTTGCTGTTACACTTCTCTTCCCTTATTTTCTTTATTTCCTCTCTTACATTCTCACCTCTCTCTCCTAGATATTTCCTTCTTAGACTTTCTCAGCTCCTTCCATCCCCTCTCCTCCCTCCTCCCCCTCACTCCTATATCTACACCCTCACACACTCCTCCCTCCCCACGCACACTCTTCCCTCCCCATGCTCCCTCACACTCTCCTTCCTCCCCACTCACCCCCTCCTGTCCCCTTGTTCCCTCTCAGTCTCCATACCCCCTCTCATCTTCTCTTTCTCTTCAGCCCCTCCTGTCCTTCACCCCCTCCCGTCCTTCACCCTCTCTCTTGATCTTTCCCCTCCCTCTTCCCCCACACCCTCTCCTGATCTCCCCCCCCCATCCACCCCGCTCCCCACTCTATATATATCATGCGTGTGGGGTTACGGCACTCACAGACTAACGACAGTAAGTGTAATCTGATGTAATGAAGGAAAACAGACCCTCTCCACACACACACACACACACACACACACGCTTTCTCTCTCTCTCTCTCTCTCTCCCTCTCCACCCACAATCTATGGGCAATTAGTGCATTCAGGTTTAATGATGAAATGCCAGTGCGTTCATCCATGGCGCTTTAATCTAATATTTTGTGAAATTTATCGTGGCTAGACTGATGATGATGATTTAGAGAGAGAGAGAGAGAGAGAGAGAGAGAGAGAGAGAGAGAGATAAGTAAGAACATAGGGGAAACGAAAAATTGGGAGGAGAGAGAGAGAGAGAGAGAGAGAGAGAGAGAGAGAAAGAAAGGACATAGAGGAAACGAATAATTGGGATGAGAGAGAGAGAGAGAGAGGGGGGGGGGTCATAAAAGACTGGGAGGTGACAAAGGTACTGAATGAACGTGCCAGAGATTTAAGAAAAAATCACGAGAGATTTGGCTGAGAAAAAGTTACCGGAACTTCTGCATCCCCAAACAGTCCTTTCAACGTAAAATGCTGACGTTTTCTGCGGAGTGGACGATTCTTTACGTCTTTAAACCTTTTCAGTTCGATGACGCTAAGCTGGAGCAGGGAACAGTTTGGCCATTTCAGTTTTGTTAAAGCAGACTACACTGTCCCACCTCACTACTCACTGCATGTTGTAAAAAAATGATAACCAACACACAACATGCATAATGAAACACCTTTGTGATGTGTTCAGTGTACGTGGTGGGTAATAGGGCCAAAGTGGTGACATGTGTAGGTGTGATTGCCAGGCCTCAAGGAAAGGGCTGTTAAATCTCTGCCCAGAGAAGTGCATGTTCGATTTACGTGGGACTGCTTCGGTTGGTTTTACTGGCCAGGTGTATCAGGTGGGTGTATCGGCATGATGAATTAGCATGATATATCGGGATGATGATGATGATGATGATGATGATGATGATGATGATGATGATGGTGAAGAGGAGGAGGATAATTGTTTGTGTGTGTGTGTGTGTGTGTGTGTGTGTGTGTGTGTGTGTGTGTGTGTGTGTGTGTTTATATTTACGAGGTTGGTATGTGGGCCTGGTGTATCGAATTTTTATACCGGACTGGTCAATCGGCATGGTGCATCGGTCAGCTGTATCGGGTTGTATATCAGATTGGTGATGTATCGGGCTGGTATGGACCCAAGGTAAGTGCGTGTCTTTCATCTATTAATTAGCATTCAGGTGACTCAGGTATCCATCATTCCTTCACAGCATCTCGGGTTGGTGTATCAGGCTGGTATATCGGGTGGTGTATCGGGCTGGTATATCGGGTGGTGTGTCGGTCTGGTATATCGGGTGCTGTGTCGATCTGGTATATCGGGTGGTGTGTCGGTCTGGTATATCGGGTGGTGTATCGGGCTGGTAGATCGGGTGGTGTATCGGGCTGGTAGATCGGGTGGTGTATCGGGCTGGTATATCGGGTGGCGTATCGAGTTGGTGTTGGTGGGTCCAAAGGTGAGGGCGTGTCCTTCCATCAGGTAATTAGCGGGCGGCATCCAGGTGACTCAGGTGTCCATTACTGCTTTCCCTGATCCACCTGAGCTCACTCCGCTCACAGACTCTCCCTTTACCAGCTCACAGACTTTACCCGCTCACAGACTATCCCTTTACCCGCTCACAGACTCTCCCTTTACCCGCTCACAGACTATCCCTTTACCCGCTCACAGACTATCCCTTTACCCGCTCACAGACTATCCCTTTACCCGCTCACAGATTATCCCTTTACCCGCTCACAGACTATCCCTTTACCAGCTCGAAGACTCTCGCTTTATCCACTCACAGACTCTCCCTTTGTCCACTCACAGACTCTCCTTTTACACCGTTCATCCATTTTCAGTTAGGTGACCATTTTTGCATTTAATTCCTGCTGCTTTCAGACGGTTTTATTCAGTCAGTCCCTCTCTCCACGAAGACGATTTTTTTCCCTTGCTGCTGCCTTTTTTTTTTTTTTTTTTTTTTTTTTTTTTTTTAAGTGAAGCGATTAGCTATTTCAGCTCGATGACATTTATAGTTCATATTTGCAACTATCAGACGATTTTACTAATCATGGGTAGGTTAATTAAGGTTATATTCAGTTCTCAAACCTAAGCTGAATAAACTTAGTAAATGAAGGCTTTATCTTACCCTTCCAGTCCAAAATGTCTCTAAGTTGAATTTAATCGTCTGGACCTGGCATGAACGAAATTGCTAAGAAGTCCTCGGGCTGAATAAGTTAATCCCCACTTTGAAAAGCTGAAGGACAATTTTCCAGAAGGTATTTTTTTTTTTTTTCATTGAAGTCTCCCAAGTTCATGCCTAGTCCCATCAACCCCAGTATCTGTTTTCTGTTGTATTCTTGGTATCTCCGGAAAATCCCATTCAATATGGAAAGAATGTGTAGTAGTAAAGGGGTATGGTAAGGGTATATTTATCTCCTCTCTGTCCAGAAATCTTCACTAAGCTTAATAAAATTGCATGAAAAACGCAAGACAAAATAAATAAATCATAAGAACTAAGGTGCTTTTCATCAACTCATTCTACCTCCACTTGCCTAAAACGATTATTTTTTTTTTTGTTCGTGTCTCCCCTTTTTTTTACCAATTAAAAAAATCGGGTATGCATGGGGTAGCAGGGCATTCAAGTTTTTTTTTTTTCCCTTCCCTGAAACCTACCCATTCTATCCGATGGTAGAATCCTCTCGTTTTATTCAGCTGAGTAATTCAAAGGAGGCTGAGAGTGTTAATATTGCCCCAGTTCTGCCTTGTCAATTCGTGCCTGCTCTTGACATCTCTCCCGTTTCTCCGTTTTAACCCTTTCCATTCGATTTGCGCAAGATAGGTGTAAAGCAACAGAGCGGACCAAGAATTTACTCCTTCAGTCCTGTGACGTGTTCTGTTGCTGCATTCTTCCTATTTCCAGACGATTCTCTTCAACTTCAGCTAGATCTCTTGTAGTGAAGGGGAAAATGAAGGCTGAAGGTAATCTCTCTGTTCTGAAAAGTTTCCAGAGATGAATAAAAATGCGTCTGGAAATAGCATGAATAAAAATGAATAAATTAAAAAGTACTATAGAGATCATAGGCCATCAGGATCGTGATATAAGGCGTCGCTAAGAGCAATGGAAGTGAAGCACCTCGCGTCTGAAACATCTTAGTGGGTGACTGACGGACAGGGTCACTCCAAGAGATGCTCCCTCATCTAAAAATAAGTAATCCGAGTGATGAGGCTAAAGATAGGTGGGACTGACATTCGGCCTGATAGGAAAAGGGACGCCCACGAATGTGATTGGCTAATGGACAATGCATGTGAAAAGTGTGTGGGAAAGGTGGATTGGTTTTGCTCGGACTGTACAGTACTAGACAGAGGACAGATGAAGAAAAGAAGTGTTCAAGTACGTTATACAAATGTCACAGATATTCACTTCATGTTCTCTGTATCATAATCTTCAACATAATCGTAACACTTTCTCCCAGTAGCAGGTGAGAAAGGCTCAGAAACAGGAACTGGAAATAACTAAATTCGAAAACCTGTCAGCATCATTGTGAGATAATTCGTACATCCATCCACTCTTTATTCATGCCATCAGATTACTCGTTTCCACCTCACAGATTACACGTTCCACACAAAGTCGTGCTTCGTAATGCCCCTGGGAAAAATCCATTCCATCGACAGCCAAGTTACAAAGAGGTGCTGCCCTTGTCCTTGGCATACCCGTACATTGTTTATCCCTCTGTCTCGAGCCTTTGATTCTTTTCCCCCTGCCCCTAAAATGAATGATGGATAAACAGATGCATAAATAAATAGTCAAGGGTGATTTAGTCAACATGTGGAGCATGCTTATTCACGCATTTATCTACATTACCATCCACCTTCTTGATTCTTTACGTCTTCTCGTACCATTAACTTCCCTCATACTATACCCTTTTTTCATCGCCAATGTGAAACTGTATAAAAACAGTAAAGAGACTCCATCAGCAAAACACACACACACACACACACACACACACACACACACACACACACACACACACACACACACACACACACACACACACACACACACACACACACACACACACACACACACACACACACACACACACACACACACACACATAGCATTTGGTCCCGGAGCAACAGTCGCGTCATATGCCCCCAAGTAGAGAAGCGCGCTGGGATTAATTTAAACTCCAGCAGACTGTGTGTGTGTGTGTGTGTTAGAGAGAGAGAGAGAGAGAGAGAGAGTCAGTATGCCCGTGTGTGTGTGCCAATGTGTGCTTGTGTGCATATTTGTTACTACGTACCTTATGCTCCTGTTGTGTATTTATGTGTGTGTATTTCTTCGTTCCTGCCCATGGGTTTCTACTTCTGTCTCTTTATTTGTCTGTCTGTTTCTATGCATGCATGTACGTCTGTGTATGCGTGTTCTTGTCCGTGTACGCTCGTCCGTGTGCGTGTCCATGTGTGTGTATGAATGTGCAAGGGAGAACTCCGATGTCAGGTTTATCCCAGTACAGAAATGCATCTAAATTACGTTGATAAAGTGTCGTCCAGGGATTATGGGTCCGGCCTACCTAGATGAGCTCTGGGATTAGGTGTGTGTGTGTGTGTGTGTGTGTGTGTGTGTGTGTGTGTGTGTGTGTGTGTGTGTGTGTGTGTGTGTGTGTGTGTGTGTGTGTGTGTGTGTGTGTGTGTGTGTGTGTGTGTATGAGCTAAAATTCATTGTGTACTGAGCAGGTTAAATAAAAATGTGTGTGTGTGTGTGTGTGTGTGTGTGTGTGTGTGTGTGTGTGTGTGTGTGTGTGTGTGTGTTGCCTCAGCTGTACAGGTACGAGAGTGGGGTAAACAAAGCAAATATAGGTCAGTGTTTATTGTTTTGTGTTTTTGTTGCTTGCATACTGCCTGCAATGTTGCTTCTTGCTATTGATTCTCTCTCTCTCTCTCTCTCTCTCTCTCTCTCTCTCTCTCTCTCTCTCTCTCTCGTGTACATTTTATAGTTTTCTGCATTACGTATGACTTTTTCTCTGTTAATTTGTACAGTTCAGTCTGTCTAGATAGATTCTCTTTTCATTTTGTTCTCTTTCTTGAAACGATAGAAATCCCTTTTTGGCTGAGAGATGGGTATAAAGGGATTTGGAAACAGAACAATGAGTGAGTTGAGGTTATGACAATTGAGAGTTTCAGGGATGGCCTAAATAATGTAGACTTAAGACTGAAGATGAATGGGTATAAGTCTCGTACTCTCTCTTTTTCTGTACTCCTTGGTGTTCATTCTCTATTTTCTTCTGGTTTTTGTTTAGGAGGGATTAATTTCTTCTCTGCCATCCTTGTATTAATCTCATAGTTGATTCATACACTTAACCATCTGTCTTCGAATTTCTAACTTTGCATTTCATTATTCTGATAACCTCAATTGACGTTGCTTTGTTTAAGTGACACCTGAGGAATTAATAAATATCAAAGGTCAGCGATTAACATTTCGGTCGAGAAACAATAGCTTCGTATTATATTCAGTTTACGACGGGCGATTTTATTAACCTCACAGAAATATCCCCGCATCCATAGAGGTTAAACAGGGCCAGCCTTATGGGGCAACCGGTCTAGTGCCATTTTCCTCTTTTCCTATAATCTTGTAGTCTTTCCTAATGCACTGGCCATGTCATTGCACTCTGTTATATGACTGATAACCTTTCACTTCACATTCAAGTCTCCCTTCATTGTCTGTTCCTTATCCCCCCTCCTCTTTCCTTTCCTCCCGAGTTCCTTATTTCCAGCAGCTCATCTTCTTGTTTATCACCTTATCCTTTCCACTTTCCCTCCTTTCCCTCCCTCCCTCTTTACATCCCTCCCTCTCCCCTCTCCATTTTTCTCCCCCTCCTAACATACCTCATCACTCTCTTCTTTCTCATTCACTCTTATTTTCTGCAGCCCTACTGTTCCTTCTAATAGTCTTTCCCACGTCTCCTCTCCCCACCTACTCTCTTCCCTCTCCCCCTCTCCCTTTTTGCACATTTCTTCTCTCCCTTTTGATACTTTTTCCCAGTGTCTAATCTCCCCTTCTCCCCACTCTCTTCCCCCCTCTCTCAACTCCCTTTCTGCACCTTCCTTTTGTTCCCATTAAATAGTCCTCTCTAAATCACGTTTGGTCTCATCATTCTCTTTCCTTTCCCTTACTCCTGTTTTTCTTGCATTTTCCTGCTGTTCCTTCTAGTAGTCTCCCCCAGCGTCTCCCCTCCTCCCCTCAGTCTCCATCTGACCACCAGACAATTCCAGTTTTGCAGTTAAAGTTTTAAATTCCTCTTTATTCTTTCACCATCTCATATCCCTTTGTCATTGTCCTTCACTACTCTCTCCGCCTTGACTTCCCTTTTCTTTCTCTCTCTCTTGCCTGTATCCCCCTTCCCTCCCCTTTCCTCTCCCTTCACAACTTCCTTCCCCCTTACCCCTCTCACCCAAGCCAACCTCCATCCCAACCCTCCTCCCCTCCTCTCATGATATGCAGTCCACCACCCTTATCCAATTTTGCAGGCAGAGTAGCTAATCCCACTTCATTCTCTGGCTCTCCCCTCACCCCTTTCCCCTCTCATCTCTCTCTCTCCCCTCTCAACTCTCTCTCTCATCCCCCAGGCCTCATAAAAGAGCAAGCGGTGGACCGTGTGTATTTGCTTGTCCAGGTCGGCAGGACTGGAAGGATTGTTTGGGGACGAGAGATGCTAGGAACGGAGATGCTGGGGCTGGAGATGATAGGGCTGGAGATGATAGGGTTGGAGATGATAGGGTTGGAGATGATAGGGTTGGAGATGATAGGGCTGGAGATGATAGGGTTGGAGATGATAGGGCTGGAGATGATAGGGCTGGAGATGATAGGGTTGGAGATGATAGGGCTGGAGATGATAGGGATGGAGGTTATAGGGTTGGAGATGCTGGGATTGGAGATGATAGGGTTGGAGATGATAGAAGTGGAGATGATAGAAGTGGAGTTGATAGAAGTGGAGATGATAGGGATGGAAGTGATAGGAGTGGAGATACTAGGACTGGAGATGCTAGGATTCGAGGTGCTATGAGTGGAGATGCTGGGACTGAAGACGATAGGGTTCGAGATGATAGGACTGGAGATGCAAAGCCTGATGATACTAGGATTGAAGATTCCAGGTAGGACTGCGAGACTATAGTCTGACAGATCGAAACGTAGGGTTTTGGTGGAGTCACCCCCTCCCTGCACTGTTGCCACGTTTCCGAGCTGACCTCTCCATCAGCGATGACCTTGACACTGTTTCCCTCTTGTGATCTCCGTTTTTCTAATACCCCCTATACCCCTGCCACCAACACCCCCTATACCCCTACCCCCAACAACACCCCCATCAACAACACCCGCTATACCTCCACCACCAACACCTCCTATAAATATAGACCCCCACCATCAACACCTGTATAATAATTAGCCGTTGATAATTGCTATACTTTTATTGAGAGCATACATTCTACCCTATTGCTCAAACTCCCTAATCTTACAATCCCATCTGTCTTAATCCTTCCCACTGCCTTCGTTCCTAAATCCCTTAATTGATCTATTTTTAACCTAAGTGTCCCCACACCTTTTAAACCATTTACCTCTCTGTCACTATTCTCCACCATATGTATCAACTTGTATTATATTGTGTATAGAACTTTCATACTGTATGCTGTACTACTGTATAATGTATAAGAATACCCACTGTTTAGTGGAAATAAAGTTTTATTATTATTATTATTATTATTATTATTTCTCTCTCTCTCTCTCTCTCTCTCTCTCTCGCTAGATTTTGTTATGTGTCATCCATGGTTTTTTACTTCCATTTTTATGTATGGATTATAATTTTGACTTTATTTCCGCACCACCCTTGAGGTAAAAGTCACGGCGCGTTTTTTTTTATAGAGGTTTCCCCAATAGGCCTAAATCCTGTAGGGGGTTGGTGACCTCCCACAGCGTACACACAAACACGTGTCGCGTGAGTGCTGCCACCCCAGAGCTGTTTGATATATTTATTTTAATTATGAAAGGATCGCCTCTTCCCACTTTTATCCCTTCAAATTTTCTTGCAATTATACTTGCTAAATTAATTAGCAATGTTAGAAGTGTTGGGGAAGTAAATAATAATTAGAATATTTTTAGAGCAACACTGCCAAATTTTTATGCCACGTTTCTCTATTATCGTATAATATAGTATGCAGAATAGTTTTATTCTTCCTTGATACATGTCAGCACTTTCATTACAGTTATATTAGTATGAGTTATGTTTATGTATCATTCCTACTACACAAACCACAGGCGTTATACATCGTAGGGTTAGGAAACATGGCAATAGTGTAGGGAGGGGGTGACTCCACCCAAACCCTATGTTACGAGGAGGAACACTTTAGGGGCTTGTAGGATGGCAGGCAGGATGGTGAATTAGTTGGGTATTGGATGAACTGATAAATTTTGGGGGACCGGCGATACTAGGATTGGGGATGCTAGGAATGGAGATATTTGGTAGGATGGCGGGGCATGTAGGAGGCTGGGATGGTAGGTAGGATGGCGTATTGATGGCGGATTAGTAAGATCTTTGAGGATGGAGATGTCTGAAGTTGATGGACAGTGAATTATAGGATACAGAGGATGACGGAGAGAATATGGAACTTGATTTGACAGTTTTATGTAGTGTGGTGATTCAGGGTGGTTGAGTGTGAAGGTGGAAGGCGTTGAGTTGACTGAAGGATGGAAGATATTAACCTACTTGAGCGAATACTGATGTGATTCGGAGGATAAATTGGAGGATGTGGAGATCGTGAAAATAGAGTACATGGAAGGCTGTGGTGGAAAAATAATGTTAAGAATGAGATAGATAAATAGACAGACAGGTAGATACATTGATAGGTAGATAGATGTTGCGACTGGAGACAAGTACAATATTAATAAGAAGCAGTAGTGGCAAATTACAGTAATGTTAGAGATGAAGATGATACTAGGATGTTAAAATGGCAGAAAATACAAGAAACGCTTTGGTGTTAGACTGGTGTGGTGTTTTGCTGCTATGGTTTTTTGCTGATGTGGTGGTAGACTGTGTGGTGATGGACTGGTTTGTTGGTGATCGTTTGGTGTGATGGTAGCCTGGTGTGGTGTTAGACTTACGAGTATGTGGTGTTAGGTACAAAGATGTATCCAGGCAGCTCGAATGACTGAAGTTGAATCGTATTTTATTATTATTATTATTATTATTATTACCTCCGCCAACGAAGTTTGAAGAGGTTATGAATTCACCTGTGTTTATCTGTTTGTTTGTCCACACGATATCTCCAGCAGTTCTCAATGAATATCAATGAAATTTTGTGGAAGGGTGGGCCATGGGCCACGAAAGAATTGATTAAATTTGGGGACGGCTTCGGATCCGGATCCTATGTATCCCGCACAATATCTCCAAAAGTTCTCACTGGATTTCAATAACATTTTTTGTGAAAGAGTGGACCATGGGTCAAGGAACAAGTGATTAAAATTTGAGGCGGGTCCGGATCTTATGTTTTCCACACAATATCTCCACGGACCCGGATCCGGATCCTTTTTAATTGCAGTGGCATTGGCGGAAGTATGTGCTCTCTGAGTGCTTTCTAGTTATTATTATTATTATTATTATTATTATTATTATTATTATTATCATTCTCTGTTTACTTTTTGTTGAAGAGATAACTTACGCAGATCCTTAGAATTTTTCGTACCTTCTTCCTAAACGGAAAAAAAGGCTGGAATCCTCCAGAGTCCACACGACTACGAGCCTTCCTCTGTAGCGTTACACTCCATTTTCTTCGCTAACTTTATCTCAGTTTGGGTAGATTGCACAAGTTACCCTCTACTCCTGATGACACCCACTCGCTCCTCTCATTCCATCATCTCCTTCGCTGCCTTGGTGTTTGTGTGTTTCTGTTCGTGTGTGTGTGTGTGTGTGTGTGTGTGAGAGAGAGAGAGAGAGAGAGAGAATTGAGCACCTACTTCCCAAAAACCCGTAATGAATAAATAAGAAAAAATAAAAAAACGCAATAAATCTGAGAGTAATATAAATAAAGGAGTCATCTTAGTAATGGAAGCAGCACATAGAGACAGTATTGACCTAACTCCTCTTTCAATGTCTTTATAAAAACACTTAGATCTTCATAGCAGGAATGAAGTGGCTGTAGCTCCTCTGGTGAAGGTGGGGTCAAGTGAGAGAGAGAGAAAGAGAGAGAGAGAGAGAGAGAGAGAGAGAGAGAGAGAGAGAGAAAGGAATAAGGAATGTAAATGAGTTGCTAATGATGGGTTGAAGAGGTGTGGAGGACATCAGGTAGAGAGAGAAGAGCTGGATGGGGGGAGGTAAATTCATCATGTAGAGGAGAGGGGGGGGGATTTAAGGGGAGGTAGGTGTAACAAGAGAGAGAGAGAGAGAGAGAGAGAGGGAGTTAGGAATGAGCAAAGGACTAGCAGAAAAGAAAATGTCAAAATAGGGGAGAAAGAAGAAAGCTGGAAAGAAAACAAAAAACAAAGAGAAAGAAAATGGAAGAGGCTGAAGTGCTGACAAGAAATCCAGTTCAACAAGAAAAGTTAAAACAGAATTACGTCACCTAGTACGTAGGGAGATGAAGGACGGTGGTAGAGAGGAGGAGGAGGATTAGGAGGAGGAGGAGGAAGAGGATTAGGATTAGGATTAGGAGAAGGAAGAAGAGAAAGAGAAGGAGACAGACAGACAAAGGAGGCAGAGAGTAATGATGATAATGATGTGGGAGTGTAAAGAGAGCTGAAAGAAGTAAAGGAAGAAAAATAACAAACTAAACGAATGAAAACTAAGAAGAAAAGAAGTGCCTGAAGACAGAGCGGGGATCCACTTCCATCTCACTCTTAGTTATGGTCACACTTTTTCACACTTCCACTGATTCCTCCTCTCTCTCTCTCTCTCTCTCTCTCTCTCTCTCTCTCGTAGTGACACGAAAATAAGATTGTTGTTACTCCCGCGCTCGCGGAGCGAAAGTGGGTGTTATGTTTTGAGCAGTGTGTGTGTGTGTGTGTGTGTGTGTGTGTGTGTGTGTGTGTGTGTGTGTCTGTGTGTCTGTGTGTGTCTGTGTGTGGACAAAATAACTAAACCAGTTTTGACCTGATGTGGATCAAACTTGGTGGATAAGGTGAACATCATCGAAAAGGTTTACCTGTTGTTTTCGAGAACAAGGTCATATGACAGTTTTCATCCGATATAGCCCAAACACTGAGGAAGGGTTCAGGTTAAAACAAGGATAAAGAGACTCGATAATGAGATCAGCCAAAGGTCAGAGTCACAAGGCAAGTTTAAAGGTCAAGTTCACAGGGCAGAGTTAAATGTTCGGTCCTAACCCCAGCTGATGGGTGCGGGTGTTCCTCTCTCTAAATACTCCTTTTTTTTCCACTGACTACCATCTTTTAACTCTAGCGAGGCCTAAAATTGTCCTCGCGCCACCTTGAATACTGAGTTGTAACAAATGCTTAACATTAGAATATGATGTTAACCACGAAGAAGCGCCGAAGAAAGGATGTTGAGCCATAGTATTGTCTTTTTCTGCCACTAATCTATATGAAAGAAGGTGCAAAAGGTCGAAAACTTTGGCAAAGTCAGAATAAAAACGTTCTCATACGAGCTACAAAATAATCCTCATATTGACCGACCTGAAACTGTTGCTGAAGGACACATTATTTTCGTTTTGATTTTTCTCCCAGTCCAGTCTGGTAGTTCATTCAATCTCTCTCCCTGGTTCGATCCTAGTCTTGCACGCATCCCCATCCACCCACCAATTCCCTCATCATATCCATTTCCCACATCGCAGCCCTTCGAATACCTCAGCCACAACCCCTGCCACACCACAAGACTTACCACACCACAGCCACACTCTTATGACTGTCTCTGTGCCTGTCAGTTCATCTTTATCTATCCATATCTGTCCATCTGCCTATTGTTCTATCTGTCTATCTTTATCCACATCAGTCAGTCGAGAAATGACCTACCTCCCTGAAGCCTTCCATCTCCCTCCTGGTTCTCCTTCCAATCACGTCTTGCCACTTTAAATCCAATCTCTTCTATATTTCCTTCTCGGACCCTCCTCCCAGTAGCCTCGTCCAGCCCCACTTAGCCTCCTTCAAGCTGCCCAGATCACCGCGCGCGCGCGCGCGCACACACACACACACACACACACACACACACACACACACACACACACACACACACACACTTTCTCTCTCTCTCTCTCGTTATATTCCCAGTAAGTAAAATGATAAGTCCTGCTTTAAATTCGGTTTTCCTTTTGAAACTGTCCAGATCACATTTTCTCGCCTTTTTCCCCACATATAAATTAATAGAACCGTGTATTTTTTAACTTCCTTTTTTTCACATAAGTAAATAGTTAGTAGTGTACAATTTTATTTTTTTTTTTCGGCGCTTGCGATTTTCCACACAAGTAAAATGAAAGTGTTGTACGGTATATTTTATTTTATATTATATTCCACTCGACTTTTCGCCACTGGGTAAAATGATGGTTCTGTTGCAAATTATATTTCATTTTCGCGTTCACTGTTTTTACCGTAAGTGCAGTTAAAGTGCCAGTGCTAGTTTTTCTACTTCGAATTTTCCCCATCAGTAAAATATTTTATATATAATTATTATCATCATCATCATTATTATTATTATTATTATTATTATTATTATTAGTTGGATACTTAGTTATTTTTAGATAGCCAAACCACACACCCACCCATTCACACACACCTTCTCCTTCAGGTCTCACAGTTATAGTCACTCTTTTGGGGTACAGAATCCGACAACTACGAAAAGTTTTTTGTCAAATAATACGGAATTTTGATGTATATTTTCCCCTATAAGTGTGTTCCGCTAATTCCAGTCTACTGGGGTATCTCTGAAGCTCTCGAGTGTTCTGAAACGGTGAAAACTGAAGGCAAGGAAAGGCTTATTACCTGAAAATCTTGTGGTTTTGGAAGCCCCCCTCCCCCTCCCAAGTACATATTGTCAGAGATGTACAGTTGACCACACATGAACCTGGGACAGTGTCTGCGTGAAGTGGAGGTCAGGTTACATTTTCCGACTTTCAGGCAGCACACTTCCTTTCACTCATGTCAGTGCCACCAACACACATGTGATTCTGTCGGGGTTGTTAAGTATACGAAATTCCAAACCTCTGCCACACATTGATGCTGTCCCAGGTTCATATGTTGCCAACTGTACCTGTCTCTACGTTTCTTCGACTGCTATTTCATTTTACTTTATAGCTTTGGGCATAGATTTTACAGCCCATACCTGAGGCCTTCTTCCTACGGTCAGCAAATGCCGCCACACACCCTCCCATGTAACCACTTTGGCATTGATGTCTTCGTCATGTTAGAAATAAAGGAAAAAAAAGTGCCAGTCTGACTACATTTGCCCATGAACTGAGCTGAGAGTTGGAGATCTTCGTTAAGTAAGGAAAAATTGGCTCAGGTCGAAGTAAATTTAGCCATTAGCTGATCTGAAGGAGGTCAAGGCATTTCATCACGTTAACAAGAATGCGCTCCAATCCGACTATGCTTGGCCATGGACTGAGCTGAAAGGAGTTAGGAAGCTTCGTCAGGTAAAAAATAAAAATAAAAATAAAAAAATAAAAACGCACTTTAATCAGTCTCGCACTCACCACTCTCTCCACTCGCTCCACATGGCTATACTTAAACACGCTCCATATCAAAGGGTGTGAGGGGAAATTAACATGCAATTAACAACGAGGGGATGGCTTAGTTTTATTGATGGATATTAAGTTGCAGTTTATGATCATTCGTGTCGGTATATATGAGGATTGCTGTTTGTAGTAATGAAACTGTTACCAGTATAAAGTATTGTTATTCTAGCTGGTAACGTGTGTATACTCCGATTACCGCCATTTTGATTATTAGTACTACGATAAATAATTTGCGTATGTATGTCTGTACCTGTCTACCTACCTGCCTCCTTACCTGCCTACCCACCCACCCACCTACCTTCTTATCTGTATCTGTCTTTTTGTCTAAACGTGTTCATCTATCTGTATATCTTTCTTTTTGTCTGTCTGTCTGTCTGTCTCTCTCTCTCTCTGTATATCTACCTATCTGTCTATCCACCTGCCTGTCTATCTGTCTATCGATCTGTACCTGTCTGTCTGTCTATCAGTCTGTTACTGCCATTTAGTTTATTAAAAGCATTAGCAGAAGTTGATGTATTTATTGTATCTTTAAGTCAGCATCTCTCTCATGCCTTACGCTGCATCTTGTGTGAAATGAGCAAAGAGAATAAGCATCATTTTCCTCTGCGAAATATAATCCTGTGTGTTATTGCGCATCGTTATCGTTGTAATCTTATTTCTCATTATTTTTAATGAGGGTGTGCCTATCAACCCGATTTATTGGTGGGGCTAAGGGTTATGGTAATGGTACACACACACACACACACACACACACACACACACACACACACACACACACACACACACACACACACACACACACACACACACACACACACACACACACACACACACACACACACACACACACACACACACACACCTAGTAAAATGAACCATGCATTTATTCACTTCTCATTCATTTTCACAACAGAATTTCACACCACTCAGTTAGCGTTTTACCTGCAAATTACCTTCCTTGAGATTTAATTGCTTTAACGTCAGGTGATTTTACTACCTTGAAGCGAAATAACGGGGATCAAAATTATTAAAGACTCCCACCATTTACTTATTTAATTAGCTTAAGAAAACGCACCGTGATTATTTGGTTAACGTCTTCAATCCGATGTCGTAAGTTTAATGTTGCTCTTCTTTTCTATCTGTCTACCTGTCTGTTTGTCTGTCTGTCTATCTATCTATCTATCTATGTCTACCTGTCTATCTGTCTGTCTATCTATAGCCAGACGTCTAACACCAGGAATTTTATTAAGCTTAGTGAAGTGTTCTTTTTAATTGGAGTGGTTCATCGCAGCCTTCTTTAATTCTTTCATAGGTCATTCGTACGTTGACTAAAATCGTACCAAAATAGCAGGAATGCTGAGAATGAGAGAAATAAGTTACTGGACTGGAGTATTAACATTTCTGTAAGGTAGAGGATTTTTTTTTCTTTCCTTTCCTTTGCGTGTGTGTGTGTGTGTGTGTGTGTGTGTGTGTGTGTGTGTGTGTGTGTGTGTGTGTGTGTGTACATTTGGGATCTTATTTAGCTTTAAAAAAATCGCTTGTACTGAAAGGATAAATATCTAACCGTGGCAAAGCGAAGGGTCGCTAAAAGCCGAATAAAATCATCATCATCATCATCATCATCATCATCATCATCATCATCACCACCACCACCACCACCACCATCACCACCACCACCACCACCATCACCACCACCACCACCACCACCACCACCACCACCACCACCACCACCATTCAACGTCATTTTCCTACCTCTAAGTTTACGTATTGGAAATTAAATAGGGAATACACCATAGAATTGAAAGGGTGGACCTAATACGACATCGGAGTGAAGTAGTACACGGGACATGGTAAAAGCCCGTCAGGAGTATTTACCGAAACGCCGCCACACTTACATGCCAGAACGCCGCACGAAATAACGAAATCACAGTCCCAATTAGGCCCGAAACTCTGTCGTGAAATGGGCGAGAATTGCCGGAAGTGTGTTGTTGCTGTTGCTGTTGCTGTTATTAGTCACTCGGAGAACGTATCGATATTTGTTTTGTTTCGTCCACGTTAGCTGTTTTTTTTTTTTTTTATTATTATTTGTTTTTGTCTTTCCTGCTATCAGTGTGTTTCTCAGTTTGTTGTCTAGTGGAATGTTATCTGTATCTGTTTGCGCACTGGCTATACATCCGTTTATCTGTATATCTATTTAGTTGTCTATCAATCTATTCTCTCTCTCTCTCTCTCTCTCTCTCTCTCTCTCTCTCTCTCTCTCACACACACACACACACACACACACACATACACACACACACACACACATTTCCACATCTAATTATCATACATTACGAAAGCCATTTTAAGTAGTCCTTCAAGTACTTCAGCATGGGAGTAGTAAAATCGAGGAATTAATTTTTTCTCCAATTCAGTCATTAAATTTGTCTTAAACAGAGGACTTTATTGTATTCTCACAGCTACCAGACGATTACATTAAGATTTTTTTTTATATCCTGGTAGTGAACAGGTTAATGAAGGCTGTATCTAATCCCTCCAGCTCTAAAAGTCTCTCCTGAGCTGAATAAAATCGTCTGAAAGTAGCGAGAATAAAATTAATTGTAAGTCGATGAAGGAATGTGATAAACCCAAAGAGAGGAGGGTTCTTTAAGTGTGTGTATAGATCAGAAACCAACTACACACACACACACACACACACACACACACACACACACACACACACACACACACACACACACACACACATGAATGCTGAAAGCCGTACCGTGCAGTGAAAGCAATTATGGCCCTGTTGTTGTGCAGACGCCGTGCATCAAAGCGAGAACTCTTTCACCCCTTCAGACCTGCGACGACCTTAGTTGGATTTTACTCTTGATATTTCCAGACGATTTTCCTCAAGTTACGAAAGAAAGATATAGACAGACAGAAGAACGATTTTATTCAGGTTACGAAAGACGTCTTGTATTGAAGGGGTTGATGAAGGGAGTAACTAGCATCTTCAACTCGATAAGTCTCTCCTAAGCTGAGTAAAATCGTCTGGTGGAAACAAGAAGCCCGTCAACCCACGGACCTCATTTGGACACTATTCCTACTGCTTTCAGACGATTTTTTCAGTTCACGAAAGGCCTCTCATAGTCAAGGGATTAATGAAGGTATAGCAAACCTCCCCAACTATCTCCAGACGATTTTCTTCGGGTTAGGAAAAATCTCTCTTATTGAAGGGACTGCTGAGGGCTATAGTTAACCTCGCCAGTTCTAAATACCTCATCTAAACTGAATGAAATCGTTTGGTAAGGACATGAATGTAAGTCACTATAGGGAATGAAGCCCTTAAATATGGTGTATTTTATTTATTTATTTCGTTAGTTATTTAGTTTTTTTCCCAGTTGTCCTAAAGTGTTTCTAGATTTCAAATTAAATTGGTGGTTGACTATACCGTGGTTTATGAGTTAACCACATCACTCCTATGACATTATTATTAGTAGTAGTAGCAGTAGTAGTAGTAGTATATTAGAAGGAACAATATGATAAGCTTTTCTTCATACCGTTCCTTCTGCAATTTAGATTCCCGAAGAAGGTGCCAACATCTGATATTGTTTATTTACTTTCTTTTTACTAACTAAAGACGATTTCATTCATCAAGGAAATGATATATATTAGTGAAGGGGTTACTGAGGGCAATGTCTAACCCCATATATTAGTGAAGGGGTTACTGAGGGCAATGTCTAACCCCTTCGGTTCGATAAGTTGCCCCCAGGGTGAATGAAAAATCGTTTGAAGATACTAATATGATAAAAAAAAATGCCATCGGATAGTAGTAGTAGTAGTAGTAGTAGTAACAGCAGCCCAAGGTTCATCTGAAACGTGACTTAGGTGGACTGGAAGCTTAACTTTCTCTTCTGCGCTCTGTAAATAACTTGAGCGTTCGAGACATGGCAAGGAAAAAAATAATAGGGTAATTGAATGTGTGTGTGTGTGTGTGTGTGTGTGTGTGTGTGTGTGTGTGTGTGTGTGTGAGAGAGAGAGAGAGAAGAGGGAGGAGGGCTAAAGTGTTTGGAAAATGGTGACGTAAGTGTAGACTCTAAAAAGAAAATGTGAGAATAAAAAATGTAAAGTACTTATAGTAAAACAAATGACCAGATTAGAAAATAAGTAATGTGAAAACCTTAGTAAATGGTGGTGTAAAATGGGTAATGGAGACAGGTGAGGAGACAATATTCTAGGAGTCGTATTCAAAGGCCCGTAACACCTTTTCCTTAGCGACTCATTTTGCCTATTACATCTTACTGCCATGTTGTATGTGTATGTAAATCCTTCCGATACCACTAAACTTTGCATGAATAATATAGAGAAAGATATTAACCAGCCATGTCCAAAAATAAATCGCTAAGGGAGAGGTACTTCGAAGCTCCCCTAACTTTACGAGAATGCGGGCTTAAGAGACAAGAAAAACGATTACAAAGGTGGAGAGACGGGAAGGAAGACTAGTGAGAGAAAAACAGTAATAATGAGTAGCAGTGATAAAGAACAGAAAGTAAAATTGACAAGAAAAAATTCCTTCGCTAAAATACAGTGTCTTAGAGAGGAACCCACTAAAACCGACAGTGACAAAACGATTACAAAGGTGGAGAGACGGGAAGGAAGACTAGTGAGAGAAAAATGGTAATATTGAATAGCAGTGATAAAGAATAGAAAGTAAAATTGACAGCAAAAAATTCCTTCGCTAAAATACAGTGTCTTGGAGAGGAACCCACTAAAACCGACAGTGACAAAACACAACTACCTTCGTCTGAGGCCAAACGTGTTATGGAAAGGAGTCATAAAGAACATGCGCGAGTGAGGGTAAGCAATGAAAGTGGTTAAAAAAAAGCCATATCCAAGATCTTTACAATTGGTGATAGAAATGAAAAGTAAAAAAGAAATAGGAAAAAAGGAGAAGTAAATAAGAACATGAACGATTGAAAGTGAATTATAGAGACTGAAAAAAAAAAAAAAGATAATCAAGGGAATCATAAAAAAATAATAATAAAAAGGAAATGCATGGTCGAAGAAGCATCCATACATATGAAAATATTTTAATAATGTAAATAGATAGGGTATGAGAATTTAAAAACTTTTTCATTTACAGCTGACAAAAAAGATTTCCTCTGCTAAATACTGCGTCATGTACCTCTCAGGAAAATTAATTATTCTTCGCTTTTTCTAGTGCTTTAATTATACTTTAGAGTCTTTGCTGTTTATCGTTTTTTTCTTTAATAAGAATAATTGCTTCTTTCATTTTTCTTCTTTATTTTTATCTTCTATTAATTGTGCGTCAGTTGGCACAGTCTTTTTTTTTTTTTTTTTTTTTAATGCAAGGAAGAAGGAACCAAGGGCCACAAGCCCGCGAATTGTTCCGTCCAAGAAAAAATAGAAACAAGATAATAGCTAAGTTCAAGTCTTGCTGAACTATTGCGTCATCCGTCCAGTCGATTCTGATTAGATGTTTAAGTTGAGGGAATTGTTCGTAGCTTGAAGAAAGTACCTATTCAGCATCGAGATTACAACACCTGAGACCATATTACAGGTGGCACAGACTTCGTGATAACTTTTCCTTAACGACTTATTTTACATATTACATCTTGATATTCTCATTTTTTAAATATAGTTTCTAGGATCGACGTAGTTTGCCCCTGAAACGTACAAGTAACTAAAAAAGTGCAAAATGCAAAAGAAGTTGCTAAGGAAAGGGTGTTATGATGTCTTCTGTGTCACTAAGATTAAAGCCACTAATCCCAGTCATCGCTGAGAAGTGGTTGCTGACAAAACTTTCTCTCAGGCGAATGATAATGATACCGTGTCGATAGTGAATATCTGAAATTAAGTACATACATTAATAGAAACATGATAGTTAAAGGCTTAATAACTTCAGTCTACGTTTATATTGTGTGACAGTGAAACAGAGGCGTCTTTTGTCACAGTGGTATTACTTATGTGACGAACAAAACTGTCACATGATAGCCTGATTAAAAAACATCGTACCCATGGCAGATTTGGGATAGGTTCTAATCCCCTTCACAACCAATGTTCTCAGGGTGACCAACATCCGAGGGAATGAAAAAAGAAAGTAAGGAAGGGAGAAAATAAAAAAAAGAAAAAGATAAAAGCAGAAAAAATAAAAAATAAAGACAAAAGAAAGGAAGGAAAAAGCATGAAAAGGAAGAAAACAAGAAATAGTAAAATATATGACAATGGTGAAGAGGTACAAGAGATAAAGCTTTTGGTATCAGGAGGGTGTCTTCAATAGACTAAGGTCGTTCGTAGGTAGCCAGAATAAAGAAAGATATGTAGTTGCATTAAAGGCGATAAAGTACCATGAATTCCTGATGTGAGAATGAACAGACAAAATACTAATTTAATAATAATGATAATAATAATAATAATAATAATAATAATAATAATAATAATCTATATAGTGGTGATCTGATCTCTGTATGTTTGCTTGTTGGTACCGTAACACAGCAAAAACAGCGCAGCGTAGCGTAATTTTTGTTAGAGCAAGGTAGGCTGCAGTTAAAATGCTCTAACTTTAAGATTATAACATTTCCATTCCAGTCAGGCCACTGGTTCCCGAGTTGTGACTCATTTCTGGCCTTTTGCCTCAAATTTAGTATATGCTTTTAGTGGAGGGGATGGATTTGTTCTTGGTCCGGCATTGAAATTACCAGCATGACAAGAGAGAAGAGTAATGTGTTTGTTGTATTACCACTCTCTCGCCTCTCCTTCCTCGCTCCTTATACTCCTAAAATTGTATACTGCAGTGCTATAGTAGAATTTAGTATAATAGCAAACACTGCTGTCCTCCTGCCTATCCTCTCTCTCTCTCTCTCTCTCTCTCTCTCTCTCTCTCTCTCTCTCTTCTCAAAGGGTGTCCCAGGAGGATATAAATAAGGGGAAATTCCTCGCTCCTTCTACCTTAAGACATGAGTAATTCAAATTTCTGTTACCTTTTGCATGGAAATTGGAGTTGACTTGACATCGAGCGGAGGCCGCGGAAGGCGGCCTTTAAGCGAGTAATAATCATCATCATCATCATCATCATCATCATCATCATCATCATCATCATCAGAGCCACAAATTTTTTCTATTATTGCATACGAAATCAGGACACGAAAGGGGAGTAGTCAAAAGCTGTAGGAAGGAGTCACGAACACACACGTGCCGGGAAAAAAAAAAAAAAAAAAAAAGCCAGATTAAGGAGGTGGAGGACAGAATCGAGGGAGAAGAAATGAAGAATGCAACTCATAATGCTGGTAATCATTATCATATTTATTTACTATAGCACATTTACTCTAACCTGATAAAAATCCCCAACCTTTTTCCTGTTCGGTTGCTGGCCAAGTGTAGTCAGATTGGATGGTCGATATAAGCGGTAACGAAGGAGACTTATTCCTGTCTCATAATTACGGTTCATCGAGTTTATGCAATCACGACTAAGTACTCATGCTTTGGGAGTGGCCCAGCTCTTGCCAGGTGTAAATAAAATGACAATACCATAAAATAAAAATAAGAAATTCAGGATGCGAGAGAAAAGATAACTGCGAACACAAGGTAAATGAATGAGGTGGATGTTGGAACGATATGAAGAGACACAGACAAATAATCATAGTCATAGATATTTGCGGCCTTAAATCACAAATCAGGACACGAGGGATGAGTAAACGTCGTAGGAGGGAGTCGTGAACGCAAACACACCAGAGAGAAGAGAGATGAAAGAGATGGAGGTTGGAATATTAGAGACAGACAGACAGAGAGTTGGGGGGGATTATAATGATACATACTGTTTACTTATATAAAAACACCAAATGGAGCGAAGGGACCTGTTTTATTCGGGGTTTTGCCAAGCGGGATTTTTCGGTCGTTCCTGAAGAGCACGAGAAACCTTGAATAAAACGGGTCCCTTTTCCGCTCTTGGTGTTTTTCTGCATACCGCGACAGCTAATGCTGAGTATACTATCATACATACATATACAGCTATAAATACGAAATCAGGATACGGAAGAAGAATTAGCTTGTAGGAAGGAGTCAAGAATACGAATAGACCTGACGAAAGCTTTATAATGGACATGGAAGTTGGAAAGGTATTAAGAAAAAGTAGCAGAACATAATATGAATCATAATAAATATTCATTATCACGAATAAGAAATGGGGATAATGAATGCAGAGTATGTAAACGTTGGAGGAAGGAGTCACGGAAAAAAAAAAATGCACAGAAGGCAGATGAAAGAGATGGAGATTGTATGAGTGACGTTTGTGGCAGTCCCGTCAATACATACAGAGTCATATCGACGAGCTGTCTATTGATCTTTCTCCTACACGCGCCAAAATATAAAAGGGATCAAAATTGCAGAAGAGAAGTTTTGCCTGCAGATGGTTTTCATATATACTGTATGTTCTTTTGTCTAGAGCTATAATTTGTTCACGCTGTAGATGTCTTTATTATAGAATTATTTGGTTATTAGAAGGTCTTTGTACTTTACCTGTATTTTGTTTCTAGGTATCCTTTTAATGGTGATGGATTTAGTTTTTAGTGTTCTTTTGTTTCCGTGTGTTGAAGTGATTTTTTTTTTTTTATATGAAGGAGTACTTAAACCTCTGTTAAGTCGTGTTTGCTGGCTTTGTGTGTTTGTGTGCGCGTTTTTCTTTCTTTTTTTTTTTCATTTTTGTGTGTATAGAGGGGGAGTGAGGAGGGAAAACAATTTCGCTCATATAACTTCTCTGGTACCAAGAATTTTGAAGAATCTCGTCCACGTAATTTTATGAACGTGTTCCTGTGACTGCATGTGAAAGTGTTCGTCAAAAGTTCACCCGTGTAGGCAGCGAGCAAATGAACACAGCGCGACTTTTGAACTTTTGAACTGTGCAGCGTCGATCATCATGCAGATTCACTTACCGACCATGGGTAGTCCAGCAATAGGCAAGTTTTTTTTTTTTTTTTTTTTTTCCGGAAAGTGTAGATTCTCTCTCTCTCTCTCTCTCTCTCTCTCTCTCTCTCTCTCTCTCTCTCTCTCTCGCAACTCGTTTAGTAGATGGTGACAGGACAAATGATTTCATGTTGCCCACGTCACATTTACTACACTGGGTGGTAACCATATAATTAAAGGGAAGATTCGTGGTCTAGTGGATTAAGGCGCTCCAAATCGATATGACCCAGAAGGATTTAGATTGTGGGATTTTTTTTATAACATAGTGCCGCTCAGAGCCGAGGGACTGTTCACACCCCAGTAAATTCTGAACGGATTAGCCTAACCCTGGTACCCAACGCTCCTGACGGTACGATTAAAAAAAAAAGAAATGGAAAATAGATGGATGGAAATTTGCCGATCTTTCTTACTTTCTTTCTTTCTCTCTTTATTTCTTTCTTTTTTTTTCTTTCTTTTTTTTTTAACTCTCTTTTGAAGCTGGGAATCAGTCTTTTCCTCCAGGCTGTTGACAAACACGGGAATCGGCGAAGTGAATGAGTAAACATTGGGTCCGGGACTTGGTTGGAATTTGTGATTGGAATTGGTGTTTTTAGAGGGAGAATGAAAGTTGGAATGATCAGAGACATTCAACACCATTAATGATCACCGCCGAGAGCAGAATTATGGCAGTTTTAACACGGAAACTGTTGGATTTTGTGTTATGAAAGAGAGTTACTGAACTTGTATTATGAAAGAAAGGTACTCCCATTATGAAAGATGATGATGATGTCTGAGAAAAAGAGATCAGAATGATGATGATGGTGAATAAGGGGTTATGATGATGATGATGATGATGATGATGATGATGATGATGATGATGAGCGGAGGTTGCAATGTCTTAGCAAAAGCACAGTATGCAAATGAAGATCCTTTTTGGCGAAACTGGCCAGAAATAACACTTTGCCCCAGACTCGTGTTTCCCCACACCACCGTCATATAATAAATATTTCACGATTTACGCACACACGGGCACCAAGTAAAACTTAGTTCCGTAGTTAATGGTTAATACCTGGTATGATAGTTAATCATCATATATACTATAATCCTGGTCGTTTGTGTGTGTGTGTGTGTGTGTGTGTGTGTGTGTGTGTGTGTGTTCCTGAAAAAAACAGCTCAAAAAGTTTTTCTCCGAATTTATCCAAACTTAGTGAAAGGCTTGAGGGACAGCCAAGGAAATGATCTCTTGTTTTTTACAGCGTTAGGTGAAAGGTCAGTGGCACAGGATTAGAACAAATTTGACTTAGCAGGGTCATCTTAAACAGTTTTTATATGATTAAAGACTTGCCACTTCAGGATAATTTTTAAACAGAGGTACTGTATGTGAAGGCTTGTTGGGTTTATGGAAATGGACTGTCTGATCAATACCTTGAGGTGGATACACGAGAGAGAGAGAGAGAGAGGCCCACTCGTTTCAAGTAGCATTCACGAAGTCCTGTTTTTTTCAACATTATTATTTAGACCTGTTGAATATATCACTCCCTCTCCTAAGCGCACGGATCTCTTTTTAACTGCACAGGAGCACATCAATTTAGCTTTACATAGCAGAACGCAGAAGGAAAAGTATTTGCTTTGGTCACTTGAATGCATTTTGGTAACTGTTTCTGACTGTGTGAGGTTATATTTTCACACTCAGGCTCCTCTGACTCACTCTTATCTAAATACAAGTGTCTAACGTTATTTGGAATAGAATAATAGAGTTATACCAGTCATGAGAGGATTAGTAGTAACATTATCAGAACACTCATGCTCCATTGATTTACTTTCAGTCAAATAAAATCGTCTAGTGTAAGCCAGAATCAAAGTCTCAAAAAGATGTTAATATTATAGAGTGAAGTGAAGAAAGTCATTCGTTACAGAGCTAGAATGAAATGCAATGCCCCTTACTCTGAAAACACACACACACACACACACACACACACACACACACACACACACACACACACACACACACACACACACACACACACATTTTTGGTTCCCTAAGCTTTTCATTAGCTTAGTAAAATATAATAAAGTTAGCTTAAATGGAATGTATGATAGATAACTTGACAGCCAATTAATTAAACATGAAGCTTGGAGTGTGTAAATTGGCCGAGCAGAATGGTGGAAATAATTGGACTATGTGAAGAGTGTGACAGAAAACAACGAAAAAATAGGATATTGTGAGTGAGAGGAATGAGAAAGGGGGAGAGATTAGAACTGAAAGTATAGAAGTGGGTAATATAAAAAAATCGATTTACAAAACTGGAGGAGGGGAAATTATAGTTAATAGGACAAAAGCTGAAGATTTATCACCATAAGCACTACCACCACCCACCACAACAAGTACTACCACCACCACCCTTCACTACATCTATTACCACCACCACGACTTTACCACAGACACTGCTACTGCCTAAACTGTTACCACTACCTGACCCACTAGCACTACCACTGTCACCGCAATTACTGCCACAACCACAATTATCATTACTACCACCACTGTTCCCTCTAACATCACTGCCATCACCACCACCGTCACCAACTTGTCTCACCACCACCACCATCACCCTCCTCACCATTACCATCCTAACCTCTTATCAGTGCAAACCGCGTCATGCAGTAGGATAAAAGCAGCAAACGAGGCAGTCATGAATAAAAACATGCACGACGAAGACCAGATGAAAGGGATGGAAGGTGCATGAACGTGGCTGTGGCAGTTCAGTAAAAATATAGATTGACTTCGATGCGCTGTCTGTCTGAGGTGGGGTGGAGACAAATTTTTTATGCTTTTTCATTTCTGTTTTTTCTCGTCTCGTTTCGTCTTGCCTCGCCTCGCCTCATCTCTCTCTCTCTCTCTCTCTCTCTCTCTCTCTCTCTCTCTCTCTCTCTCTCTCTCTCTCTCTCTCTCTCTCTCTCTCTCTCCACACACACACACACACACACACACAAAATTACAACATTTTTACAGGCCATCAGTTTATCTACCACTTTTGCATATATCTATCTATCGGTCTATCTAAAATAAATCCTTCACTGAATTTCGAAGGCTTCATTGACGAGTGAATAAATGAGCGTTTGGTCCATTTAGCATGTCGACGAGCTCCCAGTTTTGCACCAGTAATAATAACAAAGGAATAATTTTAATTCAGATTATTTAGAATGATGGAGTGATTGGAGTCAAGGGCGTTTGTTGGTAAAGTAGAGGAGTGTGGGACCTGGATGTAACTTTGACTGTTGCGTATCATTCTGGGGGAAGAGTTGACCTTAGCAGAAACTGATAAAATGTAGTCTGCCTTATTGAGCCTCCGTGTAGTCGATAGGCACTACTTTTACGCCTTCTCCTGTGCCTGGATTGGGAGGTCATTTAATCAGGATGAAAGTAAAGTGGGTGAGTAATATTTCTCCTATGTTTATTCTCTTTGTTTTTCGATTCTGTGCCCCACCTCAGCTCACATCCTCGGGTAGATGGAGCTGAATTATATTATTCCCCTAGCCAGTCATTTTTCACCCCAGCTGCTTACACGAAATTAAAAAGGACATTCTCTTCATAAAACCCTCCCGTAATCAAAGCCTCACCTCAGGACTCGAACACAAAAGGAGATTAAGTAGAGAGAGAGAGAGAGAGAGTGACGAAAAGAAATTAGAGGACTGTAAAAAGAAAATCCATCTGTAACTAGAATGGCACTTAGTAGAGCGCACACCTCCTCCATCAACATCCATGCAATATTCATTGAAAAATTTACGAAAATGTCGAAAAACGCCCTATCCTGCAACGTTAAAGAAAGTTAAAAAAAAAAAAAAAAAATCCTGGATCGGCACCTTCATCTGGATCAGCACCAAAATTTAATGGAGTGTATTCTGGGCCAAGGCCCATTCTTCTAGCAAGTTTCGTGGAAATCCGTCCAGTAGTTTTTGTGTAATCTTGCTCACAAACCAACCAACCAACAAACAAATAAACGGATAGGGGTGAAAACATAACCTCCTTGGCGGAGGTAATAAAAGACATTCAGTATTTTAAACAGTCCATCTAAATTAACAGGACATTCTATAAGCTAAATCCATCCAATGTTTGTGGGATTCTCTAAACAATATATAAAAATACACACACACACACACATACACATACACACACACTATATATATATATATATATATATATATATATATATATATATATACAGTATACATGTCACGAATCAATTCGCGACATTTCCTTTTTGTGAGAAGCCACGAACTATTAGTGGAAAACTCACTGTGTATCGCTCAGTTAACCGTTTCTCTCTCCATTCCGGGGTATACTTTTCAAATAATTCGTCACCGTTTTCAAAAAGTGACCGATTTAATGCACGTCACTGAGTGCGCTACTGAGCGATACAATTATTTCTTTATCGTTTGCCTCTGCTTCATTCAACCGTTAGCCACGCCTTCTTCCGGTGGCCTGTGCGTACTGCTTATGCATTATTTGAATTCAGTCTTGTGTTTGCTGTGGCGGAGAAAGGTTCTGTGCTCAGAAGTGGAGAGGTCAGCTAGCACCCCAAGCTCCACTAGACAGTTAATCCAGTCCTCCCACCTTAGTGGTGATACATAGCATTCATCGACTGGTATTTCTTTTGTGTATTTTGTAGTTTTAAGAGCTTAGTTAAGGTGTTTTTCCTAGGCGTAAGTATTTAGCTTCTGTGTGAGTGAGCGAGTGCGTCTCATTGATTTGATTTGAAATGTAATGTTAAATTTATTTTTGTAATTAATAAATTTAACAGTTCTATTTCTTGAGCTTAATGTAGAGTAAATCTTGTTTCATTTCTCCATAATTAAGCTTACTTTCCATATAGCTCCTAGCTTGCATAAACGTTTTACTATTCATAACTGGTACTTAGACCAGTCTTGTATTAACTTAAAATCCGTTGTGCCAGGAGTTAATGCATCAGCAAGAACCTGATGTTATTATTATTAGTATTAGTTATTTATTGTCAGGGGTGATGTAACTTTCTCCAGAGGCTAACAGTACAGTAATTCAGCAATTGTGAGTAATTAGTCTCTGCTGAGTACTGTTGAGAAAGTTTATAAATTCTCGTTCTTAGAGAATCTTAGCAAATCAGCGTAAAGTAATCGTTGCTTGATGTAGCAAGACAATCATTGTCTCTGCTCTTCAATATTAATATTATTATCAAATTAAATAATACTTAACCATTTATTTTAAAATTACCGTGATATTATAAAAACCCCGTGACAATTGGCGACCTCATTCCAGGATATTAACTCCTAGCTCTAAAGCTATTCACGAGATAGTGCTCACTCATTCATATTTAGGTATTTATCATTAAAGTTTATAGGCACAAGCTTACTGGTGTTTACCGTTAATTTAGCAAGTGAGTTTTTGCTTTATAAATCAATAGAGTACTTAACTCTAGTTTATTTTTGGTAACGCCAGACGATTTTATTCGCTCCTGGGAAGTCGGCGTACCCATTGTGTTTATTATTGAGTCTTCTCAGTCATTTACATTTTTGATTTATTTTTGCCAGTTAACTAGATAAGACTGGTCACCACTAGCTTGTGTCTGTACTCTTTACTTGTGTCATTAGTATTCGTCGCTAAGCAGTCAGTACTCAGTTTCGGTTTCTTAGTAAATTGAGCTAGCATCATGGCAGCCAGTGCTTATGTACAGGAAGCCAAAGATATTGGTCTCACAGACCCAGAGAAAATACAGAGTTACGTTCTCTCACGGTTCAATTACGAGCAAGAACGTGAGAAAGATGCTCGTGAAGAGCGTAGGATTCAGCGCGAGTACGAGCGAGAGCAGCGCGAATGCGAGCGAGAACAGCGCGAATACGAGCGAGAACAGCGTGAGGAACGTGAAAGAGAGCGTGCTTATGAACAAGAGCAGCGTGAGAAAGAGCGCGAATACGAGCAAAAACAACGCGAGCTCGAGTTAGAAAAAGAGCGAGAACAGCGCGAATACGAGCGTGAACAACGCGAGCGAGAACGAGAACATGAACGTGCCGAACGTGAGGCACGAGAAAAACATGAACTTGAAATGATGAAGCTCAAGCGAGATTCCTTGGCTTCAGACACGTCTGGTGCAGTTGGTCAAAGCTCCACGAGCGTTCCCCCTGCACATGTCCTAGCGACCCCACGCATCAAGCTTCCTTCATACAAGGAAAGCGAGCGAATCGAGCCGTACATAGCTCGTTTTGAGGACATGGCAGACATATCAACTGGATGAGGCAGCTAAGCGGCTTCAGTTTCTTAGCCTATTTGAGGGCCCTGCCCTCGATATTCTCCACAGAATTCGTGGAGACAATCTCTCATATGAGATGATGAAAGCTGCACTCATTAAGGCGTATGGTCTCACAGTAGACGACGCCAAAGTTCAGTTCATGCGAGCTCGTCTCCAAGACAAGGAGACAGCTGTTCAGTTCCTTGATCGTCTCACAGCTTACTTAAATGAGTGGATGGAGAAAGATGAAACTCCTTCCACGCGTGAGGGGATAATTGACCTTATGCTGCGTACACAGCTAGAGAGGTCGTGGCCTGCTGAGCTCATAGCACAGCTTAAGATCTGCCAGGTGAAAGATGCCAGCCAAATGGCAGAGAAGGCTGACGCATTCTTTACTGCATACGGGTATCAAGCTCGTAAGCAAAACACCTGGAGCAGAAAAGATACTGCCAAGTCTGGGAAGCCGTCTCAGACTGAACCCCAGCAACAAGGCCATTCTCAGAATAATGGCCAAGGTCCAAAACCGCAGTGGAAGGACCAGGGGCAAAACACTCAGAAACCTGAGTGGAAGCGGTACAACAAGTACCCTAACCAGCAGCAGTATCAGCCACGCAACCGACCGACGGGACAAAGTTTTTCACCACCAACTCAAAAGAGGCAGGAAGCGAATGCAGCCTTCATTCCTCAGCAGCAGCCTGGTGGTCACGTCCCTACCAGTGTGGGTACTTCCCCACAGTTCACTAGTCCCACAGTGACAGTGAACCCCCCTCCACAGATGGCCAATGTTCCATCTTATAACCCTCAAGGCACAATGTTTGCCACATCAATTCAGCAGCCTCATGAGTGGCTAGCTGCTTCCTCCACAGGCCCTCCCACAGGTGACAGTACCTTCCTTGTTCAGCCAGGGTTTGTGGGAGGCATTCCTGTGAAGGTCCTGAGAGACAATGGTTCCTCAGGTTGCTCTGTCAAGCAGAGTCTAGTTCGGCCTGAGCAGTATACAGGTCGACAGATCCATGCAAAGCTTATTGATGGATCAGTGAGATTGTTCCCTGAGGCATGTATCCAGGTGGCATCTCCATTTTATACTGGTACGACACTTGCGGTTGTCATGCCAGAGCCTCTATTTGACTTAATAGTAGGCAATATTAATGGAGTCAAGGATAGTTGCTCCGATGGCGCTACTCAGACTTCGGCTGCTGCGGTGACACGAGCCATGACTGAGGCTCCAGACTGTGTCACCCCAGTGATCATTGAATCGCCGCAAGATCTGATGTGCAGTCAACTTGTTGTACAAGAACAACATTCTGACCCGACACTTGCTGCTGTGCGGAATAAACAAAAGGGTCGAGTGATTAAGTATTCACGGGGAGGTCGAGCCAAGTTCCTTCGCAAACAAGGACGGCTCTACCGTGAGTCACAAACACCCGAGGGCGAGGTTCGACTGCAGTTTGTCGTTCCCGCCAAGTACCGCCCAGCAGTGTTACAATGGGGTCATTGTTCAGCCTCAGGAGGTCACCTGGGCAAAAGGAAGACCCAGGGCCGTATCCGAGCTGACTTTTTCTGGCCAGGGATGGGACGGGACATAGATAGTTTTGTCCGTTCCTGTAGTGTGTGCCAAAGTATCACCACTAATCAGGGACATGCCCTTCCTGTGCCATTCATAACCACACCTGTAATCTCTGAGTCAGTTGAGAGACAGGGTAGTGGCGAAGTGGGTGCAGACCTGATGTCTCGCCCATTGGCCCCACAGGACACAGTATGTCCAGGGCCTGTACATGCATATTATGTACCTTAAGTTAAGGGGGAAGTTGAGAGGCGACTTGAGGCTATGGAAGACCCAAGTTTGCATAAGGATTCTCAGCTTCCCGGTACTAATATATGTACCGTAAGTTAAGGGGGAAGTTGAGAGGCGACTTGAGGCTATGGAAGACCCAAGTTTGCATAAGGATTCTCAGCTTCCCGGTACTAATAGAAGTACTGTAGGTTAAGGGGGAAGTTCGAGAGAGAACTCCGCAGTGGCGACTTGAGGCTATGGAAGACCCAAGTTTGCATAAGGATTCTCAGCTTCCCGGTACTAATAAAAGTACTGTAGGTTAAGGGGGAAGTTCGAGAGAGAACTCCGCAGTGGCGACTTGAGGCTATGGAAGACCCAAGTTTGCATAAGGATTCTCAGCTTCCCAGTACTAATAGAAGTACTGTAGGTTAAGGGGGAAGTTCGAGAGAGAACTCCGCAGAGGCGACTTGAGGCTATGGAAGACCCAAGTTTGCACAAGGATTCTCAGCTTCCCGGTACTAATATAAGTATTGTATTGTAGGTTAAGGGGGAAGTGAGAACTCCGCAGAGGCAACTTGAGGCTATGGAAGACCCAAGTTTGCAAGGATTCTCAGCTCTCCGATATTAATATAAGTACTGTAGGTTGAGGCACAGGTTGAGGACCCGTGTGCAGTTCGAGGCTATGGAAGACCCGAGTTTGCACAGGGATTCTCAACTTGCCGACCATAATCGTGTGCTAAAATTAATGGCGACCTCGAGTGTACTTTTCATAGCATGTACTGACTGCTAGCCAGAGAGAGTAATTGTAACATAATAAGAATTTTGTCTCATTGACACTTTTGATGCTCCACCTTAATTGGTTTTGCAGGTTCAGCAATGGGTGTAGCAGTTGCTGTGCGGACCAGCGATCGTCTGCCGCACGCTGCCGCCTCTTCTCCTCTGCCTTCGTCGTTGCCATATATTATTTACTGTGTCATTTTACACGTAGGTACAGTTACACTACAACTGTCACACCTACACCGTGTATTACATACACCACGCTACACAACAATTAGTTGTCAGTGTAAATGTAGCGAATTTTCGCTCAGTTTGACCTGAGTACAGGATTTTCACCGTCGTCACGGAGTTTTTCCCTCAAGCTTGCTTCTATTAACGTAAATACGAGGTTTTTTCACTCACTGGCGACTGCGATTTTCTCCTGTAGCAGGATAGCACACACACCACAGTGTGAATCTAGTGTGACTGAGTTAGGATTTATATGTATGTATATTGAAATCTTTCTTCTGAAGGAAGAAAGATTTAATTTTCATGGGGCGTAATGTCACGAATCAATTCGCGACATTTCCTTTTTGTGAGAAGCCACGAACTATTAGTGGAAAACTCACTGTGTATCGCTCAGTTAACCGTTTCTCTCTCGAACTTCCGGGGTATACTTTTCAAATAATTCGTCACCGTTTTCAAAAAGTGACCGATTTAATGCACGTCACTGAGTGCGCTACTGAGCGATACAATTATTTCTTTATCGTTTGCCTCTGCTTCATTCAACCGTTAGCCACGCCTTCTTCCGGTGGCCTGTGCGTACTGCTTATGCATTATTTGAATTCAGTCTTGTGTTTGCTGTGGCGGAGAAAGGTTCTGTGCTCAGAAGTGGAGAGGTCAGCTAGCACCCCAAGCTCCACTAGACAGTTAATCCAGTCCTCCCACCTTAGTGGTGATACATAGCATTCATCGACTGGTATTTCTTTTGTGTATTTTGTAGTTTTAAGAGCTTAGTTAAGGTGTTTTTCCTAGGCGTAAGTATTTAGCTTCTGTGTGAGTGAGCGAGTGCGTCTCATTGATTTGATTTGAAATGTAATGTTAAATTTATTTTTGTAATTAATAAATTTAACAGTTCTATTTCTTGAGCTTAATGTAGAGTAAATCTTGTTTCATTTCTCCATAATTAAGCTTACTTTCCATATAGCTCCTAGCTTGCATAAACGTTTTACTATTCATAACTGGTACTTAGACCAGTCTTGTATTAACTTAAAATCCGTTGTGCCAGGAGTTAATGCATCAGCAAGAACCTGATGTTATTATTATTAGTATTAGTTATTTATTGTCAGGGGTGATGTAACTTTCTCCAGAGGCTAACAGTACAGTAATTCAGCAATTGTGAGTAATTAGTCTCTGCTGAGTACTGTTGAGAAAGTTTATAAATTCTCGTTCTTAGAGAATCTTAGCAAATCAGCGTAAAGTAATCGTTGCTTGATGTAGCAAGACAATCATTGTCTCTGCTCTTCAATATTAATATTATTATCAAATTAAATAATACTTAACCATTTATTTTAAAATTACCGTGATATTATAAAAACCCCGTGACAATACATAAGATCAAAATTTCATTTCATCTTGTTTTTGTGCTTTTTTTCCGGGGAGGAGGGGGCACGATCATATGAAACTAAATCTATCTGTAATCAACTTTTTACCTCATCCTGTTATTATTTTTTTTTTTTCCTTTTTATTTTAGCAGCGGCAGGAGACGGACAGGCCGTCGCTGTAAATCTGTGCATGTTTTGATGGTATTGCCACTGCCGTCACTCATGCAACCTCCCATCTTGTTCACCTGGATACTTTCAGATATATTTGCGTTCATGACTCCCTTCACCGCTTGCCTACTCACCTTTCGTAACCTGATTTCGTGTTTTAGAAGAGTAATTGTCTATATTATAAGTATGAGTCTTCCGAGTATGTTTATTCTTGATATCAGAAACGCAAGTAATTTTTTATATGGTAGTTTCTGTATAATAACGACTTTTTTTTTTTTTTTATGTGACCGACTCTGGGCATAGGCTTCACAGCCAGCTTTCAAGGCCCAGTAGCCCTCCTACGCACCGCACACCTCTACATGTCACCACTTCGGCGCTAACACCCACCGTCCATACTGAATACATGTTAGGGCTGTCTCATACAGGACTGGTGTATTGGTATTAGCGGGGGTATTTTTACGACATGTCGGCGGGCCTTCTGGTAGATCAGTAAAGTCTGATTTTATGAAATTCAAATCCTTTAACTGTTCCCTGCCTCAGCGGGATTTGAACCTGGGTCCGTCAGGACTGCAGGCCAACTCTCTACCGATTGAGCTACCGCCACCCTCTATTTATTATATTCTGGCTGCCTAGCTACCTCCCAACTACTTTATTGAACTAATTAGGTACCCATTGCAATAAAGAGATGGAAACTTATTAACACTTCAGTTTTTTACCAGCCGTGAGGGCGAAGCTGGTATGGTTTTCAGTTTGTGTATGTGTATGCTGGGAGGGGGTTGGTGATAGCCAATACCCTCTTCAGGCATAAAATGATCCACAGGTATACATGGCGAGTGATGAGAAGGGTGGGTGGTGAACTGAATGAAAGGAAGGCAATGGTTGATTATGTGTGTGTGGATGAAAGGATGCGAAGATGTGTAATGGATGCAAGAGTTTATAGAGGTTGGGGAAGTGGACTTTCTGACCACTACTTGGTGGTGGCCAGAATTAGAATTTAAGTAAGATGGAGGAATAGAAGAAGGGAAAGACGAGTGGAAGTAGTTGCAAGGAGAGTGGAAAGGTTACAAGAGAATGAGAAAAAGGCAGAGTATAAGAGAGAAGTGGAGGAACGATTGGGCAAATATGAGTTGGAGCAGATGGGAGACGTGGAAGGTGTGTGTAGGATATTTACAGAAGAAATATGTGCAGCATGTGATGTGGTGTGTGGAAGGAATAGAAGACGGAGGGGGGTGCAAGGAACAGCGTGGTGGACTGAAGAGGTGAAACAGGCTGTGGCACAAAAAAAGAAAGCATACAATGAATGGATGAGAAATAGGGGCGTGGAAGAAGTTGAGAGGCGGAAGAGAGAGTTATATGTAGAAAGAAAGAGAGAGGTGAAAAGATTAGTAAGAGAGAGTAAGAAGAGAGTGGATGAGGAATTTGGAAGGAATTTGAGTGTAAAGTGGAGGGACTGTAAGAAAATGTTCTGGAAAGAGGTGAAAAGAGTAAGACAGGGTGGAAGTGAAGTTAGCAGGGGAGTGAAATATAAAAATGGTAGATTACTAGTGGAGAAGGGAGAAAAAGTGAGCAGATGGAGAGAACACTTTAAGGAATTGTTGAACGTAGAGGATGGAAGTAATGCGAGTATAAGTGGCTGGGGAATGGCTGGGAGAAGGAGGGAGGTGAGAAGACAGGAAGAAATCAGTAGGATAGAAGTTGTGGAAGCAATGAAGAGCCCAGGAATTGATGGAGTGTGTGGTGAAATGCTGAAGCATGGGGAAGAGATAGTAGTAGAATGGATGTGGAAGATGTGCAGATTGGCCTGGGAGGAAGGTAGAGTCCCGGAGGATTGGAAGTCAGGTATAATTATTCCCTTGTACAAAGGAAAAGGGGAAAAGGAAGTGTGTGGTAATCATAGGGGCATTTGTCTTCTTAGTATAATAGGAAAAGTGTATGGTAGGATACTTATGACAGAGTTAGAGAAGGAACAGAGGAATTAGTTGGAGAAGAACAGGGAGGCTTTAGGAAGGGAAGAGGTTGTGTAGATCAGATATTCATTCTTAGATCTTTAGTGGAAAAGTTTCTAGAGAAGGGAAAGAAGTTGTATGCGGCTTTCATGGATTTGGAGAAAGCATATGACAGGGTGGATAGACAAGGATTGTGGAAAGTGTTAAGAATATATGGAGTAGATGGGAAGTTGTTGAATGCTGTGAAGAGTATGTACGATGGTGCGAAGGCTGCAGTGCGTGTGGATGGTGAACTAAGTGAATTTTTCTCTCTGAAAGTTGGGTTGAAACAGGGATGTGTCATGTCTCCACGGTTGTTCAATCTGTACATGGATGGGGTAATAAAAGAGGTACAAGGTAGGGTAGTGGATGTTGGAGTGGCCCTGGTGAGAGAGGATAGTGTTTGGAAACTCCCTGTACTGTTGTTTGCAGATGATACTGTGTTGTTGAGTGAAGACGAAGGGGAGCTGCAAGGCTTGGTGGATGAGTTTGGGGGAGTGTGTAAGAAACGGAATCTAAAGGTGAATGTAGGGAAGAGTAAAGTGATGGTCTTTGAGAGAGGTGAAGTCAGTGAATGTACAGCGAGGTTGGATGGTGAGGAATTGGAAAATGTGAGTACATTTAAGTACTTGGGTAGTGTGATGAGTAAGGATGAAGGTTTGGAGGGTGAAGTGCTTGAAAGGGTACAGCAGGGAAGAAAGGTTGCTGGTTCTTTGAAAGCAGTGATAAGAAACAGGGAAGTGAGCATGGAAGTGAGAAAGTTACTACATGACAGTATTGTGATACCAACTCTAACGTACGGAAGTGAAGCTTGGACGTTGTTGGAAGGACACAAGTCAAGAGTGAGAGCAGTGGAAATGAGTTATTTAAGAGGAGTCTGTGGAGTCACATGGAGAGACAGGTTGACGAATGAGGATATAAAGGAGCGTTGTGGTGTTGATGTGGATGTGATAGGAAGCGTTATGAGGAACACACTGAGGTGGTTTGGCCATGTGGAGAGGATGGAGGGTGAAAGACTGACGAAGAGAGTGTATATGAATGAGGTGGAGGGGGGGAAGAGGGAGGGGGAGGCCGAGGATGAGATGGAGGGATGGGGTGGAGAGGTATATGAGAGAGGGGTGTGTGAGTTGGGAGCAGGGCGGTGAAATGGCGGGGGATAGGGCGACTTGGAGGCGATTTGTTTGTGGCCACCCCAAACGGGATTGAGGCGTCTGGCAATAGATAGATTGATAGTGTGTGTGTGTGTGTGTGTGTGTGTGTGTGTGTGTGTGTGTGTGTGTGTGTGTGTGTCAGTTAACATGAGATCTTCGCAACCGCTCTAGATATCACCACAAAATATTACAGGTGTGTAGTAGGGATGAAAATTTCGGACGAGTTTGATATTCGTGAAAGTAGGTCAAGGTCATATTCCGAGCCGCGCTAGACATGTATCGGCATGTGGCTGGTGTGATTCCCCCCTTGGGGGACCTCTAGTCTTTCTTTCTTTTTCTTTTTTCTTTATTTTCCTCTTTTCATTTTTTTTTTCTTTTTTTTTTTCTTTGCCACCAGACTGCGTAAAGGTGTCTCTTCGAACTCTCAGGATTATTTTTAGCCTTGATTAATAATTTCCACACAGTAGTTTATTAAAATTGTTCATAAAGTCGGCCGGTGGTAGGTTGAACGAATGAAAAACTGAAGCATCCAGTACGAAGACTGGAGAGAAGGAAGGAGGAGGAGGAGGAGGAAGAACAAGAACAAGAACAAGAAGAGGGAAGAGGAAAAAGAAGAAAAGAAATGAAAGAGGAGGAACCATGGAATCTCCTAAACTACACAGATATGATTTTTTTTTTTTTTTTTTTAAAGCGTACATCACCAGGAACTGAGTTACCAAGCCACCCAAGCCAAGCGGTATGCAGGTTCCAGCGTAGGTTACTTTTTTTTTTTTTTTTTTTTTTTTTTTTATGGTGACTTCGGGTAACTTTCCCCCGACAAGTTCTTAACAAATGAGGTGGTTGGTGGGGAGAGTAAGCGAACATTGTGCTTATGGGATTGTCTAACACCTCTTCTTTACCGATATATTTCTACATTGGTCACGCTGATAAAATCTTGTACGCTGTTTATGCAGTCTATATTGATATTGGAAGTGTATAGAGTAAATAACATCATTGGAAGTGTATAGAGTAAATAACATCATTGGAAATGTATAGAGTAAATAACATCAAAAAATACGGAGATGCAATATCCAGGATTAATCGCCAAGAAAGAGACGATAGACAGCCTCTTAAGATGGCGAGTATAAGAGTCTTTGGAACCGATCCAGTACGAGACGTCCATCACATGCTGAACAGATGGTTTGGCGTTAAAAAGAAGTTTATATATTGTTCAGTGGGATGTTTTTGTGCTATCTTTAGACAATTTTGTTTAGTTACTGTTCGAAAGGGATGATAATACAGAATACGGAAAACAAATTAAGAAGTCTTGAATCTCTTCCTTTCGATGGTGTGTCATATTTTCTTCCTGCTGTTTCCAGACTGTTATATTTGGTCAAGGGAGCTTTTTTCAACGGGAGCGGCTTAGATGGAGCCTTCATTAATCCCGTCTCTACTAAAGTCTTACCTAAGCTGAATAAAATCATCTGGTGATAACAAGAATACTATGAGAAAATACCGCACTGAAGGGTGATTTTAGTTGATTAAACCGTCTTTTGGTGTCAGGAGTGAAATTGAATAAATATCACCTGACTGAATGGGTTAAGGAGTCTCTTCATCCTTAACATCGCCTATCCATCGTTACCATTGACTGCCTCTTCCTATCTTTGACCAGCTACTCTTATCTTTGACCATCTTTCCTTATATTTGACTATGCACCCGTACCTCTACTATTCACCCTCATCCTTGACTACCCAGCTTATCTTTGAGCGTCCACACTTATCTTTGACTTCCCACCCACAGCTTTGACTATTGAGCCTTATTTTTGACTCTCCAGCTTTATCTTTCACTATCCACATTTATCTCTAATTACCCATCCTTATCTTTGACTATCCACTTTATCTTTGACTATCCACTTTTATCTTTGACTGTCCATTTTTTGTCTGATTGTCTAACCATATGTTTCACTATCCACCCCATCTTTTACTGTCTACCCTTATCTTTCACTATCCATCATTATCTTTCACCATCTGCCCTCATGTTTTACTTTCCAACCTTATCTTTCACTTTTCACATTTATTTGACCCCCATCGTTCACATACCTGTATATATCACAGCCACATTCAGCCAGCCACCATTCATTGATATAGATAGATAACGAGAGAGAGAGAGAGAGAGAGAGA
>NC_137029.1:26304999-26434365 GCF_032717465.1 Coenobita brevimanus | reverse complement strand
AGAGAGAGAGAGTCTGCCAATAATCACTCTGTTACAACAGTCTCCTGTGTACTGCATTCCAGTTTTATTTATATTCTTTTCCACTCATTCCCCTAGCACCCGTTCCATCATTCCTTCCACCCCTGTCCCTTTCCCCTTCCATCCCTGCTACCTCATTCACCTATCCCCTCCTTCCACCCCACTTTCCTCTTGCACCTCGTCTACGCCCCTTGCCACTCCTTTTTTCCTCCTGCTTCCCAAATGACTTTCCCTTTCACCCCTCTGCCTCTCCTTTCACCTTCTTTATCTGTCTCCTCCTTTACCACGTCTGTCTCTTCCACTCGCCGTTTCTTTCATCATTCTACTTTTTACCATCCACTTTACACATTTTCCTCTTCTGCTTCATTGCATTTCCCCATTCACCTCTTTCTGACTCTTCCTTCACCCCTTTCCACCTCCAGCTCCCTCCATTCCTATCACCTTCCACCTCACCCCTCCTTCTCTTCCACTCTTTCTTATTTTCTTCCCACTTTTCATTCCACTCTTACCTTCTCTTCCACCTTTCCATTCCACCTCCTCTTCCACCTCTCCGTCCCCCGCTGCAACCTCCTCTAACCGCACCCCGCCTCCGATACACACGAATATTTGTGTTTTCGCTTTTTAGATGACGCAGGGGAAAATTTAATTGGATTCCAGCCGTACCCCGCTTTAAAAATACGCAGTGAGAGCGTATTCAGGGATAGATAAATCTTTGGTATGAATGTGTCCTATTTTTCCGTGTATTTTCCAGGGCTTGGGGCATTCATCACGGAAAAACGCAGCGCCCTCCCGTATGCTGGCTCAGATATCCTTGCAAATTGTGATGAATCCGGAAATGTGGAATGCTTTATCAGACGAGGGAACTTGGGTTATCAGATGCTTCCACACTTGATGCTCTGCTTACCCCTGATATATTATGCAGCGAACCCTCCGATATTTTCCATGGGATTCAATGCATACTCGTACAGTCGGTTATGCATCGCGAGCGGGAGAGGAGAGGTGTTAGGAATTACTCTTGCAAATTGTCCAGGGTAAAAGGGTGAGATTTTTTTTCCATTTCTTTTTCTCTCGTTTTTTCCTTATGCTGGAAGTTGTGAGAGAAATTGCAATAATCGTCAGGAGGTAATATTTCAGCTTACTCATTTTTCCTTCTCATTTACCTGACCTAACCCAGTCTGATCATTTTTCCTTCTCATTTACCTGACCTAACCCAGTCTGATAAGTAACAAAGCCTGACATTCCTAAAGCATAAGCTACTCCAACCTAGTCTAACCTAACCTACCATAACCTAACCCAGTCCAACCCAACCGAGCTCATATCAGCTTAGCCGAGCATGATGTATATAAAACCTAACCTAACCTAACCTAACACGACCCAGCCCAACCCATATCATCGTAACCTAACATAACTTACCCCAAATGTAACCTAACCTAACCTAACCATAATACGAATCTGGAAGCATGCTACATGAGAATACCTACTTGCATCAGTCTGAAGATTAATGGCAGTGCTTGGTTCGTCTGACAGAAGTAGGTTAGCGGGAAAAAAAAGGATAAAAAAGACCCTTCGGTGTGTGGGTTAGGGTCCAAAACAAAAATCCCGAGATAAATGTGTGTGTGTGTGTGTGTGTGTGTGTGTGTGTGTGTGTGTGTGTGTGTGGTGGGGGGGGGGAGGTGAATGGCTGGTTGCTCTGTGTAAACATGGGATGGGCATCTGCTGGACGCCGTGTTTAATCTGCCCATTTTTAATAGACGGCAGTTTGTAAATCCCGGGAGCGATTGTTTACCAACCACTTGGTTAAACCGTTCACTGTGATGTATTTTTTTACGTGCGTTATATATATTTATGTATGTGCGTGGATCACATATTTAAACTGGGTTCTTCAATTTTATTTCTGTTAACTAAATCTCTTCTCGTTTGACTGTTTTATTTTTTAGTAATAATCAATAATTGGCTCGTGTGTTTATTTTTCATCAGTGTTTTGATTGTAGTGTTATTTGGAGATGTACAGTAGAGCCGGCCGTCTGTGTGCGAAACCCGCCTTACTTGTAAGTTAGACTACCCATAAATAGACTAAACAGGCTACTTTCTTGAAATGGGTGATTGTCGGTGCTTTAATATATAACACGAATTGTGTATTAATTTTTTGGAGCTGAGGAGGTTTAGTAGGTAGCGTACTTTTCTCCTAATGTGTTAGCCCCGAGTCTTGGGTTTGAGCCCTTCCCGTGGCGGATATTTACGATGGGTGATGGTAGTGTGTCCCTTCAGATGCCTGCATATATTCATATCCTGTAGGGTTCCGAAACTGACATACCGGTACACAGACTGACACACACGGACATAGTCAATACATACACAGACATAGCCAATAAACAGTTACTTTTTCACATGCGTCACTCTTTCTACAAACACCTACTATCCATTTCAGAGGCGGAGTTGCGCTGTTTATCGCAAATATCTCCTAAACGAATCGTTGGATCAGTATGGTATTTCAACACACTACTTTTGACATCCGGGCCTAATTTATGACCCTTAAACCATATTGCTATTTATGTTATGTGAGGAGTTTACTCGTGAAAAATAACAGAAAGTCGAGTAGTCATGTTGACGCATTCGAAGGAAAGTGTTGCCCCCCCAACACCCTCCCAAACTATTCCTTAACTACCCCTACTTCTCCCCCTTCTCGTCCTCGTTATCCCTCCTATTCTCCCCGAGCTCCTCGCCTCCTTCATCACTCTTGTGTCCCTCCCTCATTATCCCAGCACTGTATTATAATGTAAGAATGTTATGTAGTTGTAGACGTATTGATTTGATTATTTGCAATGGATGCAAGTCGTATTTCGCGTAGAAAGTACTGTACATCAGGATGATTACGTACATGTAATAGAAGCTATGCCTATATGTTTGCAGTGTTTATGGTCAACCATTGAAAATCACGAATTACAAATTGTATCACTTGTTGCCTGAACCTTCTCGGAGAAGTTATTACTATTATTACAATACTGTGTATTCATCCTAAAATGTGAACATGGTCCAGTTGATATATATATTGTTAAATAATATTACTAATGTATGATAAGTATATACATACTGTCATATTCAAATATTATGTATGCAATTAGAATGAAAAAGAAAACGGAAGTGCAAAGATGGGAGAGGGATGGTGTGACTGGGAGTGAAGAGGGAAACGGGGAGGGGGTGAACGCGATATTGGGGGGTAGGGAAGGAATGGTCAGAGGGTTGTTCAGGGTGTTAGTGGAGGAGCTACCCCACACAGTCGCACTCGTCCGATTTTGTATAACACCTTAGATTTGATGACTGGATTAGGCTTAATATCCTTCAGTAAACTCCTAATGTAACATATGTAGCAGTATGGTTTAAGGGTCATAAATTAGGCCCGGATGTCAAAAGTACTGTGTTGAAATATCATACTGATCCAACGATTCGCTTAGGAGATATTTGCGAAAAACAGCGCAACTCCGCCTCTGAAATGGATAGTAGTCCTCATTTGTACATCACCCGCATAGGGAAAGGCTAACTCTATCGCCCTTCCTCCTAGGAATGGGTCTGGTGCTGCAGTAGATATTGTATGCACTGGTATAGATACAAAAAAAAACTTCCTCAACCCCACCACCCACCACCATCACCGCTCAACCCTTTCCACCCACCCCGCCCATCGCGTTACACCCACCCCGCCCATCGCGTTCCACTCACCCTGCCCATAGCTTTCAACCCACCCTGCCCATTTCCTCTGCCTCCCCCTCCCATCACACACATCGAACCTTCAAAAGAAATATGTTAACACCGCCACTGCCACCCCTAATACCACATCCATCATCTCAAGGTGTAACAGCCCCGTCCTTCTGTACCGCCCGCCACCGTTTTTATTTATTTCACCCACCCCACCAGTTCCCTTCCTTCAATCCCACCCACTTTTTCCACCCATCCCTCCTACCCCTCTCCACCAGTCTCCCACTTCTTTCACCCATCCCACCAACTATTTTCCTTCCGCAAGTTTGACCTAACCGCCCCATTAGCTAACGGTATTTGTGATGATGATGATGATGATGATGATGAGTATGACTATACAAACAAGAAAACCATATACATTCGTGTCTGATTTGTATGAATTTCGTAGTCCATGGTAACTTACAGTGGTTATAGACACTAGACGACAATTTAAGGTAGCAAGTTTTTTTTTTTTTTTTTTTTTTTCCCTGACCTCCTTTCCCCCTCCCACCACGTCCTCGTCCCTTCTTTCCCTCCATCACCATCCTACTCTCAAAACCCCCTTTCCCCTTCCCTCTCCCTCCCTCCTACCCCTCCCTCCTTGACTTCCTTCAAGGCTGCTTCTCCATCCACCTTCCCTTCCACCCCATTCCCCTTCCTCCCCATTCCCCATCCTCCCCATTCTCCTTCCACTTCCTCCTCCTTCCCCTTTCTCCCGCTTCTTCCTCTTCTACCCTGCAACCCCTCCTCCTGACCTCCCAATTCTCTTCCCTCTTCTACTCCATTCCATCCCCCTCTCCCCCCACCACTAACAGGTATTAGCGGATGAATCTTAGTTACCCAGGCAGTGGTTATGCATTCAGAGTAGCGGCATAATTTGGTCTGCATCCCACCAGCCACCATATATTAATTAACCCTTGCTTTGCTGTGGCGGTCTTTACCATTTTATTGTAGCTATCTTCGCCAGATTTTATTCAGCTCGAAAGGACTTTTGAACTGCACTCGTCGTAGCATTTAGTAATTCCTTCATTATCAGAACATCCCTTTAAGCTTAGTGCAGCATTATAAATCTAATTAAAATGTCTGCTCTTGGTAGGAGTTGATGGAAAATACGGTACGCGTGGTGATAATGATAACCATGATTATTTTTTTTACTTAAAAACGTAAGAGGCAAAGGTTCAGAGGCAGCAAAGGGCTGTCTTTTCCAAATAAAGTTGAACATGAAGCCAAAATCAAGATCCTTCATCATACCGTGATTCCTTGACATGCTGCGTTTAAAAGACTGGACATCATATGCAAAGAAAATGCATTATCAGGACATCTTTCCAGAGTTTACTGTAACGCGTTTTGCCCGGCAAGCTGAAAATTCCTAACCCCCATCAGGTCAGTTGAGACAGTTGTAGTCAGACTGGAGGGTAGATTTGACAATATATATATATATATATATATATATATATATATATATATATATATATATATATATAGGCAGTATATATGAGACCCATTTCTACCCCATAACTAAGACATCGAATTTCATGCAGTCATTATGTATTTATGTTGTGTGAGTGGACCAGTTCCGTCAGGTGAAAACAAACCGACTGTAACTTGTACTTGTACTGGAAGGCCTGAGTAAGCCAGCCCGTTAAGTATGTAGGAAACCTTAATGAGAGAGAGAGAGAGAATATCCTATTTAGATGTGCTGTTTGTGGTGACCGCCCCTCCCCTTATATACCCACATGAGAGCTGTTCTTTCCATAGGGGCGAATAAAAACTCCATAGAAAGATAGACAATTAGATTACATAATAAATAGATAAACAGATATAGATATCGTATATCGATAGGTAGGTAGGCAGACAGATAGATAGATAGGTAGACACATAGACGCATAAAAAGATATGTAGACAGACAGATTAATGAAGCTTAGACATTCAGACACAACTCATTTACTCCGAACAGCGAAATTATTTTACATTGTATGTCTAACACTTTTATATAGATAAGCAAGAATAAGTAAATCAGTAAACAGGTAAATAAGTAAGTAAATACGAGTAAAGAAAAAGATGCAAATTTTCCACCCATTTTTAGTAGCATGTATGAGAAGGAAGAAGAGAATAACATCGTAAAAGTATATGAATGTTAAATAAATGCATAAATCCATCCATCCATCCATCATCTAATCCTACGTTGCCCCATGAGGAGCGTAGGAGCCCGGGACTAGGAAAGTTGGTCCTGGCATTTAAGATGAGAGTGACCAGCCTCACTTATCCCTGAGTGGCATTACGTGAACAGTAAACCCCAACCACTCCTTGGATATAAACCTTCACAGGCTCAATCCGACTGGAGCACCTTTATTACCCACTAAACCACCAGGAGCCAATATTTGGTTATATGGTTACACCCAACGTCGTAAATGGTTTCCTGGTGTACAGGAAACCATTTGGCTTGTCACTCAGTGTAGAGTCACCCACAGGCAGAAGGAAGAGAAAAGAATGAAGGAAAGAAAGACACAAGATAATTAATATATATAAGTTTGGTACCAGAATTCGCAAACTGACATATGAAAGAGGATGACAGTATGTTTTCCCTGGGCATTTTTTTTAACATCTCTAATACTGTTTTTATCACAGGATTTCAACATGGATATATAATACCCAGAATGCCTCATAAAGGTAAAAATGCTGTGGTTAAAATTTTAGTCCGTGAATAACACTTGCACTCAGATTACACACACACACACACACACACACACACACACACACACACACACACACACACACACACACACACACACACACACACACACACACACACACACACACACACACACACACAGCGCTCTAAGCCGAGATCAGAGGGTGGACTGCAATCAGTGTTACGGAATTATTTTTAAAAAACGAAATGTAGTGTTCTGACGTGTGGTAATTTTTTTTGTTACGGTGTTAAACTTTTCAGCTGAATCCGTCTATCTATTTGTCCATCTATCTATCTGTGTCCATCTATCATTATCTGGTTATATTTATCGTCATCTGTGTATATAGCAATGAGAAAAAATAATATACACAACACACGTAAAGCCTACAGTTAACACCTCCAGCCAGGGTGTCATTTGTATTTGTTCCTGCTGCTACCAGACGATTTTATTCAACCTCGGAAGCGTCAACCAGTAATAAGGGGGTTGATGCTGACTTCATGAAACCCCTCCAGCGTTGATAGTCTTTCCAGTTCGCAAAATCTTTCCTTTAAAGTGCAAAAAAATCGTCTGGGTACAACAAGAATAAATAGGAAAAAAGGCCATGGGGTTTAAGTAGCTGAAAATCCAGCGAGAGCATTATAAAAATTTCTGTCAACTTAAAAGCATCAGCGAGAAGGATCCGAGTATTTACAACTTTTTAAGCGCCTGAAAAACACTGAAAAATCCAAGAGAGAGGCACTAAAGACAGGAAAAGTAGTCTGGAGCCGAACTAATCACACGCCTTTCTCCCCTCCTCACTCCTTTCCCCCTATCCTCTCTACCTCACCTCTCTCCATCTCGCCCCTTCCCCCTCATCTCTCTCCCACCTCTCCCCTGCTTCTTCCCCCCCCCCCTCGATCCCCTTCCGTCTCTTCTTTCACTCCTTCCTTTCCTCTTCGCGTCCATTCTACTCCCCCCCTCCCAATCTCCGCCTTACTTCACTCCTCTCTCTCTCTCTCTCTCTCTCTCTCTCTCTCTCTCTCTCTTATCTGGTGGTAATGAGCATAAAACGAAAAAAATACACCCACATACTGAAGGAATTAATATTACGTCCGTAGCTGCAACAGGAGGCGTGCGGACACTGCAAAAGCCCGTGCAGCATTTCAAGTCTCCTACGTGTGCCCGGGATTGGTAAGGTTTAGGTTCGCAGCGTTTCCCTATTGAGAGGAAGCACACTGGCAGGGTTTATTTCAGGGGCAATCTCCGCGGAAGTGAAAACCAAATATCCGACCTTCCTGGACCTGACAGCTAATATTTCGTTGACGCTGGTCCACTTGAACGAGGCCGAAAGCGAGGCGTATGGAAGCGTAGTGGGTGGCATAGCGGTTTATTTATTTATTTATTTATGTGTCCGACTTTGGGTATACATTTTGACCTTCTGGTTCCTAAGGTCCAGCTGTCCTACATCACCATGAACATTTTCTAGGGCTATTTTCTTCAGGACTAATTTAATGACATAAGTAGTATTCTTTTTTCTTACGAGACGTCGGTAACTCTTGTGAAATGTCAGTATAATACGTTTTAACAACATTCAAACTATCTAACTATCCCGTTCCCCAGCCTGGAATCGAACTCGCATCCTTTCAAACAGCCGACTACTTTTCTAGTCACCTGGATGTGTTTTGGGATCCGGTGTATTAAAATTAAGTGAAGTGGAATTCGGTGTAGTGATTGGAGGGGTCGTGAAGATTCTTGTAAAGTTAGGAAGTGTAATAACACCTCTTCCTTACCGATTTATTTCTGATTTTGCTTCGTTACTGTATTCTTGTGTGTTTCTTGTGTAGCCTGTGTCGGCATTAGAAGGATATAAGAAGCAATGAGATGATGTTAATAGGTAGTTTGAAAAATAAATCGCTAAGGAAGAGGTGCTGGGGAGCTTCCTTACCCGACGAGAATACGGGCCCTGGTGTAGCCTATGGAAAATATATGCAGAATAGGACTCGATGTACTGAATGAAGCAGGAACTAAGAACGGGCCAAGACTGTGCTTTATACCCCTTCAGCACGAGGACAGGCTTTCACCATATATTTGCTACCATCAAAGTGTATTATTGAGATTAGAAAAAAAAAATAATCCGGTGGTGAATATGGGTAGCAGAAAATTCCATCAAACTTTTTCTTTTGCTGAGAAGTTTTTTTTTTCCCATAAGCTGCATAAAATCGTCTGTCGGCAGCAATATTAGAAAAAGCAAGCGGGTTCGTCGACCGCGGACCTGCGTCGTGCCAAGAAACCGTCAGAGGGGGATCAAGAAATGGGCGTGGAGTGCAAAGGAATTGGTGGAATGGGCTGGAAAGTTGGTAGGCGGTGGGGCCGAGGAGGGAAAATATACCCAGTGAGAAGGGGGGGCTAGCTGCATAACACAATAATGCTGTCGTACCTGCAGAATTAAATGTAAAAAAAAAAAAAAAATGAAATTTGCTCTCTCCTCATTTCCCAGAACACACATGATGAACGGAACTGTGCTGTGCTTCGAGTGTCATTGGTAGAAATACATGCATTGTATATTGACTTTTTTTTTCTTTTTTATGGCAGGTAGTTACATTTTACTGCATGACCCGACAGTCTGGGAAATGTTATTACTGAAGGACAAACAACATCAATCGATTGCAAGTTTTTGTAAGTTTTTGTTATTGTTGTAGCTCCAGGCTCTAACCATCTTTTATTTACTTTCCCGTTCAAATTTACGTTCAGGTGATTGTAAATGACAGGAGGTAAAAACTAAGAGCCGTGTGAAAGAGTTTTGGCCCATATTCTAGTCAGTTGAGGAAGCTCCCGAACACCTCCTCCTTACCAATTTATTTTTGGGTGTAGCCGAGTATTATTATTTATTTTTTTTTTTTTTATGCGAGGAAGAAGGAACCAAAGGCCATGGCCCGCAGTAACAGTTCCCTCCAAGAGAAAAACAAAATACAATAGAGAGCCAAATTCAAGATCCGATCATTTTGAGATGCCTGGACACACTGCGTTTGAAAGACTGGAGACCATAGGCAGCAGGAAATACAGATAGAGGGAGACAGTTCCAGAGCTGACCTGTTGCATAAATGAAAGACTGGGAGTAACGGTTAACTCTTGCATTAGAGAGTTGGACAGAAAAGGGATGAGAGTTTGCTGCCATGCGGGTGCTACGCGCCCGTCGTAGAGGTGGAGGAATGCAAGCAGACAGTTCAGAGGAGCAGTGACCATTAAAGTAGCGATAGAAAAGAGATAAAGATGCAACAGACCGGCGAAGAGACAGAGGTTGAAGGGAGTCAGTAAGAGGAGGAGAGTTAATGAGATGAAAAGCCTTTGACTCCACCCTATTGAGAAGAGCTGTATGTGGGGAGCCTCCCCACACATGAGAGTTGTACTCCACACAGGGGCGGATAAAACCCCTGTATAGAGTCAACATTTGTGCAGGGGTAAAGAAAGAGCGGAGTCGGCTTAGCACACCCAATCTCTTGGAAGCAGATTTTACAAGAGATGTTTTATACATCATGTGCATAGAGTATGGTGATTTATAAGAATGATTTGAGTAACACAGAGGAGGACGGCAAGGTGTAATAAGCAAAATAATTCGCTTAGAAAGAGGTTTTGGGGAGCCTTCTTAACCAACGAATATAATAAGGAATTTAATAGAAAGCATTGTGAATAAAGTTGATGGCATAAAGGGTGAAACGTAGGAATGAATGCACTAAAGCTGAATGGGAGTGAGGGAAGAATTCTGAAGTAAGGTGGAAATGGAAGTTGTAGGTAATTAAGTTTTTGTGCCGTCCCGCAGCGAAAGTCGATAGGATGGACGATAAAATGCGGGAACGAGCACAGTAAAGTGGAGAAGTAGTAAAGTCAATAACATACAAGAAATATGAGGGTGGGAGTTAAAAAAAAAACATTAAAAAGATAATAAAAGGTTACATAACGTTACTCAAGTTTTATCTCTGACGTACAATAGTGAAAGGTGGACGATGCTTGAAGGACATAGACAGAAACTTGGTCCTCTTAAAACAGATTACCTCAGATGTGCACATGAAGTGACTGTGATATATAGCGTGGATAAATGAATGAATTTTCTGATGATGCGGATTGGAGGTCGATGTTGACGAAATAGAGGGGAATGTTTTAGACTGAGCTAGTTTGGTCACGTGGAGTTAGTGATGAGTTAGATATAAATTAAGGGTATATGAGAGTGAGGTGGTTGGAAGAAAGACAGGCAGACCAAGAACGAGATGATGAAACGAAGTGGGGTAGTGGGACCTTGACAGTTCGTGGAAGGAGGAATCGTTACTGATTAGCGAAAGAATTGCTCTCTCGGCTATCTATCTAGCTGCCTCTATCTATCTTTTTGCTATATATCAGTCTATATCTATCTATCTGTCTTATTTTTACTATACCAGACCATCCAATTTCCGGTTTGATTACGACTAAATCTTGTCCATAGAACTAAAAACCAAATATCAAACGATACAAAGAAACATTTTAACTTCTTGATTGCTAGAAATCATTATTAACTTAAATAAAATCGTCCCACATGAAGCAGACCAAAGTGAATAACATAAAAAAATAAATTAAAAAGTTAATGGAGAGAGCTTTTGACCCCATGAGTACGGGAGGCCGAAACTAGAGAGAGAGAGAGAGAGAGAGAGAGAGAGAGAGAGAGAATTTCTTGTTTTATTCATACTGACGATGGATGATTGTATTCAGATTATACATTCTCGCCACATTCGTAAATAATCCGATTTTCTTTTAACTTACAAAAAACTTATTCACACACACACACACACACACACACACACACACACACACACACACACACACACAGAATGCATGTATGTATATATTCATAAACTTTTATGGCATGCAATAGAAATTTCCGCTTCCCTTGGCATACTTCCACGCAGCAAAACACGGAACAAAAACAAAATAACAAACTCAAACAACAGACGCATGAAACAACATATACAAAACAAGGAAGAAGTTCAAATAAAAAACAAAGCACAGTAACAGATACAAACAGCAGACAAATCATACAATACTATAAATCACACAACATGTACAAAACTAACAAAAACAACAGACTAAGCAACAAATCAGTATACAAAACGAAAGTAAGAAGCAAGCAACACATACTAGATAAACAAGATACAAAAGAAAAGCAAAGGAGAAACAACACTTGAAAAAAATGCAGAGGAAATACTAAAAAATTACAAATGTTATAGACAGTTATTAAAGAAAAGCAAAAAGATACTAAGATCCCGTTATTACCTAGCTAATTACATCATCTGAGCAAGCAAACGAGGCAAGAGACGGAGGAGGAGGAGGTGGAGGAGGGAGAATCGAAGAAGAAGAGGGAGTTAGGAAGAGTAGTTGAACAAATGATGATGATGATGATGATGGTTAGGTATGGAGAAAGAGATGATGATGATGATGATAGAAGTTAGGTAAGGAGGAAAAAATGATGATGATTTTTGATGATGATGATGATGATGATGATGGAAGTTAGGTAAGGGGAAATGATGAAACTGATGATGGTAGGAAAGGAGGAAGTCGTCGCTTAAGGGGAAGAGTCTTATGGGGGGAAAATAAAAGATACACAGTTAAGAGAAATTCAGTGCTTGGAGACTACGTAGAGAGGGAGAGAAAGCTTAAGAAAGTAGGCTGAAGGATTTGGGTCAAGGAAATTTGAAGGTGAACGAGAGAGAGAGAAAGAGAGAGAGAGAGAGAGAGAGAGACAGACAGACAGACAGACAGACAGACAGAGATAGAGACAGAGACAGACAGATTTCTAAGTTCAAGGCTTTTATAAGTCAAGAATCCGAAAGACAGACAGAGAGACAGGATGGCAGACAGACAGATAGGCAGCAGACATCACTGCACCTACATAATAATAATAATATATAACTGCCTGCTGCGCTAACAGTGATAATAAAGCTGTGTGGAGTCTTGTTTGATCACTTCCCTGCATTAAATGAGCAACTACCGTGACTGTACAAGATAGTTTTTTTTTTTTTTTTTTTTTTTTAAGTGAACGCAGTAGAGCAGAGGAATTTTTTACTTCACTGATATAGCAGCGAAACACTACACTAACCCTTCTATTCGATTATGTGATTTTTCTTTTAGTCATGCTATCTCCAGACGACTTTATTCAACATAGGAATCAAGGCTGTATCCAATTCATCACGTCGAAATGACCCGGCAAACAGAAGAGATTAATCAGGAGGTAACGGATGATGTAACAGTAAGGACGTTGGCTGTAAGGACTAAAGACAGTACTTAAATCTTCCGTTCTTTCCCGTCGCGGTCAGATATAGACGCGAAATATCAATGAAGCGACAGCCTGATGTTTTCCATAATAGAAGATTTGTTGGTGTATTCTAAGGGGCATTTAAAGTCTCATACCACATCCTCGGCCACTTATTTTGCACATTACACATCAATATCCTTTTGTAGGTTATAGATGTAAACTTTGTCGATATTAACCCCTTCCGTCCAATTACATTTTTTTTTATTTTAGGGTGGCTTTCTCCAGTTTTATTCAGCTTGAGATTTTTCGAGCTGCTGAGGTTAGATGTAGCCTTCATTAACTCGTTCACTACAAGAGGTCTCTCCAAAATAGAATATAATAGTCTATGTGAAGCAAGAAGGTTTTAGTAGTAGTGGTAGTGGTGGTGGTGATGGTGGTGATAGTAAAGGTTGTAGTAGCAGTAGTAGTAGTAGTAGTAGTAGTAGTAGCAACAGTAGTAGTAGTAGTAGTAGTAGCAACAGTAATAGTAGTAGCCCTTCGTACATCCGAAACGTGAAAATAGTGGACTGTAGACTAAAGCTGTCCTTCTGCAATCCACCATTCTCCTTTTGGGGGATAGGGAGACCGTCGATATGAATATAATGCAAAAGAATGTTAAGGTGTAAAAGGGCGTGAAGGGCGAGTGCGGCGGTGGTGTAATGGTTAGGGTAATGATTATGAATATGCTCGCGTACCCACTAACTCCCAAGGTAAATATTGAAAACAGCGCTGACGGAGGCGTGATATATGATACTACGCTGGGTTCTCGCCGTAAAAAGAATGCACCCCCCGTCCCCCTCTCTTTCTCTCCTCTTTCACCCCCCTCTTTCTCTCCTCTGTCTCTCCTCTTTCTCTCTCTTTCTCCTCTCGTGCTCTCTTTCTCCTCCCCCCTCCCTCACTCTCTCCAACACACTTTCACTCTCTTCTGTCTTTCATTCTCCTCCCACCGCATGATAGATGATCCGAAGGGTTGTTAGGATAAATGAAGTAAAGCCTCCCGCCTCCCTCCCCCCCCTTCGCTGACTCACTCACTCTCTTTTTCACTCACTCATCTCTTTCCCACTTTCACAGTTACACACACACACACACACACACACACACACACACACACACACACACACACACACACACACACACACACACACACACACACACACGGTTATGTATTATAGGCTAAATCTACTCATAAAGCAGTATAGGCAATCAGTCTTGCCACCTTTCAGTCACGTGGTACAGTAAACACACTGAAATACAATTTGTCTTCATCTGACACAGCATGTATAAGTTCTCGTAGTTACACAGCAAATGCAAGTTTCCCAAGATACGCAGCAAAATACTAGTTCTTCAAGTAACACAGCAAAATACAAGTTCTTCAAGTAGCACAGCAAATACAAGTTCTCCAGGTAACACAGCAAAATACTAGAGGAACACTCAGTGGATCGCATCCCTCCGACAAGGCGGCGTAATTTCCAAACCACTCTTCATAATGGGTTAGGTTTTCTCATCATTGGTTAGGGTTTCACAAAAAAATGTTTTCCGGATCCAGAATGTCCAATACGATCCGGATGTCCCAAAAGCTAATCGACTGTTCCCTAGGACGTTGGCTATCAACCCACCAAGTTTGGTCCAAATCTTTCTTTTAGTTTTTGTGCAATCATGTTAACAGAATATGTAGTACAATCCGGATCGGTCCCAAAACTTAATCGATTGTTCTCTTGGACATGGACTATCTGCCCATCAAGTTTGGTCCAAATCTCTCTGTTAGTTTTTGAGTAATCCTGCTAGCAGAGAAACAAACTGAGAAACTAACAAACAGTCAGGGGTGAAAACATACTTTCCATGTCGGAGAGAACAAGTTCTCCAACTAACACCACAAATTACAACTTCTTCAAGTAACACAACAAAATACATTTTCTCCAAGTAACACTACAAATTACAAGTTCTCCAAGTAACACTACAAATTACAAGTTCTCCAAGTAACACTACAAATTACAAGTTCCCCAAGTAACACTACAAATTACAAGTTCTCCAAGTAACACTATAAATTACAAGTTCTCCAAGTAACACTACAAATTACAAGTTCTCCAAGTAACACAGAAATATACAGGTTCTTCAGGTTGACTTCCGTAAATACATGTAACAGTCGTTGTTTTTACACGCTGTGGCTGCAAGCAAAGACAATGGATTTACCCGCATGTTGCAACCAGTGCCCACATCTGGTGTGTGTGTGTGTGTGTGTGTGTGTGTGTGTGTGTGTGTGTGTGTGTGTGTGTGTGTGTGTGTGTGTGTGTGTGTGTGTGTGTGTGCCAGTCTGTATTTTTCTCTGTTTCTCTCTCTGTCTGTTTGTTAGTCTGTTTCTTTCTTTGTCTGTGTGTAGGCGGTTTGTCGTATTTATGGTGGATTCCTAACAAACTTTCACGATAAACAATCTTCCACAACAGCGAACTCTTATCACAGACCATTTTGTATTTGCTATTTTGTCACCTACACCCCGTCACTCAGTTTATGCTTATTCCATTTTATTCTCGTTACTTACAGATAACTTTATTTTGCTTAGCGGTGACTTTCCGAGTTGGAGGAGTAAGAGTGGACTTTATTGACCCCTTCACTGCGAGAGACCTAAATTTATTCATAGGAGCACACGGGAGGACATAGGAGCTACAGATAACAGAAGGTTTGCTATCTGTCTTCTGTTTTATAATAAATCTAAAATCTAATCAGTGTGTTAGAGAAAAGGATAGAAATGAGGAAGGCTCCCCCCCATCCATCACACAAATCGTCTGAAGGTAGCAAAAATTAACCCAGACAAAACGTTCTCTAAGTGAAGTGATGTATTTGGTGAGTGCATTAGCAAAGGCAAATGAATATATATAAACAGTCTTATGCACAGTTGAAACTCATGAAGGTTTATAAATACGGGTTTGGGGAATATTTTTTTTACAGCCTCTTTTCTTGTCCTTCCTGTAAAACGAGAAACAGATTTAAATACTTTTCCTCTTCCTGAGCGAATTTATTTATTTATTTATTTGTTTTATTTTTGCAGGAATAATTAGAGAAGGGAAAATTGTACACTTTTCTTTTCTCCCCTGCAAAATACGAGTATAATAGTTACAAAAGGCAGTTGTTGGTAAGTGTATTTGTTAAACTGTATCTGGAAAGCAGTGGTTGTCCTTGACTTTCCTGCTGTATAATAATGATAATAATAATAATAATAATAATAATAATAATAATAATGGTGATGATGATGATGATGATGATGATGATGATGATAAAACAACCACCATAAGAATAATAGAAACAGTAATAATAGTCACAAAAAGAAGTAGCTCAGAAGTTACTAATATTATATATATATATATATATATATATATATATATATATATATATATATATATAAAATCGCTACCTTGTCCTTCCCGCAATAAAAACACATCATAGTTACGAGTGGCGGATCAGAGTAAGTTTCTTTTTGGTGAATTCGTAAGCAGACACAATCCCCTCGTGTCCTCGGGCGGGTTGGGAAGTGGGTCGTGAAGCTGATAGATGACGAAGTTGATTTAATGTCAGAGGTGGATGTTGTTGTGGCAGACAGATTCACCACCAACATTGTTATGCTTATTTGTTTTATTCTCTCTGCTCGTGGGAAAAAGTTTTGAGGCAGAGAGATTCACGACTATGATTATTATGCTTATTGTTTTATTCTCTAATATCGTGGGAAAAACCTGTTAAGCCAGACAGATTCTCAACCAGGATTATTATGCTTACTGTTCTCATCTCTCTATTCCCGACCACGATTATTATGCTTAGTTGTTTTATTCCCTTTAATATCTGGAAAAAGATGTTGAGTCAGATAGATTCATGATTGCGATTGTTATGCTTACTTGTCTTATTCTCTCTAATATTGTAAGAAAAAATTGTTGAGCCAGATAGTTTCATCAGTGTGGCTTAATTTACCTTTAAGATTATATTTCTGCTGATTGATTTTGGCCTGTATGTTATGAGAAGATAAAAACTGCTTGGCCAGACAGATTTATCACAGTAGTTTAGCTTACTTCTAAGATAATTGTTCTGATTATAATTTTATCCTCTTTAATGTAATGGGAAAAAACATTTGCGCCAGATAATTCCGTCTGTGTGGTTTAGTGTACCGTGAAAATAATCATTCTGCATAAACTATTGGATTCTCATTTATTTCTTATTTCTGCTTCTTCCAGACGGTTTATCTCAGCTTAGGGGAGACTTTCTCGATCTGGAGGGGTTAGATATAGTCTCTATTTCCGCTATTGTGTTGTGGAGAGGCTCGTGTTCCTGCTTGCCACACAGGGCCTGGCTTACTGGAACTGTTTTTGAACATCAACTCCTTCACCTTGATGATGTTTTTTTCTGTTTTCTATCGGTTACTGGCAAATAATACCACTGATTTTCCTTTATCTTTTCGTGTAAACACAGGACGATTTTATTCAGCATAGCACAGATCTTCCGGAGTGATGGGGTTTGAGGCAGTCTTCATGAACCTCGGTAGTATGATGGAGTCTTATTTTTCCTTACATTTAGTGCCAGACGGTTTTATGCAACTGGGGAATTATTTTTACACAATAGATTTTGAAGGTTTTAGAAATAGTGAAACGTACCCTGTTATGACGGCGACGATTCTGCAAGGGTTAAAAGAATTTCCAGCAGCAAGAAAAGCGTGGAGAGATGTAAAGGAGTCTGTCTCTGGGTACGTCTCTCAGTGTCAAGTGGAGAGGAAAGGCTTTGTTGTTAATTAAGTGGTTACATCATTACGTATTCATTGTACTCATGCATTCATTTTCTCTGCGCCGACAGTCACAAGTCAAGAGTGAGAGACGTGAAAATTAAATCTAGAACTGCACGATGAATCGCAAATGAGGACGAACGAAGTGGAAGTGGGTGGAACGTTTAGTTGGGAAGTAGTAGTATTTGCGACCCCAAACCCGTCTGAACGTGAACCTAGTGCACTGCAGGCTGTTTCCCTCTTCCCGCAGGTCTCTATCCTTCTTTCAGGATAGGGAGGGAGTTGAGGGACGTTTGTATGTCCGGGTAGCTCCACCGAAGTTACATCAGTGTCACCACGTGAAAGCGCCCCTCTCCAGCACCAGCATGGGAAGAAGAGCGGTGCTGTGAGGAAGATGGCTTTGATTTTCACCTATCGACTACACGAGGATCATTGAGACAGTTATTCAGTTTATGCCACGTCTCTGTCTTTCCCCGGACTACGACACCCAACCGTCGATTTAACGGTGCACCTCCCTATTTCATTTATTGGTACGAAAAGGCTGCGGTAAGGATGGCCTTGCTTTTAGGTCTTATGATCGGGCCGGGAATCGAACCCAGGACCTCTTTATTTCGTACCGAGTATGCTTCACATTACACCATCGCCACTTCCTATACTGCGGACGTCAGTGAGGGTGTGGGGAAGTTGGTCAATAACTAGAGAACTTTGTTCGGTGTTTATGACTTCCTTTCACACTTATTCAAGCTGAGTTGCGATTTAGTGGTTGGAAATGTGATCTCTTGTTTGAATGGACGCGAGTTAGATTCCAGGCTGGGGTAGGAAACAGTCTGATGTTTTTAATTTCGCTTAAACAGGCTTTACTGATTTCCCAACACAAACTGACACATCATTAAAACATCTCGCTGATACCTTCACACGAGCCCGGAATGAGATAGCCCTAGAATGTAGTCGGTATGGATGGTGTGTATTAGCGCCGAAGTGGTGACATGTAAAGGTATGTGACACGTAAGAAAGCAGCCAGACCTTAGGGAACGAACCGTCAAATCAGTATCTTTTTCAATATTTTTTATATTACAATTACACTGCATTCTAGTCCCTTTGGCGAGACCCGGAATTGGAAGCGAGAGAGCCAATCAGCCGCGATCCAAACCGAAGGTAAATCTCCTCCAGCCTGACTAGAATCGTCTTGTAATAGCAGTAACAGAGAGGAAAGAAGCCTCCCTCCCAAAAGAGATAGTGTATGCTCATCCCAGTAGATGTTCAGTCTTACCCCTCACTTTTATATGCTGTTAAGATCCGGTTCATTCATCTACCCTTACGCCCTTTCCTCTTAAGCTGTATTCCTCTCTCTCTCTCTCTCTCTCTCTCTCTCTCTCTCTCTCTCTCTCTCTCTCTCTCTCTCTCTCTCTCTCACACACACACACACACACACACACACACACACACACACACACACACACACACACACACACACACACACACACACACACACACACACACATTCACTCGTTCACACTCACATGCACACTCACTCACTCTAACACTCCAGTGTCAGGAAAAGCAGCTGTCCATATCAGCTTACCAGCCTAGTTCCTGTCACAGGTTCAGAGAGAGAGAGAGAGAGCGTTGCGTATCCAGGAAGCATTACGTGCCCAGAACATCGCCTTTACACGCCAGAAACCCTCAGTATTTATGCTCTACTCTTTTCACTTTAACTTGTCAAAATATTCCTTTATTTATGCTATGCTCTTTTCAATTTAACTTGGCCTAAAATATCCGAGTCTCCATGATGAATGCCCAGTTGTAGCGAGAGATTATCACTAGAAAATGATACAAGTCAAGAGAGAAGCGCTGCGGAATGCAATTAGACCTGCAGTGTTGTTTAAAACCCTCTGTATTTTTATTATACTATTTTCACTTTAACTTGGCCTAGAATATCCGTCTCTCCATCTTGAATGCTGCGTTGTAGCAAGAGGTTAAAGCTGAAGTATGGCACTAATCATGATGGAGGGCTTCAGAAAGGATGGAGAGCCGTAGTATTGCTTTATAATGTCATTCAGCCGCATGAAGTAAGCTGCAGAGGAAGGGGAAAAAATGCTCTAAGTTGTGGTGGATAAACTGTAGTCTCCCTGTGCCATTAACCTCTTCACCCTTATGACGTGTCTTGTTCTTAATAGTTCCAGACGATTATATTTAGCTTCAGATGGACTTTTCAAACTGGAGGAAATATACTGTCTCTTCATTAATTTTCTTCTCAAATGGGTACGATTATAAACTGAATAGATATTTTTTAATTATTATTATTGCTGCTTCCAGATTTAGCTTGTACTTCGCCTTTATTGACGTCTATACGAGACTTTCTTCTAAACGGATAAGGTCATCACGTACCAGTAAGAATGCGATAAAAATGACATACACGGTCTGAAGAATAATGAAGAGATGAGCAGTGTTTCATTCTGATTTTTTTTCCTTTTTACCACCATCATGAAGGAATAAATAAGCGTATTTGGATTTTACGTTAGTCTCCCTGTGGTGTGGTGAGACGAGCAAGATAGTTCCGTGTGGTGGCACTTGCTGTGGTGATTTTTTTTTTTTTTTTTTTTTTTTTTTTTTTGCGAGGGGGAGTCTTTTTCTGTATTTTTTCTTCATATTTCGTGCTTGTCCTCACTGCTGAAAAGGGACACAATTCACGCAGTGGCTCAGATATACAGGTTAAACAAAAGTCCTTCAGCTCTATTCCTCTTCCCTATGTGCAAAAAAGGGCAACCTCAGCCTGCCGTCCACCCGGTTTACGTCCAAATTACCCTGGGGCCAAAACAGCAGTAATAATAATAATGACAACAGCAGCAGCAACAACAACAAGCGCTTTCTTAGGCTGAAGCAAAAACCTTGGAAATTTATGCTTGAGTCACCGAGCGTCCCTTGTCCACATGGAGGAGATGACGGAACGATGGTGATATTCGCTGTGTGTTGTAATTTATTCTTTTGTCTTCTTTTCCTCAGTTTTTTTTCTTACCGCCATCGGAGACTAAAACAAAATCCTGTGGAATTATATGCTGGTGTTCTTAAGCGTCTTGTTTCTTGATGAAGGAAATGGTGTTAACGTTATCTGTTGCGTTGGATCATTTTTCTTTTCTTCCGTTTTACTGCTGTTGTACACAAAATCCATGGGAAATTTATGCTAGAGTCTCTGAGCAGTCTTTTTTTTTTTTTTTTTTTTTTTTTTTTTAAGCAAAGAGGGAACGGTGGTAATGTCCGTCATAGTTGTGGAAGTTGTCTTTTTTTTTTTTTCATCTTTTTTTCCTTCTCGTTACCGCTCTCGTAGACTGTAACAAAAACCCTAATATTTTGCAGTAGGGTCCCTAGGCAGTCCTTCCCTAGACAGCAGAAAGTGGGAAGACGGTGCTGGGGTGGTGTTAGCTGTGGTGTTGCTCGTGTGCTGGGGTGGTGTTAGCTGTGGTGTTGCTTGTTTGCTGGGGTGGTGTTAGCTGTGGTGTTGCTTGTTTGCTGGGGTGGTGTTAGCTGTGGTGTTTTTTGCTGGGGTGGTGTTAGCTGTGGTGTTGCATGTTTGCTGGGGTGGTGTTAGCTGTGTTGTTGCTCGTGTGCTGGGGTGGTGTTAGCTGTGGTGTTGCTTGTTGTTTTTCCGTATTCATTTTCCTCGTATTACGGTGCTAGGGTGATGTTAGCTGTGTTGTTGCCTGTTTTGTATTTTCTTTTCCACTTATTTTTATCGGTATCTGATGCGGAAATAACTTGGAAGTCTACGGTCGAGTCTCCCTGTATCGATTCACCAGCCGGAAGATAGTGGCTGGGCGAAGAACTTTATTTTATGATCATGATTCGTATATCCTCCTTTCTTGTCTTTCCCACCGCTCTCTTAGGTCTTCCTTAAATCCACCATAGGCTAAGGAAAGAAATGGGAAATATACTCAAGAATCCCATTGTGTTTCCCTGCATCAGACGAAGAAGACTAGCTAGATGAGAAAGAGTACATTGCTTGATGGAGATAGTTACTCTTTACTCTTGGTTACTCCTCTTGCCGCTGTCCTAGGCTTGAGAAAAATGTAGATGCATGGAAATTTCCCTCAAGAGTCCCTTTGCGTCCCTCCGCCAGACGAAGGATAAAAGCTAGAAGAGTGAGGACATGTTCTGGTGGTGATGGTGACTTGTGGTGTTGCTACAGATTTTCATGTTTTCTCTCAGTTACCCCTGCTTGTTTGTTATCGTGGACTAAAACACACACACACAGACACACACACACACACACACACACACACACACACACACACACACACACACACACACACACACACACACACACACACACACACACACACACACACACACACACACACACACACACACACACACACACACACACACACACACACACACACACACACACACACACACACACACACACACACACACACACACACACACACACACACACACACACACACACACACACACACACACACACACACACACACACACACACACACACACACACACACACACACACACACACACACACACACACACACACACACACACACACACACACACACACACACACACACACACACACACACACACACACACACACACACACACACACACACACACACACACACACACACACACACACACACACACACACACACACACACACACACACACACACACACACACACACACACACACACACACACACACACACACACACACACACACACACACACACACACACACACACACACACACACACACACACACACAATTTTCGATAAAGTCCTTAGGCAGAGGGAGTGACTAAACGAGAGAGAATGAATGTATGGTGGTGACCGTAACTGGTGTTGTGTTTGAATATACTTTACTATTTTCTTTATTTGTTTTTACTAAGCAGAAAACTTGAAAGCAAATTTACTGTAGAGTGTACTTAAGTATCTTTACCAGATGGAGGAGAGTGGAAAGATGAGGGAGAATGTGATGTGTGGTGGTGGTGGTGAGAGCAACTGCTGTCATGCTTCTAGTTACTCTTTAAGTATTTCTTTACTTTATTTTACCATCATCATAGACTATGCAAAAAACCCTGGAAATTTACAATGCATTATCTTTGTGTCGCTTACCAGTCGAGGAGAGTGGCTAGACGAGGGAGAATGTGGCGTGTGGTGGTGGTGGTGATGGTAATTGCTGTGGTAGTGTGCTTGGTAGGTGGCAGGTGGTGTGTTGCCGCCAAAGCTGCCCACTTGTTTTGATTAGTGGCGAGGCAGACACGGGAAACACGACCACCTCCACTATGCCTGCCTCACTCTCACCCATCCTCCTTCCTCCACCTCTCTCTCTCACTCACTGTCTTGCATGCTGTGTCCTCACCCCACCGTCACTACTGTATATATCCCCCCCCCCCTCTCTCTCTCTCTCTCTCTCTCTCTCTCTCTCTCTCTTGCATTTTCTGTTCCTCCCTTCCTCTCTCACATTGTTTTTTCCTTACGTCTCTCTTTCGCTCTCTTCACGTTGTCCTTCCCTCACCAAATTGTCCCACCCCTCCCTTTCTCCATCCTTCTCTCACCTGCAACCCCAGTTTCCTCCCTCACTCCTCTTCTTCGCTTCTTCCCACACTCACTTCTTCCCTCCCTCACTCTTTCCTCCATCTCTCCATTTCATTATCATCCCATCCCCATCCTGTCTCGCTCCTTCCTCCCTTGCTTCCTAACTTTCGATTACGCACTCTTCCTACCTCCATCTGTCACTCTCTTACACTGTGCACAACCTCTCACTCACTAGCATCACTTTTCCTCTCACTTCCTCACCCCCTTGTCCTCCCTCTCTCCTCCATCCACCTCACTCCTTTGCCTGTCTCCCTATCTCTCCCTCTTTCCGATGCACTGCCCTGTCTCTTTTCCATATTCACTTGCACTATCATTCCCTCCCTCCCTCACACACTTAGTCACTCACTCACTGAAATGCATTGTTTCTCTCTCTCTCTCTCTCTCTCTCTCTCTCTCTCTCTCTCTCTCTCTCTCTCTCTCTCTCTCTCTCTCTCTCTCTCTCGCCATAACAACACAGCATCCCAATCAGCAAGAGATGTAGAGGACCAGACGAAGTAAAGGTGAAGCGACCCGGAGCTCTGGTACAGGTGTATTGAGTTGAGACCTTTTCATCTTTCACTTTTCTTTACTTTTTTCGTTTTCCTAATTATTTTTCTATCCTGTTCCCTCTTTGCTTAGTCGAATCTACATCATCATTTTTGTCATCTGTCCTGTTTTCTTTCTCCTCCGTTCTTTCCTCCTCTCATTCTTTCCTCCTCTCATTCTTTCTCTCTCTATTCCCTTTTTTCATTTCTATCTTCTTTTTTTCTCTTTCTTTTCTATCTTTTTTCTGCTGTTTTTCTGTCTTTTTTTCTCAGTCTCTTTTTCCTGTTTCTTTGTCCATATCTTCTTTCGTCTGCTGTTTTTTTTTTCCCTTCTCACATTTTTTATTACTTTTCCACTTTTCTTTCTCCAACATTTTACAGCATCAGAGTCTGCAGGAGGGTTAGGAAATGAGACTTAGTTAGTATGTTATATTCATTACTAACAATACTTGATCATCATCATCGTCATCACTCTCCATAACGTTAACATTACTAGTACATCCAACCTAGATAACTATCGCTATCACCAGCATTACCATCATCACTGTCACCATTACTACCATCATCACTGCCACCAATATTACCATCATCACTATCACCATCATTACCATCATCACTGTCATCATCATTACCATCATCACTAACACCATTATCATCATCATCTCAGTCACCATCATTACCATCATCACTGTCACCATCATTACCATCATCACTATCACCATTATTACCATCATCTCAGTCACCATCATTACCATCATCTCAGTCACCATCATTACCATCATCACTGTCACCATCATTACCATCATCACTATCACCATTATTACCATCATCTCAGTCACCATCATTACCATCATCACTGTCACCATCATTACCATCATCACTATCACCATTATTACCATCATCTCAGTCACCACCGGAACCATTACCTACATTAGATTAAAATATATATCATCACAAGCTACAAGAAAGGCAGGAGGCGAGATGAAGTAAGCTGGAGCGACCTGGGACCTCGACTTCAGGTGTTGCGAGTTCAAGCCTGAATCTCTCCCCACGTCCATTTCTCTCTTTCTTTCTCCTTTTAGTGTTTTCATTTTCTCTTTCTTTCTTATCAACTTTCTTTTCGTTCGCTGATCTTTCTTTATACCTTTGTTTCTACTTCGTGTTCTTTCTGCTTTCCTTTCTCCCTTTGCCTTTTCCTTTTTCTTTGCCTTTTCTTTCAGTACTTTCCTCGTATAATTGTCCATCTCTCCCATATTCTCCCATCTTTTTATTTTTTTTTTCCTTATATCAACTTTTTTTCATTATTTTACATCATCGCAAGCTATAAAAGACAGGGGGCGAGACGAAGTAAGATGGAGCGACCTGGGACTATACTACAGGTGTACCGAGTTTTCTTTCTTCTGTCTTTTTCTTTTTTTTATCACGCCAATGGAAGTAAAGGACAAAAAAAAAATGTAGATGTTATTAGCAAGGACTTGAAAAACTTTATTGCAGTATATAGCAGCAAGCAGTAAGTCAAACAAAATGCATGGCTTTATTTCAAGGAACTTCGATACCAAAACACCAGAAAATAATTGTCTCTAAGCTTTATACATCACTAGCTAGACAACACTTCGAATATTTTTACAATTCTAGTCACTACACATGCTTTACAAACTTGGCTAGATAAATATTTGTGGACTTTAGGGAATAACTAATCGAGTATATATATTTGCAGGCCGACGTGTATCCTGATGACGGTAAGACGAGTACAGTAAACCCTCGTCTTTCGCGGTACTCCACTTTCCCGGCTTCGCTTTTGTCCTGGGTGAGTAAAGCATCGCAAATACACTGGTCTGAGCTGTACTTGGGATCTCAAAATACACATTCAACATGAATATTCTAATGTATGGTGATGATTCTCTTGCTTTCTCGCACATTTTTCATTTCCTCCTTTCTTTCATCATGATATTACAACGAGAGAGAGAGAGAGAGAGAGAGAGAGAGAGAGAGAGAGAGGAGCCAAGGTGAAGTAAGATAGAACTGCCCGAGATTCTAACAAAAGAGTCTGGAGTTCAAGCTAGGCTTAGATCAAGGCCCTTTTTTTTTTTTTTTTTTTTTTTTTTTTTTTATCTAGTTTTCCTTTTGCCTTTTTGGGCATTGTTTTCGCTCGGTTTTTGTTTGTTTGTTTTTCAGTCAGTCTGTCTGTCTGTCTATCTGTCTGTCTGTCTGTCAGTTAACAACTTTACGCGAAAACTGCTGGGGCGATTTTGACTAAAATTTTAGGGATAATAGGTTATGACCTTCTGATCACCTGATTAAATTTGGGGCCAAACTGGGCCAAGGCTTTGGCTGTAGGCCCCCTAAAAAAATAAATAAATAAATAAATAAAAATCGTTTTTTCGCCATAACTAAATTCGTCATATCGACATGAAACCAAAACCTAAAAGTGCATCTTTCAAATCATGCCTCATTACATCAGGGGGTCACCCCCCAGTTAGCGGTAGGGGGATCAATGTCAGGTGGGTTGGGTCTAAAATTTCAAATGGGCATAAAATCGTCAATTGTCACCCGATTTACTCCAGAACTGATATGTAACATCTTTGACTAGATATCCTGTTGTGTTTATACGTCAGCACTAAAATGACTGCCGGGGACGTGTTTGCTGTGCCTTGGCACCGCTTCTGTTGGTTATTGTTTTCCATTCTTTCGGTGTTGTCGTTTTATTCATGTATTTATTCCTCCCCCCCCTTTTTCAGAATTTATTTATTCTGTCTCATATGTCTTCAGTTTATGCCCTTTTCATGTCATGATTGTCTTCAGTTTACCCCCATTCCATTTTACTTTTGTCATTATATCTCATTCTTTGCCACATTATTTTCTCATCTTTCTTTCTCCTATATTCTGTTTTACATACTTTTTCTCTCTATCTCTTTTGCCAGTAAATCCCTTTTCTTTGTTACTTTTTCTCCATTATATTATATATGGAGGCAGGGCTGGAGTGACGGGTGGTTGGAAGAAGTTCAGGGAGCTGTTGCCTCTCCTGACATTGAGAAGGATCTCCCTCCCTGTTAAGGGCTCGTTGTACGCGGCATGTGTTAGGAATGTAATGCTGTATGATAGTGAGACCTGGGCAGTAAAGGAGGAGAGTGTTCGCAGGCTCAAACGTAGAGAAATGACAGTGATTACGTGGATGTGCAGTGTGTCCTCGAGTGCGAGGCTTGGGGGGTCTAGGTTTACGATGGAAGAGTTGAGAGGTAGGATGGAACCGGAGTGTATTGGTGTTGTGTCGTAGGAGAGGTAGATTGAGATGGTTTGGGCATGTGGGAAGGGTGATGGATGATAACTGGTACAGAAAGTGAGAAGTGTTAACGTTGGGGGTAGGATTGCGAGAGGTCGACCGAAAAAGACCTGGGACGAGGTCATTGAGTGTGACCTCAGGGATAAGGGACGGAATAGGGAAGCTGCCAGAGATCGAGCAGCATGGAGAACCGCCATTAGGTGACTAAAGCCGACGCATGCAAGCATGTTGGAGTCTTTAAAAACGTAACGAAACGTAACGAATTAAATCAAAGACTCACGAAACGTAGGTAAGATGAAGTAAGGTCATTATTAGTACAAACCTGCTCTCTGTCACCACAACCACTACCACTACAACAGCCATCATCATCATCATCACCATCATCATCATTATTGACACCAGCACCATTAGCTACATGAGATGAAAGTCACCACTAAATTACAAATCGCAAACTACAGTACAAGAGAGGTAGAAGACAAGATAGAGTCGGGTGGAGCGGACAGGGACCCTACTACAGGAGTACCGGGTTCAATCATACACATCCTTTGGTCTCCTTTTTACCCTCTTTCTACCTTCATTCTTCCATGATTTCTCTTTATTTTCTTTGTCTTTCTCTTTTTAGTTTCTACCTCCATCTCTTTTCTTCCCTTCTGTCACCATATTATTACAGGAACACAGCTGATAAGACAGATAAAGAGGCGAGGTGAAGTAAAGTGGAGAGGCCTGGGACTTTACTGCAGGTGTACTGAATTTTAGCCTTTCTACCTGTCTGCTTTATTACATTCTTTTTTTAGCATGTCTTTATTTTCACTTTATCTAATCCTCTTCCATATATCTCTCACTGATCTTGGTGTTCATTTTCTTTTATTCTCTTTCATACATACATTCTTTCCTTTCACTCATACATACATTCTTTCCTTTCACTTTTCCCTGTTATCTCCTGTCTCTGTTTACTTTATTCCTCCATAATAGTATTCTTTTCTCCTCTCTTTGACCATTCTTCTTCTCACCTTTTGTTCAGTTTTCCCCTTCTTTCTCCTCATCTGTATTTCTTTTCCTTACTTTTCGATCTTTCTTCAGTACATTACAGCATCACAAGCCATAGGAGAGGTAGGAGGCAAGGTGATGTAAAGTTATGGGCACTCACCTGTCATACATCACCATCATTGCTACAAGTGCCATCATCATCATCATTACAGCTACTACTGTCCTCATGAAATCGTCTACATCACCATCACCATAATCACATCCATCATCATCATCATCAATACAATTAACTATTTTCATGAACACTAATCCACATCACTGTCACCCTCATCACTCCCATCCTCATCACAATCACTGTCACCTCCACCACCATTAGCTACATTATATCAGAGTCACTACTATTTTACATCATCACAAGCTACAAGAAAGGTAGGAGACAAGATGAAGTGAGGTGGAGCTGCCTGGGACTCGACGACAAGTGTATCGAGTTCAGTCCTTCACCTGCTCGCTCAGACTCCTCCTTTTCTTCTCTCCTTCTTTCCGTTGTCATCCTTGTCATTTTCACTCTTTTCATTTTCTTCTTCACATTTTTTTATCCTTTTCTTTCTCATTTTACTGTCCTTCCTGTTTTCCTTTGCATTCGATTGGTTATTTATTTCTCATTTTCATCATCTACGTTCTTTCGCCTCTCATTCGCCCCTTACCTTATCTTTGTCCTTCTCATTCCTTTTTTTCTCCGTTTTTCCTTCATAAATTCCTTCAGGAGAAGCTACAAGAGTGGTAGTAGGCGAGATGAAGTAAGGTGGAGAGGCCTGGGACTCTACTACAGGTATACTGAGTTAGCATCTTTACTGTCTATTCATTATTTTCTTCCTTTCTCTTTATTTTCCTTTCCGTCTTATTACTTTCGTGCTCTGTGTCATTTTCATTCTCCCCCTCTTTCGTAGTTTCCATCTCTCTCTCTCTCTCTCTCTCTCTCTCTCTCTCTCTCTCTCTCTCTCTCTCTCTCTCTCTCTTATATAATTAATCCCTGGCCATATTTCAGTATTCTCGCCACACCAACCACTATCCTAATATCAATAAATTCCCCCACATCAGTTACTTTATTACGAGTAAGACGTAAGTAAAAAAATATAATCGTAGATGGATTGGTGAATTACCTTTGCGTGAAGAGATGTTGGAAATCAGGACAAACTCACCTGCAAATAGAAAAACACGATAATTAGTCCATATTAATAAAGGTGATTGTATTTACAGTGAAAATACCTGTGAGAAGTAATTGAAATGAGATGATGATGGTAATGATGATGATGATGATTGACAGTTGGTAAGAAGAAAGTGGAAAGTTCTTGTTCGTGATTCTCTCTCTCTGTCTCTCTCTCTCTCTGTCTCTCTCTCTCTCTCTCTCTCTCTCTCTCTCTCTCTCTCTCTCAGTACACAGTTCGAAGCCAAAACTACAGTGAATCCAAACTAGATCAACATTTTCAATACTGTACAGTGGAGTAATTTATATTTTATTTTTACTACCACAAGACGCTTTTATCCAGTTGAGCCCCCTAATAGAGTAACAGTTACTGTAGACGATATCCAACCCCTCCAGTTCCAAAAATCTGCCCTAAGTTGCATAAAATCGTTTGGAGATAGGAAAAGTAAAATGAAAAATTAGGAGGAGATGAGACTGGCCAGAGTTGAACGGCCTGAGTCTCTGCAACGGAGGCAAGAAGTTGGAGTCTAGCTGAGCATCTACCTTTTTGTCATCATCATCGTCATCATCATCATCATCACCATCATCATCCAAGCAAATTCGTGTCATCATTCAACATTATTTATACAGTCGCTATTATTGGATGCATAGAACTTTTTTTTTTTTTTAATCATAATTATCATGATCATTCTCAATTTTTGTATAATGTTTTCAGCATCATTAATAATACGAACAACCAGCATTACTGTCACCACGACAATCATCATCGTCATTATCATCATCATCATTTTTTTTTCTTTTGTGGTTTTCCTTTCCTCTCCATTATAGTACAGTATCACAAGCCACAAGAGAGGTAGGAGGCGAGATGACGTAAGGTGGAGAGGCCTGGGACTTTAAGACAGGTGTACAGAGTTGAACCCTTATCATCACCTTCCCCTATTTCTTAATCTTGTTCTCATTTCCTTTCTCTTTTCTTTTTCTTTTTCTTCTCTTTTTTTTCTGTTTACTCTCCATTTGTTTCATGATGTCCTTTCATACATTGTTTATCCTTTTCCATTTTTCTTACTCCTTTTGGTCTTCTTATCCTCGTTTCCCCTCCCTCTTCAGTTCTTTCGTGTTATCTTTCTTAACTCTGTACTCTTTCGTTCTCATTTTATTTCATTCTTCTCCTGCTCATTTCCTTGCTATTATTTCTTTTATTTTTGTCTCTTTTTTTTTTTTCATCCATATTACCTGACAAGATACACGAGATTTTGAAGGTGAGATGAAGTAAGGTTAGCATCATCATTATCGTCTTCGACATTTTTCATAAAATTTCTTGGAATTAAATGGTATATTAAATAACAACAATACATCCTTTCCATAGCCCTTCTTCCTGACTAGCACCATATTCTAGTCTGTTGTTACACTTCATAATTCAAGGAGGAAAGATGGCAATGTTAGGAATTAAATGGTATAACTCAACATCCTTTCCATAGCGCTTCTTCCTGACTAGTACCGTATTCTAAAGTCTTTTGTTACACTTCATAATTCATGCAGGAAAGATAGCAATTTTAGGCTAAGTTAAAAAGCACAGAGTAATAAAGCATTATAAACAGCAAGACAGGTAGGAGGCGATATGGAGGAAGGTAGAGCGGCCTGGGACTACTTGAGGTGTCTCATGTTCGATCTACGCAGCCTTCACCCTCCTTTTCTACTTTTTTCGACATCCATTTTTCCTCTTTTTCCTTTCTTTCTGGTTTTTCTCTTTTGGCAATCTCTCATTTTTGTTTGTTTTGTTTTGTTTTTTTTTCGTTTCTTTTCCGCCTCCGATTTTTTTCCTGTACTTCTGTCTTGCATCTTTCTTTCCCCATTATTTTTTCTAATATTTTTCGTTTTCCTTTCTGTCCTCTTGACTTTCTTTTTTCCCCTTTTCGTTCTGTCTCCAGCAGACTGTAGCATCAGAAGCTACAAGAGAGGTGGAAGGCGAGACAGAGGACGTTGGAGCGTCTGGGACTCAGGTGTACACAGTAATCACCTTATTCACTCAGTTTTTTCTTCCTTTCTCGGTTCTTTTCTGTTGCTCATACGGTATTTTTCATTTCATTTCTCAGTTGATTTGCGTCTTTCTTCTTTTTTTTTCTTTTTTTTTTAAATTGATTTTTCCCCTCCGTATCATTCACTCCCAGTCAAAATACCGTACTCACAGTAATATAACCAGCATCACCAGCATCATCACTATCATTATCATTCTCCAAACAGTTAACATCAAAAACGACTTAATAATTTTCACTAATACAGTACCATCATCATCATAATCATTACCACCACTATCATTATAATTATCATCCTTCAAACCGTTAACATCAAAATCGACTCAATTATCTTCACAAATACCATCATCATCATCATCATCAGCATCAGATACATTATATCAAAACCACCACTACATTACGGCTTCACAGGCTACAAGAGAGGTAGGAGACAAGATGGAGTAAGGTAGAGCGACCTGAGACTTTACTACAAGTGTACTAAATTCAACCCTAATACCAAGTCGTCTCCTTTTCTTCCATCCCTTATCCTTGACCTTTTACTTTACTTTCATTCTCCTTCCTTACCTTCAGCATTCTTCATGTCTTTCCTTCCGTCTGCTCACTTTTTCTTTTTCCCCTTTCATTCTTTTGCTGATTTTCCAATCTTTATTCTCTTTATCAGAACACCTTAGCTATAAAAGAGACAGGGTGGAAACGAAGTAAGGTGGAGCGGCCTGGGAATCTACTACAGGTGTACTAAGTTAACACCTTTATCATTTATACCTTATTTTTGTTCTCTCCCCTTTCCTGTCCTTTATTTCACGTTTTGCATCATTCTTTTATCTCTTTCTTCTTTCTTTATCATTCCATTTTTACTTCCTGTCCCTTTTTTCTTTCTCCTTTCCATTCTTTTATTTCCTGTTTCCCTTTCCTTTTCTTAAAATTGTCTTCCTTCCATTATTTTTTCTTTACTGCATTTTTCCTCGATTTTCTGTTGGTATCCCGTCTTTCATTTTCTCCTCTTTTCTTCTCTCTCCCATCTTTAATATGCACATTTCATTTCTTTTTATTTTTTAATTGAGTTTTCATTTTCATTTCTTCCATTCTATGGCACATCCTTTAAAAATTTTCTCATTTTTCCATAAACTAGTTTTTTAAATCTCTCTCTCTCTCTCTCTCTCTCTCTCTCTCTCTCTCTCTCTCTCTCTCTCTCTCTCTCTCTCTCTCTCTCTCTCTCTCTCTCTCTCTCCCTTCATTTATTTGTAGTTTTCCTTTTCATTTTCAATTTTCCGTCTTTCTTTGCCCCTTCTCCTCTTTCTCATTCTATTTTCTTTATTCCTTTCTGTTGTCTTTCTTCACTATAATACATCAATAATACAACAAGAGAAGCAGGAGCCAAGGTGAAGTAAGGTGAAGCGACCTGGGACTCTAATAAAAGTGTCTGGAATTCAACCCAACAAATCCGGCCACTCCATTTGTTTCCTTTTTCCTTCTTACTTCCTTGTGCCTTACTTCTCTTGCTTTTCCTGTTTATTCTCTTTTTTTTTCTTCTTCTTTCGTTCTTTCTCCCCGTTTGTATGTTTCTCCTTCCTCTCTTATTAATTACTCCTTTCTCCTTTGCAACCCTCATTTATTTTTATCACCTTATCTTTCTGTTTCCTTCTTTTTGTGTCATTGTTTGTCATCCTCTTTCTCATATTTCAACCACCTTTTATTTAATCTTATAATTTATTTCCTTTTTACCTTTAGTTTCTTCTTTTCTGTTCCCTTGCATCCCCATTTACATTACAACTTAAACTGCTCGAGAAACAGAAGGATAGGCAAAGTATTGTTATCATCATCGCTACTGACCTTTGCCTCACCACCACCACCACCACCATCATCATCACCATCATCACCACCACCACCACCACGACCACCACCATTAACACCACTACCATTATCACCACCAGCACCAATATCACAACCGCCACCACCCCTAACACCACCACCACCACCACCATTAGTTACATGATATCAGAGTCTCCACTATAGTACAGCATCACAAGGTACAATAGAGATAGGAGACGAGATGGCGTAAGGTGGAGCGACCTGGGACTGCTATAGGTGTGTAGAGCTCGATCCTTCTGTTCCTGTCACCTTCCTTCGTGTCTTTCTCCTCTCTTTCTCTCTCTCCATTTGTTTACTTTCCTTTCTCTCTCCATGTTTCATTATTGTCCTCCCATTCCAACCACCTCCATTTCTGTCCTTTCTCCACATTCTGCCGTCTCTCACTCTATATTATTTCTGTCATTTCTCTCTCCATGTCTTATTATTTTGCTTCTGTCGCTCTCCAAGTATTTATTTTTTTGTCTTTCTCGTTCCTTCTTCTTCTCATTCTTTATCGACAGTATTACAGCAGCATCACAGTATATGGGAGAGAGAAGGAAACGTTTTATTAATTTAACCTTTTTTTATTTTTACTCTTACCTATATTCCCCATCTTCCATCTAATTTTTTTTCCTAATCCCTTCATTCTGATTCCTCCATTCAGTTATTTCTTTCCGTTCTTCTTACTACGTGTGTCAGCTTTTTATTTTTGTCTGTCTCTATTTACCTATTTATTTGTTTATTTATCCATCTCATCCTCCTCTTCCAATTTCGTTTTCTGTTTGTCACTTACCTTTTCTTTCTGCATCCCTTTCTCTTCTTCCCTTTATATATATCTTTTCCTAAGTTTTTTCTTACTCATTACAGCATTGCAGGGTACAGGAGAGGTAGGAGACAGCGAAACCGAAACTTTTATAATCTTTACTGATATCCTGTACATCATTAGTAGCATTACCATCATCATCCATATCATCATCATTGTCACTCCATAACAGTATCATTATCATCATCATCACATCTAACCCAAATAACCATAACCGTAAAAATGATCTTCATCATTATCGACAGGACTATCGCCTTCACCACCATTAGCTAAATTACATCAAAACCACAACTATATTACAGCATCACAAGCCACAAGAGAGGTAAGAGACAGGATGGACTCAGGTGGAGGGGCCTGGGACTCTTACTACACCTGTACTGAGTTCAAACCTTCACCCGACTGGTCCTACCTCCTTTTCCTGTTTTTGTCTCTATTTTTATTTCCTTGGTTCTCCCTGTTTATTTATTTATTCATTTTCATATTAAAGTATGTTGTCCGACCAACAGCCAGTATATCTGCTTGACTTTGCTAAATATGCTTTGATTATCAGGATGTCATGACACTCTGAACTGAATACAATCGTTAGGCTGCGGCTGCAATGCAATACTAGATCTGCAAAGAAAAAAATATAAGAGAATATAATATAAAGATAGAGTGATGTGAGAAATAGAGTAACAGTGAGCACAATGCAAGTATAACATAGGATAATAGTCTGATATAATAGGTATAATGGCGAGAGAGTATGATCAAGAATGAGAATAGTAAATATATTAAAGGAAGAGTATGATAATTAAAGGTATAGGAAAGAAAGTGTTTGTTTTTTCCAACAAACGTGGTATTTTTCTTGTTGCTGCCCCTGTGTGTGGGGAGAGTGGGAGTCATGGGAGATCATTTTACTTTTCTATACTTTCATCTTTTTCCCCAACAGATAACCTTGATACGGGTCAATAGGCTTTCTGTAGTCTATATTTCATATGTACTTCTGCATTTAATTCGCACAGTCATAACCATCAACACTGCCATCATCATCATCATCATTATTATCATCATCATCATCATTATTATCATCATCATCATCATCATCATCATCATCATCATCTTAACTATCAGAACCACCATCATTAGCTACATTGGATCAGACCTCCCATTATATTACATCACAAGCAGCGAGAGTGCTAGAAGACAAGATGGAGTAAGGTGGAGCGGCCTGGGACATTACTGTAGGTGTACCGAGTTCAGCTCTTATATGTTCGTCTCTCCTTTTCTGAATTCTTTTTTCTTTCACCTTTTAGTTCATTTCTCACCTCTCGGGCTGTCTCCATTTTTCATCATCTTCCTCATCATTAAATGGACAACCAGCATCATCATCATCATCATCATCATCATCCTTTTCCCCCCTAGTACCAATGGAATGGGTAGTGGGTATGATACAGAACTTAAAGTACACACACACACACACACACACACACACACACACACACACACACACACACACACACACACACACACACACACACACACACACACACACACAGATGCCTTTTTTTTTTTAGTCATGCTGACCACAAACCATACTAACACTTACACAGCTGTCATTCAGCGACTTACTCTCTAGGCACTTTTAATTCTCTCTCTCTCTCTCTCTCTCTCTCTCTCTCTCTCTCTCTCTCTCTCTCTCTCTCACACACACACACACACACACACACACACACACACACACACACACACACACACACACACACACACACACACACACACACACACACACACACTGCACAAATACACAGTAGAACATAAAGATACACACAGCAACTTTTTAGTCGAACTTGCACACAGGAGCTAACATTTCCAATTATTCTAGCTTCACACACACACACACACACACACACACACACACACACACACACACACGGTTTTTAGTTGCTGATTCAGGGTATTCACGATACACTAACGCCCACACAATTCCCATTCACTGCTTCTCATCCTCCACAAAACACTGACACCTGTACAAGCTCACGTCTGTACTGCCTCACTACACAGGCATAAAACATTAACTCTTTCGCCACTCCATTGTCAGGCATCACTCATAACTTTGTTTGTGTATATTGCGGACATAAATATTGATCCACTTTCATTATATTTATCAGACAGTGAACAATGACCTTTGAAACCCAGTGATATGATCTGTAAAGCCTAACACGCTTTTCAGAGTTTTATATAGACATTCTAGAATTGTTCGACTAAAAAGAGAAGACACACAGGCAAAAAACAAAAAAACAAACAAACAGGGGGGTATGATGATATCCAAAGTGTTCGATATAGTTTGCGAATTTTCGAGATCATTAGTTAATTATCGTCTGGCCTTTTTCACTGGGTACGTTGGTGACTGTTTATTCTGCATATGTGTTTTCCTATTCCTGTAACCTATCTGTTTTGTTTGTGACGGTGAGAAGTACGGGTGATGATGATGATGATGATTATGATGATGGTGATGATGATGCGAGGTTGAAGTTGATAATACCGATGACGATGCGAGGTGGTTGATGATGATGATGATGATGATGAAGATGATGATGATGATGATGATCGTCATAGTCATCATCATCATCATCATCTCGGCGGATACTAATAGTTGCTAAGCCTGTGCACGGAATGCATTGAGGCGCAGTTCCCCAGTATGGGACACTTCGTAGTATTTCTTCCTGAGCGATTTAGTTTGCAAAATACCCCACAGTATCCTTTCGTATGCTCTTTATCTTTCTAATTTGTGTTTGCACCAGTACATACAAGAGAATGTAAGTACGTAATACGCTAAATAAATCGCTATTGAAGAGGTGTTACGTAATCTCCTAAAAGAACGAGAATGCGGTTGATTGTGTTTGAAGACAGCAGGTGGGAGACGGGGCGCAGGTAAACGATAACAGCCAGAAGCTGTTACCCCCATAGAAGTGTAGGGCCCCGAGGCTAGGCTACCGTAGATGAGTGGATTGAAGGGTAGATGACCAACGTACCCTTCTATATTGCATTGCGTGACAGAAATAAATGGAGAAAAATTGTGAATGAATAAATGATGTCGCAGCCCTGAGGGGATATTCTCCTACATTCGGTCTGATCAGCTAGTCAGGTCAGGTGCGGGTAAGGGGATGGATCTATTATGATGTGGCAGGGGTAAACCAGCTCTGCTGTCGGGCCCTGCTGCGGATGTCATTGATTGCACTGCGCAGTTGACCCTTGCGCGGTGTGATGCGGTGAGGATCTGTCCGTTCTCCCCTTTGGGGCTAAGATGCGAATGAATGTGTTTGAATGGATGAGTAAATGGGGAGTGTGTCGTCCTGTCTCGGCTACCTCCCTTTCCTTGAGGTAAGCACCCTTGGTATATACTGTAGATTGATAGATAGATAGTGATCGAAACCCTTCAGGGATCGAACCTCTGCTTGTCCATAACTCCGACTGGGACGTTCTGACCACTAGACAAAAAGAAAATTGCCCTACAGTACAGTATTTACCCTTTGTCTGCATGATGTTTTAGTGTGTACTGTTTGTTTACACGAATAGTGATTTAACCATAGCATTTGAGTGATGATCTGAAAAGCGGTGGGAGTGTGTGGGCACAGGTGTCCACTGTGTGACAGGTGTAGCCAGTGTGTAGAGACAGCTGTAGCCATTGTGTAGACAGACATGTGTAGCCAGTGTGTAGACAGACATGTGTAGCCAGTGTGTAGACAGACATGTGTAACCAGTGTGTAGACAGACATGTGTAACCAGTGTGTAGACAGACATGTGTAGCCAGTGTGTAGACAGACATGTGTAACCAGTGTGTAGACAGACATGTGTAACCAGTGTGTAGACAGACAGGTGCAAACAGTGTGTTTGTAAACAGACAAGTGCAGACTGTGTTTGTAGACAGGCAGGTGTAGCCAGTGTCTAGACAAACAGATATAGTCAGACAGGTGTAGTCAGTGTGTAAAGAGACGTTTCCGCCTTAAAGGGAGAAGGATGTAAGCCGACCCCAGAAGAGCAGTGCTATATAATGCTAAACATGATACTCAAACTCACTCAACACCTCGCTATGGTACGTTCCCTCCGATCTATGTATGAAGAGCTGGTGGTAGAGAGAATATAGATGACTGTAGTGAGGGCATTGATGGAATTTTTTTTTTTTTTTAACCGCTACTTAAGTTGGATGTATTCGTCTGAAGTTTGTCAGAAGAAAGTTAAGCAAGGTGTCTTCAATTTTAAGTGGTTACATTGGTGTCTTGATGCTACTGCTGACTGAAGGAAAGGAGGGATATTTTGTTTGAGTTTAGTCTGCGGTTCCCTTTACAGAAGAGAATCAGGCCAAGCAGCATGCCAGCACCATCAGCAGGAGTGGCGTACGACTTGCTAATGCAAATATTAAACCTGTTTATTCATCCCGGAAGGCTCTGCACACTGTTGCTGGCACACATAATTTGACTGCGTGAGCTTTAACCAGTTCAGTCCGAGAACGTGTTTCGCTCTTTTATTCTTACTCTCTCCAAACGATTACATTTAACTTTCGACTATATCTAGCAGTGAGGGGGTTAGTGAAGGCTATAACTAATCCCTCCTGTACAAGCAGTCTTTCCCAAACTGACTAAAATCGTCTGGAGGCTATGGGACTAAAATAGGAAACGGGTCATCGGAATGAAGAGAAGAGTATTTCCTTCTTAGTAAATATAAGAAATGTTTTTATCTTCGTCGAAAAGTTGGGACAGCGTAACAGGCATATAAAATTTAATTGTGTGTTGTTTATGACTTTTTCCCTCGGAGTAAATATATGAAACATCTTTTTCGAAAGGTTTGCGGCCCCATGAGTACCCCATATTATTTGCCTGTTTATGCCTCAAGGTGTATTTCCCTCCCATCAGATATTAAATTTATTCATCCTTTCTGATAGAGTTGGAACACCTTATCTGGCACACACAAAATGACTGTCTAGAGTGCTTTAAAGATAATTTCTCCCGCATGAGAATATTAAACCTTTTTTATCTGTTGTGAACGCCTTGGAACACCGTAGCCGCCACTCATATATTCACTGTGTAGTATGCTTTTAAGAGTATTTCACCCACAGCCACTCATGCGATGGATGTAAAAAATCAACATTTACATAACCTTTCAGATCAACGTCCTTACTGCAACCTTTCCCGGAACTTTTCCCTTGGCCTTCCGACATCAAAGGTGAGGGCTGGAGAGAGGGATAAAGTAGGGGCTAGGATGAGGGCTGGGGTGATGGCCAGGGTAAGGGGTGAGGTGAAGGCTGGGGTGAGGGGTAGAGTGAGAGCTGGGGTGAGGGCATGAGAAAGGGCTGGGATGATAGCTTGGATAATAACAGGAGTGAAAGAGAGAGTGAGGGCTGGGGTGAGGGGCTCCACACGCAGCTATGATACACGATGCATCTTGGGAGGCATTTATAAACTTTCTTGAAAATACAGTACAGTGCTTATTAAGGTAAAAAAGAGTACAAAAACAAAACTATCTGTAATTCATGCCTGCTTACCTACCTTGATCATCCTTCTTTTAGCTGGCCAGCAGTTCAGTGTAGCTCGTAAAGTTAGACATCCTTGGAAAAGCAAGAAAGAAAAAATAAAATGGAGGGAAAAGAGACGAAGAAAGAGAAATAAGAAAGGAAGACAAAGAACGATAGTACGAAAAAAGACAGTGGGAAAAATGAAAAAGAGTAAAAAATGCGATGATTAGCCTAATTTAGAAATCAACCAAAGAATGGGAAACATAAGGGAGAAAGAAAAAAAGGGGGATGATGAAAAACTAATGCGTAAAGGAATGAATAAGAAGTAAAGCAAGAAATGGAGAAAGAACGAAAAGAGAACAGGGAAGATAAGGGGAATACACTGGAAATGGAAGAAAGGGAAAGGAAGAAGGAAAAAGGAAATGAGGAAGACAGAAGAGAAAATAAAGGAGCCAGTGGGAGTGAAGGGTCGAACGCAAGACCCTTGTTAGAACCTCAGGCCGCACCACCTTACCCCACCTTGGCTCCTACTTCCCTCGCTGTTTTATTGTTGTAATATAGGTAACAAAGAGGGTAGAATGCAGTCAAGGAAAGGAGTGACCAAGAAAAAGAGAAAAGGTAGAAAGAAAGCAAGAACAGGGGGAATAAAAATGAGAAAGAAAGGAGAGAAAAAGAGCGAGATCTGGGGTGAAGACTCGACTGGGGGCAGGGGTGAGGGCTGGGAATGAGGTCACTACTGGGGGCTAGGGTGAGGGCTGGGGGTGAGGTCTCTGCTGGGGGCTAGGGTGAGGGCTGGGGTGAGGGCCCTAAACGCGGCTTTGATACACAGTGCATCTTTGGAATAATTGATAAACCCTCTTATGCTCAGACTGTGACTAAGAATGTTTATATCTACGTTTACCTTCTACAGCAACCAATTCTTATGCTCAAGTTGTGTTTAAAATTACTTGTACGTACATTTGCCCTTCTGATACGACTACCAAAAACCTAACACTCATGACACAGAACATATAAAAAAGAACGAAAAACAAAGACGATCTGTGATGATAGCTAACAGTAATGGCGACTTCTGTATCGTCAAAATTGGGCTAGGTTCCTTTTTAAATACGATATCCTCTGGTTTTCCCCCTGACTTGCTACCTGAATGCCTGCTCACCCAACCTTGCTCGTCCATTTTTGAGTTGGCCGGCAGTTCACCGTAGCGCGTAAGTGAAATTTCCCTGGAGGAATTCACGACTGCGTATCTTTGCTTTAATGTCTCGGGCCCGCCTAACAAGGAAAGCACCCAGCCAGCATTCCCTCCCTAGATTACGATACGCAACCGTCGCTTTGCCAATCCAGGTCCATGTTTTAGTTCTAGGCGTAAAAAGGCTGATGTTCAGAGACTATCTTAAGGTCTCGTAGTCAGCATAGGAATCGAACCCTGTATTACTCTACTGCGAGCTGAATAATGAATGATCCCCATTAGGTCACCCTCTCTTCACCCATGACTGAATAACCCATATGTTTATCTTTGCCCTAAATAACTCAGTTGTTCATTCTTGGCCTTAATAACCCGTGTGTTCGTCCATGGCGTAAATACCTCGTGTGTTCATCCATGGCCTAAATAACAGCTTAGGTCATGTGTTCTCCCACCCTCGCTCACCCTTTTTCAAGCTGACTGGCAGTACATCATGACATGAAGCGACCTTGAAAGTTTTTTTGTGTGTACGTAGCCGCTTGAAAATCTTGGGTTGTCGGAAATGCAACTCTGAATTGCCGTGTGTGTGTGTGTGTGTGTGTGTGTGTGTGTGTGTGTGTGTGTGTGAACTCCAGTGTTAACCCAAATGATCACTTAGAACCAAAACCCAAAGGACGATAATATTTCTGGAATGACCGAGTACACGATAAAATCACACTGAACTCCAGAGGACGGGAAGCAGACGTCGATATCTCTGTCGGTGTAAACAGCTCCAAAACGGGCAAATATTTATGTATTTATATATTTGCGAAAGCAGGGAAGTGTGAGGATGCAGCGCTTTTCACTCTTCAAACGCAGTGGTATCTTCCAGTGAGGTAGATCTTTCATCTCGCCCACTTTGACGGGTGTAGGATGAGATGGGAGGGTGTATGAGTGAGAAGGATGTGAGATGGAGGAAAGGTTGCCTGCTGACGGAGGACAGGAAAACGTATAGATTAGTCGTTTGTTGCCACCCTCTCTGGGATTAAGGCGTCTGGCTATAGATAAATAAATATTTGAAAGTGGTTTTGATTGATACACAATCTGCACAAAGCTCAAATACCTTAGGTAACTACACAGAAGGTCTTTGATTGATGAATGTCGTTGATAATGGATTAGGACTTCATCGATTGGCCGTTGGTAATCTGGGAAGACAGATACACCTTCACAGGATTGGCCAGTTGTGTGAGTGCAATCTGGCATACCATAAATTAGAAAGCGCTCAGAGAGCGTATGCCTCTGCCAATGCCATTGCCATTAAAAAGGATCCGGATCCGTGGATATAGGATCCGGATCCGGATCCGCCCCAAAATTTAATCGTTTCTTTCTTGGTCCATGGCCCACATATCCACAAAATTTCATTGAAATTCATTGAAAACTTTTTGAGATATTGTGCTAGATACTCCGGATCCGCCCCAAAATTCAGTCATATCTTCCTTGGCCTATGGCCCAGACTTCCTCAAAACTTCATCAAAATCCGTTCATAATTATTTGAGTAATCCCGGATCTGGATCCAATCATATAGTATTGGGATTCGGATCCGGATCCGCCCCAAAATTTAATCATTTCTTTTGTGGTACATGTCCCACCTTACCACAGAGTTTTATTTGAAATTAATCGAGAACATTAGGAGATATTGTGCGGGATACTCCGGATTCGGATCCGGATCCGCCCCCAAATTTAATCATTTCTTCTTTGGCCTATGGCCCACCCTTCCACAAAATTTCATCAAAACCCATTCATAATTTTTTTAGTAATCCTGCTAACAGACAGACAAACAACCAGACAAACAAACTAACGCGGGATAAAACATAAACTCCTTGGCGGAGGCAGCCTAATTACAATAATACGTTGAATATTCTTTATTTTAGCAACCACGCGCAGGTGACTGCGACCACAAGTGTTTAACGGGAAAATACCAAAGGATGTGCTTTATTTACAGGTTATTATAATTAACTCTCTCTCTCTCTCTCTCTCTCTCTCTCTCTCTCTCTCTCTCTCTCTCTCGAGCGCGCGCGCTAAGAACTCTGGTTGCTCTTTGGGTTGTTCGTAACCTTTGCTGAAACTTTACCTTCTCATCCTCGCTGAAAGATGTCAACTGTAGGTGTGTGTGTGTGTGTGTGTGTGTGTGTGTGTGTGTGTGTGTGTGTTTAGGTGTGTCTATCCTGTTTTTCTATACAGTGTCATAGTCGCGTCATAAACATTTTCTCCAGGTAACGCCAGTCTTTTCCAATCTGCTTCGAGCGTGCCATAGACGACAGAGTGCTAATATTATTTCAGTTAATGCTCAAATGTTTGGGACAACTATACCAAAAAGGTGTTCACAATATTTGCCGACCCCTCGAAAGACACTGCTATACTACAGTGAAGTATTTGTCATTTAGTTGTATGTCGTTAATTAGGTTCAGTTAGGGAGAGGAGAGCGGGAGGGTAAGGAGCAGTAAATGTTTTCCCCCTTACTTCTAAAATCAGAGAGAGAGAGAGAGAGAGAGTGGCCTTCTGTGGGATGCCAGGGGTCTCCTAGATGGAAAGTTATTGTCTGAGGCTGAGAGTATCAATTACAGCTCTTCGTCTGCACTGACCTTTACCGATACCCCCGCAGATCTGCCCTAATTAGTCAGTCAGTCAAGTTTGTGGCTGGAAGAGCAAGTACCACGCAGATAAAAGACTCAGCCTTCGAATCGGCAGCTGTTCACATATGCTTGCTCAGCTTTGGTAATGACGGTAGTAGCAGTATAAGTCGTAATAGTAGTAGTAGTAGTAGTTATTGTTGTTGTTGGAGGTAATGTATTCACCTCTGCTTGTTTGTTTGTCTGTTAGTCCACAGAATATCTCAAAAAGATATTGATGGACTTCAATGAAATCTTGTGGATATGTGGGTCATGGGCCAAAGGAGAATTTATTAAATTTTGGTGGTGATGTGAGTTCGACTATAGGTTCGTGACTTTTTTATTTTCCGCAAGATATTTCAAAAAGGTATTGATGGATTTCACGTTTTTTTTTTTTTTTTTTTTTTTTTTGGGGGGGGGGGGTTTGTGGGCCATGGACTGAGATAGAGTTGGTTAAATTTTGGCGGTGATATGAGTTGTATGGTATAGGTGCTGACGGAGGTATGCGCTCTATGAGTGTTCTTAACTTGTGTTGCTGGTGGTAGCTGTAACCCCAGGTTCATCTGAATGTGTACCCAGTGGACTGCAGGCTGAAGGTGGCCTCCTCCTGCGTTCCACCATCATCCTTTGGGGGGATAGGGAGGAAACTGAGTGACCTTTGTATAACTTGGCAGTAGAGATGCCTGGCAAGTAAGTGCCACCACATGAAGACGTCCATCTCCAGCACCTGCCAATATATAAAACAAATATATAACTGGTAGACAGTAGGACCAAGCAGAGTAAATAATTTTTTCTGTGGCACTGTCTCAAAACATGGCGAGATGTTTTTATACTCCCATAATTCAGTGGCATTATAAATTTTGTTATTCCTCCTGACAGACGGTATTATTTACCTTAGGATGAACCTCAGTCATTCCTTGAGTTCCTTAAAGGTTTTGTATATTGATGGAAGAAGGTGTGTGTGTGTGTGTGTGAGAGAGAGAGAGAGAGAGAGAGAGAGACAGACAGACAGACAGACAGAGAGAATATCTGTGGGAGAGTAGTGCGTCATAGTAAGCGTTGTTGTTACTGAGTAGGAGCAGGAACGTCTGAAGCTCCGTTTATCGAAGCTACCCCCTCGCAGGATTCGGTGTTGGGCAATGGATATATTGAAGAATTATATATATTTTTCATTTAGCGGTGTCCAGAAGTTTCACCAAAAGGTATTCATTAAAACTTATCGCTGTAGAAAATTACCTAAAAAACACAAGACCACCCCTAAAAAAAAAGAAAATAGATCGTGTACTTTACCCCTTTAAAAAATCTCGTACTCTATCCCTAAAAAAAAAAAAAAAAAAAATGTACTTTAACCCTAAAAAAAAAGTCTTGTACATTACCCCAAAATAAATCTTGTATTCTTCCCCCCAAAAATCTTGTACTCTACCCGTAAAAAAAAACTTGTATTCTTCCCTTCCCCTCAGTAAAAAGGTCGTGTACGTTGCCACTTTAAAAAAATCTGGTACCGCCAAAAAAAAGATCGTATACTCTACCCCGAAAAAAAAAAAAGATTGTGTACTTTACCCTTAAAAAAAAAAATCGTGCACCTACTCCTAAAAATAGATAGTGTTTTCTACCTTAAAAAAAAAAAAAAAAAAAAAGTACTCCACCCCTAAATAAAAATCATGTACTCTGGGTTGGGCTGTGTATTCTGAAACGCTGTATGAAATGTTTGTAACCCATTCAGTACAATAGGATAATGAGATGTAACGCGCAGGATAAATCGCTAAGGAAACGGTACCATGAAGTCTTCTACGCCACCAAGACCACGGCCTTTAATCTGAAAAAAATTGCCGAAGTAAACGGAGAGCAGTGAATGTGCTAAAATGGATAATATATTTTTTCTTATTTCTCGTTAAATGTTGATTATACTTTTTTCCTTAAGTTTGCAGAATTGTACCAGCTCTAAACCTTGCTCACTAACCATGTACATTACAGAGAGAGACGCAAAATATCTTCCCAAAGTTTGACGAATACATAGCGGAAAAATCTAACCATCTGAAACACGCACTTGTGGAGATACGGTTTTCATTGTACTTCACCAGTTGTAAATTATCTTCAGACGAAACTGGGAAGATATTTATTTGACTGTACAACTGTAAGCAGAATTCGCAGACAGTGTTTTGCCAGCACCGGGTCCAGTCTTCCGTATTTCTCATTCCTTCTCAGACGATAGCATCCTTCCTTCTGATACTTTTTAGATGTGCCTCATATGCTGTCACACATATGTAATTAATGTAGCATCTTCCATTGCCGCAAGAGATAGACAAGTGTGGTCAAACTTTTCCTCACAACTGTACATAGGTATCTGAAATGAAATTCAGTGTATGCACGTGTCTGAATAATTGCTAACAAAATATTTCGTCTCTTTCATGTAAGGGTCGCATGTTCAGACTGGAAGAGAATATTTTATTTGCTACTGATACCCAGAAATACATGTAAGGTCGCGATGCTTTCATATACTCTGTTTGTGAGTGTTTATGAAAGAAACACACACACACACACACACACACACACACACACACACACACACACATACACACATACACACACACACACACACACACACACACAGAATACCAGTATGAGGCGCATTACAGTCAATAAAGCACTTGTTTATGGTGCTCCTTCGATCGTGGTGGCACATAAAGAAACTCAAGGTGATTTATTGCTATTACGATCATAAAGCGTAAGAGTTGTATTCTCGTCAGGTAAAACGGCTCCCTGGTGCCACGCCTGCATGTGGTGGCATCGATTTACCCAGGCGGCTCAATTGCCTGGCTATAAAAACGTCCCTTAATTACTTCCCTACCCCACTATAAGAGGGTGGTGTACTGCAGAAGAGGGGCGCCTTTAGCCTGCAGTCCACCGGGTTCACGCTTCAGATGAGATGGAGCCACAAGAATAGCAGTAAGGAGGCTCTCCAACTCCTCTTCCTCAGCAGTTTATTTCTGTACATGGCCTGGTAATATTGAATGTTCAGTCTGTGTCGATATTAAAAAGACATACAGATAACACAAGAGAAAATAAACTGTGACATCCAAAATAAATCGCCAAGAAAAATGTGTTAGAAGCCATCCTAAGCTGAGAAGCATACGGCGTAACAAAACCATATTCTTGTGAGTATGGGAAGATTACTGCCTGTTCCTTACCAGTTTATTTCTGCACATTGCTCATTGATATCTACTTCCATGTTACGTGTATTTCTTCAAACTGTGCCCATTTTACTCAGATGAAATTGAGTTAGAAAAAGAATATTGACTCCTTCACCCTTAGTAGGACTTTTTCATTTGTTTATTTGTTCCGATTAACCCTAAATTTGTTGAACACACACTAAGCAACTAAAAAATTCCCTCATCTTTAACAGGTGTATCAAAAGTGAGAAACTTATTACCACTTCAGATACAAGAGCACCAAGAACAACAGCGATTACCCTGATGATTACAGTAGCGTATTCCGTATTATGTTTTACCTACCAGCAAACGATTTAATTTGAACGTGGAGAGACTTCGAGCTAGAGGGATAGACATAGTTTTTATTAACCGATTCACAAGGATGAATCTCCCCTACTCTGAAAAAAAAGAGGTATTTTATGAGCAGTAAGAATAAAGTTAATTTCATGTCCTAAGATTGAAGGGATTAAATACGTTGACATTTCAGTGGTTTATTCCTGCTACCCACAGACGATTTAATTCAATTTCGAAAGGCCCTCAATCAACGAAGGGGAAAAAAATCTTTCAGCTAAATAAAATCGTCTGGGGACAGCAAGAATAAAGTAGAAAATAAATCATCGGACTACTGGGGCAACGCATGTCCGATAAAGCGTGAGGACAAAGAGATGGATTTTTCGTTGCCTTGTTTAATTCAGTATTGTTCAGTGCACACACAACACTGATTTCCAATATCGTGATTTGAACCCAGGCCACGTATTGTCGTTAGGTAACCCCTTCACTACTATGACCTATTGGTAGTTTTAACCCCAGGCAAGGCCCACAGAAACCCCAGGCTCATGTGGACGTGAACCCGGTGGTCTGCAGGCTGAAATTGCTTATTGACGTTCTAGATAAGTTTATTCTTGTTACATCCTGTCGATTTTATTCAACTTAGGAAATACCTCTGGCAGTAAAGGAGTTTATAAAGGCTATATCTAACCCCTCCAGTTTGATTTGTCTCCCCGAAGCTGAATAGAAACACATGGAAATAGGAAGAATAAAGTGAAAAGTACATCCTCGGTGTTACCTGGTTATGGAGACCCCCTAACATGTCATACCAGCTCATTTCTGTATTTCGTACATTGATATACGAGTAGTGTTGTATAGGGCCTCTAGTCGCCACCACTTACCACAATATCCACACATAAAGGGTATAAAAAGCATTCAAGAGAATAACGCGGTATAATATGCAAAATAAAATCTGGTAAGGATGAGGGCTCAGAAAGCATTCTCTCCTGACGAGAATATAGAGCCAGGAAATCATTTATTACGTTGGGTAGTAATCGTATAATCGACAAATAGAAGCCTGGCTGGCGATCGTCTGGGTTATGACACTCTGACCGGAAGCTGCACATAATATGTTGTAATCCAATGACTTATTGCAGTTTATTGTGCACTTAATGTTATTGAAGGTCGTGGGACTTTATTAACGATAGAGTTAGGATTCGTCTTCTCATGTAGTGTTATAAAGTGATAATGGTAGTGTTCTAGTGTGGTGTGGCGCTGGTATGGTGGTGGTGGCCATGGCGATGGTGTGTTCGGTTGAGAGTGGTGGTGTGGTGGTGATTGTGTGGCGGTGATGGAGTTGTTAGACTGATAGCGCTGCTGTGGTGGTGGTAATTTGGTGGTGTGTGGTGGTGCGTTAGATTGATAGTGCTGGTGTGGCGGTGGTGGTGGTGGTGGTGTGTTAGACTGACAGCACTGGTGTGGCGATGGTGGTGTGTTAGAATGATATCGCCGGTGTGTCGGTGGTGGAAGGTGTGTTAGTAGAAACCAACGACCATGCCAGCCAACTCACACCAGCATCATCCAATCTGTTCCCATAGCTGTTCTGACTCATCATTCATTATTTTTTGGCAATTTGGTTAACAATATATGACTAAATATTCCCGGTGGTTAAGGATTTATAAAAGAAGAACGCATGTTGTAGATGGTGATGGTGTGTGCAGCCAAAATTAAGACTTACCAACTGTAAAGTGAGATGCGGTGGGAGGTGAGGGCTGTTTAACGTACATCGACACCAGCCTCTCAATTCTTTCAGCTTCTGGCATAATTATTTTACCCATAGGTTTTTAATATCCCCTGCAGTCAACTATTACAAAATTAACGAACACTGCAGAGGAGCACGTTTAGTTTAGTTATGCTGTGTGCCTGACGCTAAACTTACGATTCGCCAACTTTGAAGGTCAGCATGTTCGGGAAGCCGGCAGCTCACAGGCTCCAACTAGTCAATATTAACAGCCATTTTTGCCTGTCATATCGTAATCTCTTATAAGTAATTCAGTACTTAGTATAAAAATTAATATTACCAGTAGTCAGCTGTAAATATCTTAACATGGTAGGCTGAAGCTTACATAGGTATGTCGTGTTTTTGTAAGTATATATAAAAATACGATGCTTAAACCTCGAGAGCCTTTGTGTGGAGGACCGGCAGAGCATGTGGTGCTGTTAGAGTGGCCGGTGCGTCCGCGTGTGACGTGTCGTCTTCTTCGCTGCGGTCGTTTCTTGCGTCGGTTTGCGTGTGTGCGTCTGAGAAGCAAGAGGACAGGGTCGAGTCGTCTAGCGTGTATTTTAGTTGCCATGGCAGTCGTTGTGTGGCGTCAGATTGCGAGTGTGTGTGTCGGTGAAGAGACTAAGAGGATGTATGACAGGGTTGAGGCGACACAGTGGAGACGTGTGTGTCGGTGCTGGTACGGTGATGAAAATAAGGTAAGAAGTGAAGCTTTCTTTTCATTTATTCATAGTTTTTTGTTGTTTGTTTTGTGTTTATGTACTTAGTGTTTGGTGGAGGTCATGGTGATGGTTTGTTAGGTTGAGAGTGGTGGTGATGGTGTGGTGGTGACAGCATTGTTAGATTGATAGCACTGGTGTGGTGATGAAACTGATGATGATGATGTGGTGGTGGTGGTGTGTTAGACTGATAGTAATGGTGTGGCGATGGTGGTGTGTAGGTGGTGGAAGGTTTGTTAGTGGAGACCAAACACCATGCCAGCTAACTCACGCCAGCATCAACCAATGTTCCCATAGTTGTTCTAATTCATCATTCATTATTTTTTTACCAATTTGATTCACAATATATGACTACATATTGCCGATGGTTAAGGATTTATAAATGGATTTTGCAAAGAACTCATTTTGTAGATGCTGATGGTGTGTGCAGCCAATATTACAAACTACCAAATGTGGAGTGAGATGCGGAGGGAGGTGAGAGCCGCTTAACTTACATCGACACCAGCCTCTCAGTTCTCACAGCTGCTGTCATATTATTTCACCCAGAGGTTTTTAAATATCCCCAGCAGTCAGCTGTTACAAAATTAACTAACATTGTAGAGAAACACGCTTATTCCTAGGTATGCTGTGTGTCTGACACCAAAATTACGATTCGCCAACTTTTGAAGGACGGCATGTTCGAGAGGCCGGCAGCTCACAGACTCCAACTAGTCAATTCTACCACCTTTTTTTGTTTTTGTTTGCTTGTCTTATCGTAATATATTATCAGTAATTCAGTACTCTGTCTCTAAATTAATATTCCCAGTAGTCAGCTGTATGGATCTTAAAACGGGCGGCTGAAATCTTACTTTAGGTACGTCATGTGTTTTTAAGTAAAAATCGGCATATGATGCTTCAAGCTCGAGAGTCTTTGTGTGGAGGACCGGCAGAGCATGTGGTGCTGTTAGAGTGGCCGGTGCGTCCGCGTGTGTCGTGTTGTCTTCGCTGCGGTTGTTTCTTGCGTCGGTTTGCGTGTGTGTGCGTCTGAAAAGCAAGAGGACAGGGACGAGTAGTCTAGCGAGTATTTTATTCGACATTGCAGTCGTTGTGTGGCGTCGGATTGCGAGTGTGTGTGTCGGTGAAGAGACTAAATGGAGGTGATACAGCGTAGACGTGTGTGTCGGTGCTGCTACGGTGACGAATATAAGGTAAGACGTGAAGCTTTCTGTTTCTGATGTTTATTCAGTGTTTTAGTTGTTTTTGCGTTTATGTACTTAATGTTTCGCTGTGTTTGTTGCGGTTGTTTCATGATTTCCCTGTGGTTGTTCTGTGTAACTTATGCGACAGTGTGTGCAGACGCCTAAGCAACTTGTGGCCGTGTGTGTGTGTGTGTGTGTGTGTGTGTGTGTGTGTGTGTGTGTGTGTGTGTGTGCTTTGCCAACGTCTGAAGGGGTCTGACCCGTCTTTGTACGGCAGACTTCAAAGCACCACCTCGCCACCTCCAGCACCACTAGCTCACCAGGGCTCTCTAGTACCACTTCCACCACTTTCTCCACCGCCTATTCTGCCTTAATGTCACCACCCTTCACCACCACGAAAACCAAAACCACCACCGTTATCATCACATAGCTACCACCACCACCACCTTCACTACTAACATCACCTGCCATAACCGCCACCATCACTTTCCTCCAACACTACCACCACGATCACCACCTACTGCCACACTTTTCAGTAACACCACCACCAGAACACCTTCCACTACCACCTCCACCACCACCATTACTTCACTTGCACCAATACTTTACCTGGTCCAGTACTGCACTACCACCACATCACCACCACGTTACTTCACCTTCACCAGTCCATTGCGATCACCACATTTGCAATACTACCATTATTTTATCACTGCTTCACCACCACACCATTACTTCACTACCACTACTATCGTCACCACTGCCACTACCAGCCCACAACAGGTACGATCACAATCCTTCACACTTTACTCACCGTACCTCACTATCTCGCCTGTCCTTCTTACCTCAGTCTTGATTTTTATTTCATTCCATTCCAGCTAAACCACAACCTGTTTTACTTATTTTATTTTTATTGTGTTACCCCTTACCTGATGTTTATTCTGTTCCATCCCAAAAAAACATCAGCTTACCTAATTTACTGATCTGCTTATGTTTTTTCTCCGTCGTCTCGGCTCCCTCACTGACGTTCGTTTTACTTCACACCACAGTCTGCCTCACGTACGTTTTATGTTTATTCTGTTCCATCACAGTCGTATAATTTTCAACCACAGTTGTATAATTTACCACACCTACTCTGTGTTTATCACCACAATCGCCACACACTTCAGTCATCTTTCCCTGTGTATCATTATTCGTCAAATCTGTCATAAAGGTTTGAATGTGAGGGGAGCAGACAAGATAAACAGGTAGAGACATCACTCTGTTACTCAGATGAAATTATAACCTGAAGGAGCACCCAGAAAGTCCGCCCACCAACTGGTCTAGGAGTCGAATATTTGACATTGCGGGGGGGCTCTGAGTCACTCTTGAATGCTCCGTCTTGTTGTACTTTTTCTTTGCCTCCATCGACGATTTCATTCAGATCAGGAGATGACTGATAGTGAAGCGATTTTATTCAACACAGACGACGTTTTCCGCGCTCTAAAAGTTATTACCTTATCACTCGTTATCGATTTACTCATATGCATTCAACCCTTTCATCACCTCGCTAACACCCATCAACCCTCACCTGACCTATTCTCATCTTAGCTTGACCTAATTAACCTGGCCTCACCCGACGTGTCCTCTTACCTGACCTGTCCTCATCTCTCCTTGACTTAATTAATCTGGCCTCACTTGACGTGCGCTCACCTTACCTGGCCTCCTCGTATAACATGACGGGCACGGTACATCAGTTTTCATTTCACCTCATCCAGTTGTACGTTGCTCATTATAACTTTTCACCTATCCTAACCTAAACTTATAACTTAACTTCATAACGCCTAATCTAATTTTACCTCTCCTATTATTGTCATCTCACTTAATCTAGCGTAACCGAAGCCAACCTAACTTAACCTAGCCAACTCTAATCTCGGACCGCATAATGTCACAGCCCTAATCTAAGTTTCCCTTACCTAACATTCATTTCGCCCAAACTAACCAGACCTCCTCACATTTCCTAATCCCCCTTTGTTAACCAGTCTTCACGTCTTTTAACTGACTTTATTTTCCTTTCACTTCACTTTATATGGACCCTTATTTTTGACATCACCTTACTTCTCCTTTCTTTGGTTGACTTCACTTGACGCCTGCCCGGCCACCATCCGACCTCACATGGACCTTTGCGGTGTCTGACATCACCTGACTTACCCTGCCCACATTTGACTTCACTTATTGCCACGTGACTTTACCTGCTTCCGGCTGACTTTGATTTCACCTGCCCACACGACTTCACCTGCCGCCACCTTACTTCAACCTTCCCCGATCTGACTTCTGCCTCGATCCTACTTCACCTGCCCCATCTGATTTTACCTATCCCCACCTGGCTTCACCTAACCAAACCTGACTTCGTCTGACCCAACCTAACTTCATCTGACTTAACCCTAACGGTACCCAACCTGACCACCTGATCCCACCTAACTTCACCAACCCCCCTGATTTCACCTATCCCCACCTGGCTTCACCTAACCAAACCTGACTTCGTCTGACCCAACCTAACTTCATCTGACTTAACCCTAACGGTACCCAACCTGACCACCTGATCCCACCTAACTTCACCAACCCCCCTGATTTCACCTGATTCCACCTGACTTCACCTAATCCCACCTGACTTCGCTAACCCCACCTCACTTCATCTGTCCCATCTGACTTCATCTGTCCTCAACAGACTTTACCTGTCACAACTTGACTTTATTTGACCCCCACTTGACTTCGTCTGCCACCACCGGACCTCAGCTGCCACCATTTGACTTCACCAGACTCCACCTGACCACCTGCCACCACCTGACTACGCCTGCCCCACCGGACTCTACCGGCCCTCTGACGCCGCCAGACGTTACATAGCCCATCTGACCTCACTTCCTGCCACCAAACTTTACATAACCCAACTGACCTCACTTCCTCCCCAGCTAACTTCACCTGCCTACACCTAACTTCAGCAAACTTAGCAACTCCCACCTGACTTTGCTTACCTGACTTTATGGCTTTAGCTCACTTCGCCTGACTCAGCCTGACTGCACCTGGTCCATCTGACTTCACCTTCCCTTACAGGAATTCACCTCCTTCCACCTGGCCTCACGTTCCTCCACCTGGCTTCACCTGCCCACACCTGACTTCACCTGCCCACACCTGACTTCACCTACCCACACCTGACTTCATCCACCCCCAACTGACTTCACCTGCCCCCACTTTACATCACCTGCTCATACCATACCACCTGACTTACCCCACTTATCTTTAGCCGACTTCACCTGGACGGCCGCTGTCGGATTCCTATAACTCTTTTTCCTTTCTGACTTCACCTGGCTTTACCTGAATCTCTCTCTCTCTCTCTCTCTCTCTCTCTCTCTCTCTCTCTCTCTCTCTCTCTCTGCGGCTATATCTATCTCTAACTCTCTTCCTTCCCTAAATCAGTTTTTTATATATATACGTTCCCTGAATCCTTCCCCACGGCCCCCATGTCTTAACCTAATTAAACTTCTGCTTCCTTGCTTTCTCTTCTCTATTCTCGCTCACTCCATGTTTTTCAGATTTATTCCGTGGCACAGATTTATTTTCAATTTTTCGCCCAGTTTGTTTTATGTGCTCTTTTTTTTTCTTCATTATTTCTTCACCATTGTTTGCGTATTCATTTTCTTTTGTTTCCTTATTTTCTTCATAATTCTCCATCTCCCCCATGTTTTTTGGAAGGGCTTTTTCTTTTTACGGATTTTTTTTTTCAGTCGTAGTCTATGCAGTATTTTATTTATATATATTTTGATTTTATGAGTATTTCTTTTCGCAAAAAATTATCTTTTCTTCTTTGGTCTGTTTTTAGTTTTGTGCCTTTTTTTCCCCCTGATTTGATTTATATATTCATTTTCACCTTTGTTTCCTCTCTCTCTCTCTCTCTCTCTCTCTCTCTCTCTCTCTCTCTCTCTCTCTCTCTCTCTCTCTCGCACAAAATTTTCCCCATTCTTACACTTGTCAACTATGTATTCATTTTTTTTTTCTACATTTTTCATTTTGCAGTATTTCCTTTTGCATATAGTCTTCCATTATTTTTTATGTCCAGTTTATTCCCTTTCACATTTTCCTCTCCTCACATTCTAATCTGTTTGGTGTTGTCTTCTTTTATAATTTCCAGTGTTTTGTGTGATTTATTTTCTAGTTAGGCTTTTCTGTTTGATGCCTTCTCCATAGACTTCCCATCTGTATCCTTTCTATGTGAGGGTTGATTTGTGCAGTATTAATAAGGCTGCGAAACAGGATTTAATTACCTTATATAGTGTGCCCTCCTGTGTTTCCCCTATATCCAGCAGTCACCAATTTTCTCTTGACAGGATAACGATCATTAGGAAAAGCAGAGGAAATAAAAAAAAAGAAAAAATAAGAAAGACTGGTAGGTTGATCATGTATTGCCACCAGGAAGCTAAATGAGTCACCTGCCCTTACCTGATCTGGGTAAAGGTAGTCTGATCAGGCATCCCTAAACCTGGCAAGAGGTAATGGGTGGTGGTGGTAGTAGTAGTAGTAGTAGTTGTTGTTGTTGTTGTTGGTGTTATTGTTTTGTATTTACTGCTCCGAATTTTCCTTTTTTTCTCTTTATCATTATCATCATCATCAACTTTACCTCCATCATTTTTTTTTTCTTCGTCTTTTTCGTCTTCATCATTACTACCAGCACCTCCATCATCACCATCGTCATCACCATCACCATCATCATTCGTAGTCTGGCTTGGCTGTTTTGTTTATATTTTGTTCTTGCATACTTTAATCGTTTCCCCTCCATCATTTTCTCTCACTGATTCCCCTCCTTTCCCCTTTCCCCTCCCTCTCTCACCTTCGCACTCCCTTACCTTTACCCACACGTCTTCCCTTCTTCCTTCTTTCTTACTCTCTCTCCTTCCTTCTCACTCTCCCTTTGCCATTAAAAAGGACCCGGATCCGCCTCAAAATTTAATCGTTTCTTTCTTGGTCCATGGCCCACATTTCCACAAAATTTCACTGAAATTCATTGAAAACTTTTTGAGATATTGTGCTAGATACTCCGGATCCGCCCCAAAATTCAATAATTTCTTCCTTGGCTAATTTCTTCCTTGGCCTACGGCCTAGACTTCCTCAAAGCTTCATCAAAATCCGTTAATAACTATTTGAGTAATCCCGGATTTGGATCCAATCATATAGCATTGGGTTTCGGATCCGGATCCGCCCCAAAATTTAATAATTTCTTTTGTGGTACATGACCCACCTTACCACAGAGTTTTACTGAAATTCATCGAGAACTTTAGGAGATATTGTGCGGGATACTCCGGATTCGGATCCGGATCCACCCCAAAATTTAATCATTTCTTCTTTGGCCCATGGCCCACCCTTCCACAAAATTTCATCAAAATCCATTCATAATTTTTTTAGTAATCCTGGTAACAGACAGACAAACAAACTAACGCGGGATAAAACATAAACTCCTTGGCGGAGGCAGCCTAATTACAATAATACGTTGAATATTCTTTATTTTAGCAACCACGCGCAGGTGACTGCGACCACAAGTGTTTAACGGGAAAATACCAAAGGATGTGCTTTATTTAAAGGTTATTATAATTAACTCTCTCTCTCTCTCTCTCTCTCTCTCTCTCTCTCTCTCTCTCTCTCTCTCTCGAGTGCGCGCGCTAAGAACTCTGGTTGCTCTTTGGGTTGTTCGTAACCTTTGCGAAAAACTTTACCTTCTCATCCTCGCTAAAAGACATCAGGTGTGTGTGTGTGTGTGTGTGTGTGTGTGTGTGTGTGTGTGTGTTTAGGTGTGTCTATCCTATTTTTTTATACAGTGTCATAGTCGCGTCTTAAAAACATTTTTCTCCATGTAACGTCAGTCTGTTCCATTTAGCTTCGAGCGTGCCATAGACCACTGAGTGTTAATATTATTTCAGTTAATGCTCAAATGTTTGGGACAACTATACCAAAAAGGTGTTCACAATATTTGCTGACCCCTCGAAAGACACTGGTAACCTACAGTGAAGTATTTGTCATTTAGTTGTATGTCGTTAATTAGGTTCAGTTAGGGAGAGGAGAGCGGGAGGGTAAGGAGCAGTAAATGTTTTCCCCCTTACTTCTAAAATCAGAGAGAGAGAGAGAGAGAGGCCTTCTGTGGGATGCCAGGGGTCTCCTAGATGGAAAAGTTATTGTCTGAGGCTGAGAGTATCAATTACAGCTCTTCGTCTGCACTGACCTTTACCGATACCCCCGCAGATCTGCCCTAATTAGTCAGTCAGTCAAGTTTGTGGCTCATATGCTGTCACACATATATAATTAATGTAGCATCTTCCATTGCCGCAAGAGATAGACAAGTGTGGTCAAACTTTTCCTCACAATTGTACATAGGTATCTGAAATGAAATTCAGTGTATGCACGTGTCTGAATAATTGCTAACAAAATATTTCGTCTCTTTCATGCAAGGGTCGCATATGTTCAGACTGGAAGAGAATATTTTATTTGCTACTGATACCCAGAAATACATGTAAGGTCGCGATGCTTTCATATACTCGGTTTGTGAGTGTTTATAAAAGAAACACACACACACACACACACACACACAGAATACCAGTATGAGGCGCATTACAGTCAATAAAGCACTTGTTTATGGTGCTCCTTCGATCGTGGTGGCACATAAAGAAACTCAAGGTGATTTATGGCTATTACGATCATAAAGCGTATGAGTTGTATTCTCGTCAGGTAAAACGGCTCCCTGGTGCCACGCCTGCATGTGGTGGCATCGATTTACCCAGGCGGCTCAATTGCCTGGCTATAAAAACGTCCCTTAATTACTTCCCTACCCCACTATAAGAGGGTGGTGTACTGCAGAAGAGGGGCGCCTTTAGCCTGCAGTCCACCGGGTTCACGCTTAAAACGACATGGAGCCACATGAATAGCAGTAAGGAGGCTCCCCAACTCCTCTCCCTCAGCAGTTTATTTCTGTACATGGCCTGGTAATATTGAATGTTCAGTCTGTGTCGATATTAAAAACACATACAGATAACACAAGAGAAAATAAACTGTGACATCTAAAATAAATCGCCAAGAAAAATGTGTTAGAAGCCATCCTAAGCTGAGAAGCATACGGCGTAACAAAACCATATTCTTGTGAGTATGGGAAGATTACTGCCTGTTCCTTACCAGTTTATTTCTGCACATTGCTCATTGATATCTACTTCCGTGCTACGTGTATTTCTTCAAACTGTGCCCATTTTACTCAGATGAAATTTAGTTAGAAAAAGAATATTGACTCCTTCACCCTTAGTAGGACTTTTTCATTTGTTTATTTGTTCCGATTAACCCTAAATTTGTTGAACACACACTAAGCAACTTAAAAATTCCCTCATCCATAATACGTGTATCAAAAGTGAGAAACTTATTACCACATCAGATACAAGAGCACCAAGAACAACAGCGATTACCCTGATGATTACAGTAGCGTATTCCGTATTATGTTTTACCTACCAGCAAACGATTTTATGTGAACGGGAGAGACTTCGAGCTAGAGGGATAGACATAGTTTTTATTAACCGATTCACAAGGATGAATCTCCCCTACTCTGAAAAAAAGAGGTATTTTATGAGCAGTAAGAATAAAGTTAATTTCATGTCCTAAGATTGAAGGGATTAAATACGTTGACATTTCAGTGGTTTATTCCTGCTACCCACAGACGATTTAATTCAATTTCGAAAGGCCCTTAATCAACGAAGGGGAAAAAAATCTTTCAACTAAATAAAATCGTCTGGGGACAGCAAGAATAAAGTAGAAAATAAATCATCGGACTACTGGGGCAACGCATGTCCGATAAAGCGTGTGGACAAAGAGATGGATTTTTCGTTGCCTTGTTTAATTCAGTATTGTTCAGTGCACACACAACACTGATTTCCAATATCGTGATTTGAACCCAGGCCACGTATTGTCGTTAGTTAACCCCTTCACTTCTATGACTTATTGGTAGTTTTAACCCCAGGCAAGGCCCACAGAAACCCCAGGCTCATGTGGACATGAACCCGGTAGGCTGCAGGCTGAAATTGCTTATTGACGTTCTAGATAAGTTTATTCTTGTTACATCCTGTCGATTTTATTCAACTTAGGCAATACCTCTGGCAGTGAAGGAGTTTATAAAGGCTATATCTAACCCCTCCAGTTTGAAAAGTCTCCCCCAAGCTGAATAGAAACACCTGGAAATAGGAAGAATAAAGTAAAAAGTACATCCTCGTAGTGACGTGGTTAAGGAGACCCCCTGAAATGTCTTACCAGCTCATTTCTGTATTTCGTACATTGATATACGAGTAGTGTTGTGAGTAATTAATGCAATCTATATCCACACATCTATAGCCAGACGCCACAAGCCCGTAAGGAGTGACCGCTTGTCTTTGAGTTAATGGCTTTTACGGAGAGGGGCATTATCCCTCCGCCAACCCACTTGTTGACACGTAGGAAACACGTATGGGTTGATTATGTATATGATTACCATCCAGCATTGTTAATGGTTTCCTGAAAAGGTAAGAAGAGTAATAAAAAGTGACAGGAAAGATATAGAAATAGTAAGAGAGGAGGAGAGACAGAAAAAGAATAACAGATGAAGGAAGAAGTAGGCAGCACTATATCAAGTGAGTGGATGATGGTCGCCACTACAGACCTATGGTATAGGGCCTGTAGTCGCCACCACTCACCACAATATCCACACATAAAGGGTATAAAAAAAAACATTCAAGAGAATAACGCTGTATAATATGCAAAATAAAATCTGGTAAGGATGAGGGCTCAGAAAGCACTCTCTCCTGACGAGAATATAGAGCTAGGAAATCATTTATTACGTTGGGCAGTAATCGTATAATCAACAAATAGAAGCCTGGCGATCGTCTGGGTTATGACACTCTGACCGGAAGCTGCTCATAATATGTTGTAATCCAGTGACTTATTGCAGTTTATTGTGCACTTAATGTTTTTGAAGGTCGTGGGACTTTATTAACGATAGAGTTAGGATTCGTCTTCTTATGTAGTGTTATGAAGTGATAATGGTAGTGTTCTAGTGTGGTGTGGCGCTGGTATGGTGGTGATGGCCATGGTGATGGTGTGTTAGGTTGAGAGTGGTGGTATGGTGGTGATTGTGTGGCGGTGATGGAGTTGTTAGACTGATAGCGCTGGTGTGGAGGTGATGATTTGGTGGTGGTGTGTGGTGGTGTGTTAGATTGATAGTGCTGGTGTGGCGGTGGTGGTGGTGTGTTAGACTGACAGCACTGGTGTAGCGATGGTGGTGTGTTAGATTGATATCGCCGGTGTGTCGGTGGTGGAAGGTGTGTTAGTGGAGACCAACGACCATGCCAGCCAACTCACACCAGCATCAAGCAATCTGTTCCCATAGCTGTTCTGACTCATCATTCATTATTTTTTGGCAATTTGGTTAACAATATATGACTAAACATTCCCGGTGGTTAAGGATTTATTAAAGAAGAACGCATGTTGTAGATGGTGATGGTGTGCGCAGCCAAAATTAAGACTTACCAACTGTAAAGTGAGATGCGGTGGGAGGTGAAAACTGTTTAACGTACATCGACACCAGCCTCTCAATTCTCTCAGCTTCTGACATAATTATTTTACCCATAGGTTTTTAATATCCCCTGCAGTCAACTGTTACAAAATTAACGAAGACTGCAGAGGAGCACGTTTAGTTTAGTCATGCTGTGTGCCTGACGCTAAAATTACGATTCGCCAACTTTGAAGGTCAGCATGTTCGGGAAGCCGGCAGCTCAGAGACTCCAACTAGTCAATATTAACAGCCATTTTTGCCTGTCATATCGAAATCTATTAAGTAATTCAGTACTTAGTATAAAAATTAATATTACCAGTAGTCAGCTGTAAATATCTTAACATGGTAGGCTGAAGCTTACATAGGTATGTCGTGTTTTTGTAAGTAAATATAAAAATACGATGCTCAAACCTCGAGAGCCTTTGTGTGGAGGACCGGCAGAGCATGTGGTGCTGTTAGAGTGGCCGGTGCGTCCGCGTGTGTCGTGTTGTCTTCTTCGCTGCGGTCGTTTCTTGCGTCGGTTTGCGTGTGTGTGCGTCTGAGAAGCAAGAGGACAGAGTCGAGTCGTCTAGCGTGTATTTTAGTCGCCATGGCAGTCGTTGTGTGGCGTCGGATTGCGAGTGTGTGTGTCGGTGAAGAGACTAAGAGGATGTATGACAGGGTCGAGGCGACACAGTGGAGACGTGTGTGTCGGTGCTGGTACGGTGATGAAAGTAAGGTAAGAAGTGTAGCTTTCTTTTCATTTATTCATAGTTTTTTGTTGTTTGTTTTGTGTTTATGTACTTAGTTTTTGGTGGAGGTCATGATGATGGTTTGTTAGGTTGAGAGTGGTGGTGTGGTGGTGATGGTGTGGTGGTGACAGCATTGTTGGATTGATAGCACTGGTGTGGTGATGAAACTGATGATGATGATGTGGTGGTGGTGTGTTAGACTGATAGCAATGGTGTGGCGATGGTGGTGTGTAGGTGGTGGAAGGTTTGTTAGTGGAGACCAAACACCATGCCAGCTAACTCACGCCAGCATCAACCAATGTTCCCATAGCTGTTCTAACTCATCATTCATTATTTTTTTACCAATTTGATTCACAATATATGACTACATATTGCCGATGGTTAAGGATTTATAAATGGATTTTGCAAAGAACTCATTTTGTAGATGGTGATGGTGTGTGCAGCCATTATTACAAACTACCAAATGTGGAGTGAGATGCGGAGGGAGGTGAGAGCCGCTAAACTTACATCGACACCAGCCTCTCAGTTCTCACAGCTGCTGGCATATTATTTCACCCAGAGGTTTTTAAATATCCCCAGCAGTCAGCTATTACAAAATTAACTAACATTGTAGAGAAGCACGCTTATTCCTAGGTATGCTGTGTGTCTGACACCAAAATTACGATTCGCCAATTTTTGAAGGACGGCATGTTCGAGAGGCCGGCAGCTCACAGACTCCAACTAGTCAATTCTACCACCTTTTTTTGTTTTTGTTTGTTTGTTTGTCTTTTCGTAATATATTATCAGTAATTCAGTACTCTGTCTCCAAATTAATATTCCCAGTAGTCAGCTGTATGGATCTTAAAACGGGCGGCTGAAAGCTTACGTTAGGTACGTCATGTGTTTGTAAGTAAAAATCGGCTTTCGATGCTTCAAGCTCGAGAGTCTTTGTGTGGAGGACCGGCAGAGCATGTGGTGCTGTTAGAGTGGCCGGTGCGTCCGCGTGTGTCGTGTTGTCTTCGCTGCGGTTGTTTCTTGCGTCGGTTTGCGTGTGTGTGCGTCTGAGAAGCAAGAGGACAGGGACGAGTAGTCTAGCGAGTATTTTATTCGACATTGCAGTCGTTGTGTGGCGTCGGATTGCGAGTGTGTGTGTCGGTGAAGAGACTAAATGGAGGTGATACAGCGTAGACGTGTGTGTCGGTGCTGCTACGGTGATGAATATAAGGTAAGACGTGAAGCTTTCTGTTTCTGATGTTTATTCAATGTTTTAGTTGTTTTTGCGTTTATGTACTTAATGTTTCGCTGTGTTTGTTGCTGTTGTTTCATGGTTTCCCTGTGGTTGTTCTGTGTAACTTATGCGACAGTGTGTGCAGACGCCTAAGCAACTTGTGGCCGTGTGTGTGTGTGTGTGTGTGTGTGTGTGTGTGTGTGTGTGTGTGTGTGTGTGTGTGTGTGTGCTTTGCCAACGTCTGAAGGGGTCTGACCCGTCTTTGTACAGCAGACTTCAAAGCACCACCTCGCCACCTCCAGCACCACTACCTTACCAGGGCTCTCAAGTACCACTTCCACCGCCTATTCTGCCTTAATGTCACCACCCTTCACCACCACGAAAACCAAAACCACCACCATTATCTTCACGTAGCTACCACCACCTTCACTACTAACATCACCTGCCATAACCGCCACCATCACTTTCCTCCAACACTACCACCACGATCACCACCTACTGCCATACTTTTCAGTAACACCACCACCAGAACACCTTCGACTACCACCACCACCACCACCACCACCACCATTACTTCACTTGCACCAGTACTTTACCTGGTCCAGTACTGCACTACCACCACATCACCACCACGTTCCTTCACCTTCACCAGTCCATTGCAATCACCACATTTGCAATACTACCATTATTTTATCACTGCTTCACCACCACACCATTACTTCACTACCACTACTATCGTCACCACTGCCACTACCAGCCCACAACAGGTACCATCACAATCCTTCACACTTTACTCACCGTAGCTCACTATCTCGCCTGTCCTTCTTACCTCAGTCTTGAAATGTATTTCATTCCATTCCAGCTAAACCACAGCCTGTTTTACTTATTTTTTTTTTTTTTTGTTACCCCTTACCTGATGTTTATTCTGTTCCATCCCAAAAAAAACATCAGCTTACCTAATTTACTGATCTGCTTATGTTTTTTCTCCGTCTCGTCTCTGCTCCCTCACTGATGTTCATTTTACTTCACACCACAGTCTGCCTCACGTACGTTTTATGTTTATTCTGTTCCATCACAGTCGTATAATTTTCCACCACAGTCGTATAATTTACCACACCTACTCTGTGTTTATCACCACAATCGCCACACGCTTCAGTCATCTTTCCCTGTGTATCATTATTCGTCAAATCCGTCATAAAGGTTTGAATGTGAGGGGAGCAGACATGATAAACAGGTAGAGACATCACTCTGTTACTCAGATGAAATTATAACATGAAGGAGCACCCAGAAAGTCCGCCCACCAACTGGTCTAGGAGTCGAATATTTGACATTGCGGGGGGGCTCTGAGTCACTCTTGAATGCTCCGTCTTGTTGTACTTTTTCTTTGCCTACATCGACGATTTCATTCAGATCAGGAGATGACTGATAGTGAAGCGATTTTATTCAACACAGACGACGTTTTCCGCGCTCTAAAAGTTATTACCTTATCACTCGTTATCGATTTACTCATATGCATTCAACCCTTTCATCACCTAGCTAACACCCATCAACCCTCACCTGACCTATTCTCGTCTTAGCTTGACCTAATTAACCTGGCCTCACCCGACGTGTCCTCTTACCTGACCTGTCCTCATCTCTCCTTGACTTAATTAATCTGGCCTCACTTGACGTGCGCTCACCCTACCTGGCCTCCTCGTATAACATGACGGGCACGGTACATCAGTTTTCATTTCACCTCATCCAGTTGTACGTTGCTTATTATAACTTCTTACCTATCCTAACCTATCCTAACCTAAACTTATAACTTAACTTCATAACCCCTAATCTAATTTTACCTCTCCTATTATTGTCATCTCACTTAATCTAGCGTAACCGAAGCCAACCTAACTTAACCTAGCCAACTCTAACCTCGGACCGCATAATGTCACAGCCCTAATCTAAGTTTCCCTTGCCTAACATTCATTTCGCCCAAACTAACCAGACCTCCTCACGTTTCCTAATCCCCCTTTGTTAACTAGTCTTCACGTTTTTTAACTGACTTTATTTTGCTTCCACTTCACTTTACATGGACCCATATTTTTGACATCACCTTACTTCTTCTTTCTTTAGTTGACTTCACTTGACGCCTGCTCGGCCACCATCCGACCTCACATGGACCTTTGCTGTGTCTGACATCACCTGACTTACCTTGCCCACACTTGACTTCACATATCGCCACATGACTTTACCTGCTTCCGGCTGACTTTGATTTCACCTGCCCACACTTGGCTTCACCTGCCGCCACCTTACTTCAACCTTCCCCCATCTGACTTCTGCCCCGATCCTACTTCACCTGCCCCATCTGATTTTACCTAACCCCACCTGGCTTCACCTGACCCAACCTGGCTTCGTCTGACCCAATGTAACTTTATCTGACTCAACCTGACTTAATCCTAACGGTACCCAACCTGACCACCTGATCCCACCTAACTTCACCAACCCCCCTGATTTCACCTGATTCCACCTTACCTCACCTAATCCCACCTGACTTCGCCAACCCCACCTCACTTCATCTGTCCCATCTGACTTCACCTGTCCTCAACAGACTTTACCTGTCACAACTTGACTTTATTTGACCCCCACTTGACTTCGTCTGCCACCACCGGACCTCAGCTGCCACCATTTGACTTCACCAAACTCCACCTGACCACCTGCCACCACCTGACTTCACCTGCCCCACCGGACTCTACTGGCCCTCTGACGCCACCAGACTTTACATAGCCCATCTGACCTCACTTCCTGCAACCAAACTTTACATAACCCAACTGACCTCACTTCCTCCCCAGCTAACTTCACCTGCCTACACCTGACTTCAGCAAACTTAGCAACTCCCTCCTGACTTTGCTTACCTGACTTTATGGCTTTAGCTCACTTCCCTGACTCAGCCTGACTGCACCTCGCCCATCTGACTTCACCTTCCCCCACTGGAATTCACCTCCTTCCACCTGGCCTCACCTTCCTCCACCTGGCTTCACCTGCCCACACCTGACTTCACCTACCCACACTTGACTTCATCCACCCCCAACTGACTTCACCTGCCCCCACTTTACATCACCTGCTCATACCATACCACCTGCCTCACCTGACTTACCCCACTTATCTTTAGCCGACTTCACCTGGACGGCCGCTGTCGGATTCCTATAACTCTATCCTTTCTGACTTCACCTGGCTTTACCTGAATCTCTCTCTCTCTCTCTCTCTCTCCAGCTATATCTATCTCTAACTCTCTTCCTTTCCTAAATCAGTTTTATATATATATATACGTTCCCTGAATCCTTCCCCACGGCCCCCATGTCTTAACCTAATTAAACTTCTGCTTCCTCGCTTTCTCTTCTCTATTCTCGCTCACTCCATGTTTTTCAGATTTATTCCGTGGCACAGATTTATTTTCAATTCTTCGCCCAGTCTGTTTTCTGTGCTTTTTTTTTTTTTTCTTCATTATTTCTTCACCATTGTTTGCGTATTCATTTTCTTTTGTTTCCTCATTTTCTTCATAATTCTCCATCTCCCTCATGTTTTTGGGAAGGGCTTTTTCTTTCCACGGATTTTTTTTCAGTCGTAGTCTATGCAGTTTATATATATTTTGATCTTGTGAGTGTTTATTTCATTTCACAAAATTTTTTCTTTTTCTTCTGTGGTCTGTTTTTAGTTTTGTGCCTTTTTTCCCCTTGATTTTATTTATATATTCATTCTCACCTTTGTTTCCTCTCTCTCTCTCTCTCTCTCTCTCTCGCACAAAATTTTCCCCATTCTTACACTTGTCAACTATGTATTCATTTTTTTTGTACATTTTTCATTTTGCAGTATTTCCTTTTGCATATAGTCTTCCATTATTTTTTTATCTGTCCAGTTTATTCTCTTTCACATTTTCCCCTCCTCGCATTCTAATCTGTTTGGTGTTGTCTTCTTTTATAATTTCCAGTGTTTTGTGTGATTTATTTTCTAGTTAGGCTTTTCTGTTTGATGCATTCTCCATAGACTTACCATCTGTATCCTTTCTTATGTGAGGGTTGGTTTGTGTAGTATTAATAAGGCTGCGAAACAGGATTTAATTACCTTATATAGTGTGCCCTCCTGTGTTTCCCCTATATCCAGCAGTCACCAATTTTCTCTTCACAGGATAACGATCATTAGGAAAAGTAGAGGAAATAAAAAAAAAGAAAAAATAAGAAAGACTGGTAGGTTGATCATGTATTGCCACCAGGAAGCTAAATGAGTCACCTGCCCTTACCTGATCTGGGTAAAGGTAGTCTGATCAGGCATCCCTAAACCTTGCAAGAGGTAATGGGTGGTGGTAGTAGTAGAAGTAGTAGTAGTAGTAGTTGTTGTTGTTGTTGTTGTTGTTGTTGTTGTTGTTATTGTTTTGTATTTACTGCTCCGAATTTTCCTCTTTTTTTTTCTTTATCATTATCACCATCATCAACTTTACCTCCATTGTCTTTTTTTTTTTTTTTTTTTTTTTCTTCGTCTTTTTCGTTGTCGTCATTACTACCAGCACCTCCATCATCACCATCGTCATCACCATCACCATCATCATTCGTAGTCTGGCTTGGCTGTTTTGTTTATATTTTGTTCTTGCATACTTTAATCGTTTCCCCTCCATCATTTTCTCTCACTGATTCCCCTCCTTTCCCCTTTCCCCTCCCTCCCTCACCTTCGCACTCCCTTACCTTTACCCACACGTCTTCCCTTCTTCCTTCTTTCTTTCTCTCTCTCCTTCCTTCTCACTCTCCCTTTGCCATTAAAAAGGACCCGGATCCGCCTCAAAATTTAATCGTTTCTTTCTTGGTCCATGGCCCACATTTCCACAAAATTTCACTGAAATTCATTGAAAACTTTTTGAGATATTGTGCTAGATACTCCGGATCTGCCCCAAAATTCAATAATTTCTTCCTTGGCCTACGGCCCAGACTTCCTCAAAGCTTCATCAAAATCCGTTAATAACTATTTGAGTAATCCCGGATTTGGATCCAATCATATAGCATTGGGTTTCGGATCGGATTCGCCCCAAAATTTAATAATTTCTTTTGTGGTACATGACCCACCTTACCACAGAGTTTTATTGAAATTCATTGAGAACTTTAGGAGATATTGTGCGGGATACTCCGGATTCGGATCCGGATCCACCCCAAAATTTAATCATTTCTTCTTTGGCCCATGGCCCACCCTTCCACAAAATTTCATCAAAATCCATTCATAATTTTTTTAGTAATCCTGGTAACAGACAGACAAACAAACTAACGCGGGATAAAACATAAACTCCTTGGCGGAGGCAGCCTAATTACAATAATACGTTGACTATTCTTTATTTTAGCAACCACGCGCAGGTGACTGCGACCACAAGTGTTTAACGGGAAAATACCAAAGGATGTGCTTTATTTAAAGGTTATTATAATTAACTCTCTCTCTCTCTCTCTCTCTCTCTCTCTCTCTCTCTCTCTCTCTCTCGAGCGCGCGCGCTAAGAACTCTGGTTGCTCTTTGGGTTGTTCGTAACCTTTGCGAAAAACTTTACCTTCTCATCCTCGCAGAAAGACGTCAACTGTAGGTGTGTGTGTGTGTGTGTGTGTGTGTGTGTGTGTGTGTGTGTGTGTGTTTAGGTGTGTCTATCCTATTTTTCTATACAGTGTCATAGTCGCGTCTTAAAAACATTTTTCTCCAGGTAACGCCAGTCTGTTCCATTTAGCTTCGAGCGTGCCATAGACCACTGAGTGTTAATATTATTTCAGTTAATGCTCAAATGTTTGGGACAACTATACCAAAAAGGTGTTCACAATATTTGCCGACCCCTCGAAAGACACTGCTAAACTACAGTGAAGTATTTGTCATTTAGTTGTATGTCGTTAATTAGGTTCAGTTAGGGAGAGGAGAGCGGGAGGGTAAGGAACAGTAAATGTTTTCCCCCTTACTTCTAAAATCAGAGAGAGAGAGTGGCCTTCTATGGGATGGCAGGGGTCTCTTAGATGGAAAAGTTATTGTCTGAGGCTGAGAGTATCAATTACCGCTCTTCGTCTGCTCTGACCTTTACCGATACCCCCGCAGATCTGCCCTAATTAGTCAGTCAGTCAAGTTTGTGGCTGGAAGAGCAAGTACCACGCAGATAAAAGACTTAGCCTTCGAATCGGCAGCTGTTCACATGTGCTTGCTCAACTTTGGTAATGACAGTAGTAGCACTATAAGTCGTAATAGTAGTAGTAGTAGTAGTAGTTATTGTTGTTGTTGTCGGAGGTAATGTATTCACCTCTGCTTGTTTGTTTGTTTGTTTGACTGTTAGTCCATATAATATCTCAAAAAGATATTGATGGACTTCAATGAAATCTTGTGGATATGTGGGTCATGGGCCAAGGGAGAATTTATTAAATTTTGGTGGTGATGTGAGTTCGACTTCAGGTTCATGACTTTTTTATTTTCCGCAAGATATTTCAAAAAGGTATTGATGGATTTCACGTAATTTTTGGGTATGTGGGCCATGGACTGAGATAGAGTTGGTTAACTTTTGGCGGTGATATGAGTTGTATGGTATAGGTGCTGACGGAGGTATGCGCTCTATGAGTGTTCTTAACTTGTGGTGCTGGTGGTAGCTGTAACCCCAGGTTCATCTGAATGTGTACCCAGTGGACTGCAGGCTGAAGGTGGCCTCCTCCTGCGTTCCACCATCATCCTTTGGGGGGATAGGGAGGGAACTGAGTGACCTTTGTATAACTTGGCAGTAGAGCTGCCTGGCAAGTAAGTGCCACCACATGAAGACGTCCATCTCCAGCACCTGCCAATATATAAAAACAAATATATAACTGGTAGACAGTAGGACCAAGCAGAGTAAATAATTTTTTCTGTGGCACTGTCTCAAAACATGGTGAGATGTTTTTATACTTCCATAATTCCTCCTGACAGACGGTATTATTTACCTTAGGATGAACCTCAGTCATTCCTTGAGTTCCTTAAAGGTTTTGTATATTGATGACAGAAGGTGTGTGTGTGTGTGTGTGTGTGTGTGTGTGTGTGTGTGTGTGTGTGTGAGAGAGAGAGTAAGAGAGACAGACAGACAGAATATCTGTGGGAGGGTAGTGTGTCATAGTAAGCGTTGTTGTTACTGAGTAGGAGCAGGAACGTCTGAAGCTCCGTTTATCGAAGCTACCCCCTCGCAGGATTCGGTGTTGGGCAATGGATATATTGAAGAATTATATATAAAAGTGTAAGACCTTCATAATTCATTTTTCATTTAGCGGTGTCCAGAAGTTTCACCAAAAGGTATTCATTAAAACTTATCGCTATAGAAAACTACCTAAAAAGTTTAAAGCGTAATTTATTCTGCTACAGGGAATATGTACACAAGACCACCCCTAAAAAAAAAAAAAAAAAAAAAAAAAAAAAAAAAAAAATCGTGTACTTTACCCCTTTATGGGATGGCAGGGGTCTCTTAGATGGAAAAGTTATTGTCTGAGGCTGAGAGTATCAATTACCGCTCTTCGTCTGCTCTGACCTTTACCGATACCCCCGCAGATCTGCCCTAATTAGTCAGTCAGTCAAGTTTGTGGCTGGAAGAGCAAGTACCACGCAGATAAAAGACTCAGCCTTCGAATCGGCAGCTGTTCACATGTGCTTGCTCAACTTTGGTAATGACAGTAGTAGCACTATAAGTCGTAATAGTAGTAGTAGTAGTAGTAGTTATTGTTGTTGTTGTCGGAGGTAATGTATTCACCTCTGCTTGTTTGTTTGTTTGTTTGACTGTTAGTCCATATAATATCTCAAAAAGATATTGATGGACTTCAATGAAATCTTGTGGATATGTGGGTCATGGGCCAAGGGAGAATTTATTAAATTTTGGTGGTGATGTGAGGTCGACTCCAGGTTCATGACTTTTTTATTTTCCGCAAGATATTTTAAAAAGGTATTGATGGATTTCACGTAATTTTTGGGTATGTGGGCCATGGACTGAGATAGAGTTGGTTAACTTTTGGCGGTGATATGAGTTGTATGGTATAGGTGCTGACGGAGGTATGCGCTCTATGAGTGTTCTTAACTTGTGGTGCTGGTGGTAGCTGTAACCCCAGGTTCATCTGAATGTGTACCCAGTGGACTGCAGGCTGAAGGTGGCCTCCTCCTGCGTTCCACCATCATCCTTTGGGGGGATAGGGAGGGAACTGAGTGACCTTTGTATAACTTGGCAGTAGAGCTGCCTGGCAAGTAAGTGCCACCACATGAAGACGTCCATCTCCAGCACCTGCCAATATATAAAAACAAATATATAACTGGTAGACAGTAGGACCAAACAGAGTAAATAATTTTTTCTGTGGCACTGTCTCAAAACATGGTGAGATGTTTTTATACTTCCATAATTCCTCCTGACAGACGGTATTATTTACCTTAGGATGAACCTCAGTCATTCCTTGAGTTCCTTAAAGGTTTTGTATATTGATGACAGAAGGTGTGTGTGTGTGTGTGTGTGTGTGTGTGTGTGTGAGAGTGAGAGAGAGAGAGTAAGAGAGACAGACAGACAGAATATCTGTGGGAGGGTAGTGTGTCATAGTAAGCGTTGTTGTTACTGAGTAGGAGCAGGAACGTCTGAAGCTCCGATTATCGAAGCTACCCCCTCGCAGGATTCGGTGTTGGGCAATGGATATATTGAAGAATTATATATAAAAGTGTAAGACCTTCATAATTCATTTTTCATTTAGCGGTGTCCAGAAGTTTCACCAAAAGGTATTCATTAAAACTTATCGCTGTAGAAAACTACCTAAAAAGTTTAAAGCGTAATTTATTCTGCTACAGGGAAAATGTACACAACACCACCCCTTAAAAAAAAATAATAATAAAAAAAATAGAACGTGTACTTTACCCCTTTAAGAAATCTCGTACTCTATCCTTAAAAAAAAGGTACTTTAACCCAAAAAAAAAAGTCTTGTACACTACCGCAGAATAAATCTTGTATTCTTCCCCCCAAAAAATCTTGTACTCTACCCGTAAAAAAAATCTTCCCTTCCCCTCAATAAAAAGGTCGTGTACATTGCCCCTTTAAAAAAATCTGGTACCGCCAAAAAAAGATCGTATACACTAACCCTAAAAAAAAAGATTGTGTACATTACCCTTAAAAAAAGGAAGATCGTGCGCCTACCCCTAAAAAATAGATCGTGTTTTCTACCTTAAAAAAAAAAAAAAAGTACTCCACCCCTAAATAAAAATCATGTACTCTGGGTTGGGCTGTGTATTCTGAAACGCTGTATGAAATGTTTGTAACACATTCAGTACAACAGGATAATGAGATGTAATGCGCAGGATAAATCGCTAAGGAAACGGTACCATGAAGTCTTCTACGCCACCAAGACCACGGCCTTTAGTCTGAAATAATTGCCGAAGTAAACGGAGAGCAGTGAGTGTGCTAATATGGATAATATATTTTTTCTTATTTCGTGTAAAACTTTGAATATACTTTTTTCCTTAGAAGTCTACAGTATTTTACCAGCTCTAAACCTTGCTCACTAACCATGTACATTACAGAGGGAGACGGAAAATATCTTCCCAAAGTTTGACGAATACATAGCGGAAAAATCTAACCATCTGAAACACGCACTTGTGGAGATACGGTTTTCATTGTACTTCACCAGTTGTAAATTATCTTCAGACGAAACTGGCAAGATATTTATTTGACTGTACAGCCGGGAGCAGAAGTTCGCCGACAGTCCTTTGCCAGCACCGGGTCCAGTCTTCCGTATTTCTCATTCCTTCTCAGACGATAGCATCCTTCCTTCTGATACTTTTTTGATGTGCCTCATATGCTGTCACACATATATAATTAATGTAATATCTTCCATTGCCGCAAGAGATAGACAAGTGTGGTCAAACTTTTCCTCACAACTGTACGTAGGTATCTGAAATGAAATTCAGTGTATGCACGTGTCTGAATAATTGCTAACAAAATATTTCGTCTCTTTCATGTAAGGGTCGCATATGTTCAGACTGGAAGAGAATATTTTATTTGCTACTGATACCCAGAAATACATGTAAGGTCGCGATGCTATCATATACTCTGTTTGTGAGTGTTTATAAAAGAAACATACACACACACACACACACACACACACACACACACACACACACACACACACATACACATACACACACACACACACACACAGAATACCAGTATGAGGCGCATTACAGTCAATAAAGCACTTGTTTATGGTGCTCCTTTGATCGTGGTGGCACATAAAGAAACTCAAGGTGATTTATTGCCATTACGATCATAAAGCGTAAGAGTTGTATTCTCGTCAGGTAAAACGGCTCCCTGGTGCCACGCCTTCATGTGGTGGCATCGATTTACCCAGGCGGCTCAATTGCCTGGCTATAAAAACGTCCCTTAATTACTTCCCTACCCCACTATAAGAGGGTGGTGTACTGCAGAAGAGGTGCGCCTTTAGCCTGCAGTCCACCGGGTTCACGCTTCAGATGAGTTGGAGCCACATGAATAGCAGTAAGGAGGCTCCCCAACTCCTCTCCCTCAGCAGTTTATTTCTGTACATGGCCTGGTAATATTGAATGTTCAGTCTGTGTCGATATTAAAAAGACATAGAGATAACACAAGAGAAAATAAACTGTGACATCCAAAATAAATCGCCAAGAAAAATGTGTTAGAAGCCATCCTAAGCTGAGAAGCATACGGCGTAACAAAACCATATTCTTGTGAGTATGGGAAGATTACTGCCTGTTCCTTACCAGTTTATTTCTGCACATTGCTCATTGATATTCACTTCCATGTTACGTGTATTTATGCAAACTGTGTCCATTTTACTCAGATGAAATTTAGAAAAAGAATATTGACTCCTTCACCCTTAGTAGGACTTTTTCATTTCTTAATTTGTTCCGATTAACCCTAAATTTATTGAACACACACTAAGCAACTAAAAAATTCCCTCATCTTTAACAGGTGTATCAAAAGTGAGAAACTTATTACCACTTCAGATACAAGAGCACCAAGAACAACAGCGATTACCCTGATGATTACAGTAGCGTATTCCGTATTATGTTTTACCTACCAGCAAACGATTTAATTTGAACGTGGAGAGACTTCGAGCTAGAGGGATAGACATAGTTTTTATTAACCGATTCACAAGGATGAATCTCCCCTACTCTGAAAAAAAAGAGGTATTTTATGAGCAGTAAGAATAAAGTTAATTTCATGTCCTAAGATTGAAGGGATTAAATACGTTGAGATTTCAGTGGTTTATTCCTGCTACCCACAGACGATTTAATTCAATTTCGAAAGGCCCTCAATCAACGAAGGGGAAAAAAATCTTTCAGCTAAATAAAATCGTCTGGGGACAGCAAGAATAAAGTAGAAAATAAATCATCGGACTACTGGGGCAACGCATGTCCGATAAAGCGTGTGGACAAAGAGATGGATTTTTCGTTGCCTTGTTTAATTCAGTATTGTTCAGTGCACACACAACACTGATTTCCAATATCGTGATTTGAACCCAGGCCACGTATTGTCGTTAGGTAACCCCTTCACTACTATGACCTATTGGTAGTTTTAACCCCAGGCAAGGCCCACAGAAACCCCAGGCTCATGTGGACGTGAACCCGGTGGTCTGCAGGCTGAAATTGCTTATTGACGTTCTAGATAAGTTTATTCTTGTTACATCCTGTCGATTTTATTCAACTTAGGAAATACCTCTGGCAGTAAAGGAGTTTATAAAGGCTATATCTAACCCCTCCAGTTTGAAAAGTCTCCCCGAAGCTGAATAGAAACACATGAAAATAGAATAAAGTGAAAAGTACATCCTCGGTGTTACCTGGTTATGGAGACCCCCTAACATGTCATACCAGCTCATTTCTGTATTTCGTACATTGATATACGAGTAGTGTTGTATAGGGCCTCTAGTCGCCACCACTTACCACAATATCCACACATAAAGGGTATAAAAAGCATTCAAGAGAATAACGCGGTATAATATGCAAAATAAAATCTCGTAAGGATGAGGGCTCAGAAAGCATTCTCTCCTGACGAGAATATAGAGCCAGGAAATCATTTATTACGTTGGGTAGTAATCGTATAATCGACAAATAGAAGCCTGGCTGGCGATCGTCTGGGTTATGACACTCTGACCGGAAGCTGCACATAATATGTTGTAATCCAGTGACTTATTGCAGTTTATTGTGCACTTAATGTTATTGAAGGTCGTGGGACTTTATTAACGATAGAGTTAGGATTCGTCTTCTCATGTAGTGTTATAAAGTGATAATGGTAGTGTTCTAGTGTGGTGTGGCGCTGGTATGGTGGTGGTGGCCATGGCGATGGTGTGTTCGGTTAAGAGTGGTGGTGTGGTGGTGATTGTGTGGCGGTGATGGAGTTGTTAGACTGATAGCGCTGCTGTGGTGGTGGTAATTTGGTGGTGTGTGGTGGTGCGTTAGATTGATAGTGCTGGTGTGGCGGTGGTGGTGGTGGTGGTGTGTTAGACTGACAGCACTGGTGTAGCGATGGTGGTGTGTTAGAATGATATCGCCGGTGTGTCGGTGGTGGAAGGTGTGTTAGTAGAAACCAACGACCATGCCAGCCAACTCACACCAGCATCAACCAATCTGTTCCCATAGCTGTTCTAACTCAATCATTCATTATTTTTTGGCAATTTGATTAACATTATATGACTAAATATTCCCTGTGGTTAAGGATTTATAAATGGATTGTGCAAAGAAGAACGCATGTTGTAGATGGTGATGGTGTGTGCAGCCAAAATTAAGACTTACCAACTGTAGAGTGAGATGCGGTGGGAGGTGAGGGCAGTTTAACGTACATCGACACCAGCCTTTCAATTCTTACTGCTTCTGGCATAATTATTTCACCCATAGGTTTTTAATATCCCCTGCAGTCAACTATTACAAAATTAACGAACACTGCAAAGGAGCACGTTTAATTTAGTTATGCTGTGTGCCTGACGCTAAAATTACGATTCGCCAACTTTGAAGGTCAGCATGTTCGGGAAGCCGGCAGCTCGCAGACTCCAACTAGTCAATATTAACAGCCATTTTTGCCTGTCATATCGTAATCTATTATAAGTAATTCAGTACTTAGTATAAAAATTAATATTACCAGTAGTCAGCTGTAAATATCTTAACATGGTAGGCTGAAGCTTACATAGGTATGTCGTGTTTTTGTAAGTAAATATAAAAATACGATGCTTAAACCTCGAGAGCCTTTGTGTGGAGGACCGGCAGAGCATGTGGTGCTGTTAGAGTGGCCGGTGCGTCCGCGTGTGTCGTGTTGTATTCTTCGCTGCGGTCGTTTCTTGCGTCGGTTTGCGTGTGTGTGCGTCTGAGAAGCAAGAGGACAGGGTCGAGTCGTCTAGCGTGTATTTTAGTTGCCATGGCAGTCGTTGTGTGGCGTCAGATTGCGAGTGTGTGTGTCGGTGAAGAGACTAAGAGGATGTATGACAGGGTCGAGGCGACACAGTGGAGACGTGTGTGTCGGTGCTGGTACGGTGATGAAAATAAGGTAAGAAGTGAAGCTTTCTTTTCATTTATTCATTGTTTTTTGTTGTTTGTTTTGTGTTTATGTACTTAGTGTTTGGTGGAGGTCATGGTGATGGTTTGTTAGGTTGAGAGTGGTGGTGATGGTGTGGTGGTGACAGCATTGTTAGATTGATAGCACTGGTGTGGTGATGAAACTGATGATGATGATGTGGTGGTGGTGGTGTGTTAGACTGATAGTAATGGTGTGGCGATGGTGGTGTGTAGGTGGTGGAAGGTTTGTTAGTGGAGACCAAACACCATGCCAGCTAACTCACGCCAGCATCAACCAATGTTCCCATAGTTGTTCTAATTCATCATTCATTATTTTTTTACCAATTTGATTCACAATATATGACTACATATTGCCGATGGTTAAGGATTTATAAATGGATTTTGCAAAGAACTCATTTTGTAGATGCTGATGGTGTGTGCAGCCAATATTACAAACTACCAAATGTGGAGTGAGATGCGGAGGGAGGTGAGAGCCGCTTAACTTACATCGACACCAGCCTCTCAGTTCTCACAGCTGCTGTCATATTATTTCACCCAGAGGTTTTTAAATATCCCCAGCAGTCAGCTGTTACAAAATTAACTAACATTGTAGAGAAACACGCTTATTCCTAGGTATGCTGTGTGTCTGACACCAAAATTACGATTCGCCAACTTTTGAAGGACGGCATGTTCGAGAGGCCGGCAGCTCACAGACTCCAACTAGTCAATTCTACCACCTTTTTTTGTTTTTGTTTGTTTGCTTGTCTTATCGTAATATATTATCAGTAATTCAGTACTCTGTCTCTAAATTAATATTCCCAGTAGTCAGCTGTATGGATCTTAAAACGGGCGGCTGAAAGCTTACTTTAGGTACGTCATGTGTTTTTAAGTAAAAATCGGCATATGATGCTTCAAGCTCGAGAGTCTTTGTGTGGAGGACCGGCAGAGCATGTGGTGCTGTTAGAGTGGCCGGTGCGTCCGCGTGTGTCGTGTTGTCTTCGCTGCGGTTGTTTCTTGCGTCGGTTTGCGTGTGTGTGCGTCTGAAAAGCAAGAGGACAGGGACGAGTAGTCTAGCGAGTATTTTATTCGACATTGCAGTCGTTGTGTGGCGTCGGATTGCGAGTGTGTGTGTCGGTGAAGAGACTAAATGGAGGTGATACAGCGTAGACGTGTGTGTCGGTGCTGCTACGGTGACGAATATAAGGTAAGACGTGAAGCTTTCTGTTTCTGATGTTTATTCAGTGTTTTAGTTGTTTTTGCGTTTATGTACTTAATGTTTCGCTGTGTTTGTTGCGGTTGTTTCATGATTTCCCTGTGGTTGTTCTGTGTAACTTATGCGACAGTGTGTGCAGACGCCTAAGCAACTTGTGGCCGTGTGTGTGTGTGTGTGTGTGTGTGTGTGTGTGTGTGTGTGTGTGTGTGTGTGTGTGTGTGTGTGTGTGTGTGTGTGTGCTTTGCCAACGTCTGAAGGGGTCTGACCCGTCTTTGTACGGCAGACTTCAAAGCACCACCTCGCCACCTCCAGCACCACTAGCTCACCAGGGCTCTCTAGTACCACTTCCACCACTTTCTCCACCGCCTATTCTGCCTTAATGTCACCACCCTTCACCACCACGAAAACCAAAACCACCACCGTTATCTTCACATAGCTACCACCACCACCACCTTCACTACTAACATCACCTGCCATAACCGCCACCATCACTTTCCTCCAACACTACCACCACGATCACCACCTACTGCCACACTTTTCAGTAACACCACCACCAGAACACCTTCCACTACCACCTCCACCACCACCATTACTTCACTTGCACTAATACTTTACCTGGTCCAGTACTGCACTACCACCACATCACCACCACGTTACTTCACCTTCACCAGTCCATTGCGATCACCACATTTGCAATACTACCATTATTTTATCACTGCTTCACCACCACACCATTACTTCACTACCACTACTATCGTCACCACTGCCACTACCAGCCCACAACAGGTACCATCACAATCCTTCACACTTTACTCACCGTAGCTCACTATCTCGCCTGTCCTTCTTACCTCAGTCTTGATTTTTATTTCATTCCATTCCAGCTAAACCACAACCTGTTTTACTTTTTTTATTTTTATTGTGTTACCTCTTACCTGATGTTTATTCTGTTCCATCCCAAAAAAAACATCAGCTTACCTAATTTACTGATCTGCTTATGTTTTTTCTCCGTCGTCTCGGCTCCCTCACTGACGTTCGTTTTACTTCATACCAGTCTGCCTCACGTACGTTTTATGTTTATTCTGTTCCATCACAGTCGTATAATTTTCCACCACAGTTGTATAATTTACCACACCTACTCTGTGTTTATCACCACAATCGCCACACGCTTCAGTCATCTTTCCCTGTGTATCATTATTCGTCAAATCCGTCATAAAGGTTTGAATGTGAGGGGAGCAGACAAGATAAACAGGTAGAGACATCACTCTGTTACTCAGATGAAATTATAACATGAAGGAGCACCCAGAAAGTCCGCCCACCAACTGGTCTAGGAGTCGAATATTTGACATTGCGGGGGGGCTCTGAGTCACTCTTGAATGCTCCGTCTTGTTGTACTTTTTCTTTGCCTACATCGACGATTTCATTCAGATCAGGAGATGACTGATAGTGAAGCGATTTTATTCAACACAGACGACGTTTTCCGCGCTCTAAAAGTTATTACCTTATCACTCGTTATCGATTTACTCATATGCATTCAACCCTTTCATCACCTCGCTAACACCCATCAACCCTCACCTGACCTATTCTCATCTTAGCTTGACCTAATTAACCTGGCCTCACCCGACGTGTCCTCTTACCTGACCTGTCCTCATCTCTCCTTGACTTAATTAATCTGGCCTCACTTGACGTGCGCTCACCTTACCTGGCCTCCTCGTATAACATGACGGGCACGGTACATCAGTTTTCATTTCACCTCATCCAGTTGTACGTTGATTATTATAACTTCTTACCTATCCTAACCTAAACTTATAACTTAACTTCATAACGCCTAATCTAATTTTACCTCTCCTATTATTGTCATCTCACTTAATCTAGCGTAACCGAAGCCAACCTGACTTAACCTAGCCAACTCTAATCTCGGACCGCATAATGTCACAGCCCTAATCTAAGTTTCCCTTACCTAACATTCATTTCGCCCAAACTAACCAGACCTCCTCACGTTTCCTAATCCCCCTTTGTTAACCAGTCTTCACGTCTTTTAACTGACTTTATTTTCCTTTCACTTCACTTTATATGGACCCTTATTTTTGACATCACCTTACTTCTCCTTTCTTTGGTTGACTTCACTTGACGCCTGCCCGGCCACCATCCGACCTCACATGGACCTTTGCGGTGTCTGACATCACCTGACTTACCCTGCCCACATTTGACTTCACTTATTGCCACGTGACTTTACCTGCTTCCGGCTGACTTTGATTTCACCTGCCCACACGACTTCACCTGCCGCCACCTTACTTCAACCTTCCCCGATCTGACTTCTGCCCCGATCCTACTTCACCTGCCCCATCTGATTTTACCTATCCCCACCTGGCTTCACCTAACCAAACCTGACTTCGTCTGACCCAACCTAACTTCATCTGACTTAACCCTAACGGTACCCAACCTGACCACCTGATCCCACCTAACTTCACCAACCCCCCTGATTTCACCTGATTCCACCTGACTTCACCTAATCCCACCTGACTTCGCTAACCCCACCTCACTTCATCTGTCCCATCTGACTTCATCTGTCCTCAACAGACTTTACCTGTCACAACTTGACTTTATTTGACCCCCACTTGACTTCGTCTGCCACCACCGGACCTCAGCTGCCACCACCGGACCTCAGCTGCCACCACCGGACCTCAGCTGCCACCATTTGACTTCACCAGACTCCACCTGACCACCTGCCACCACCTGACTTCGCCTGCCCCACCGGACTCTACCGGCCCTCTGACGCCGCCAGACGTTACATAGCCCATCTGACCTCACTTCCTGCCACCAAACTTTACATAACCCAACTGACCTCACTTCCTCCCCAGCTAACTTCACCTGCCTACACCTAACTTCAGCAAACTTAGCAACTCCCACCTGACTTTGCTTACCTGACTTTATGGCTTTAGCTCACTTCGCCTGAGTCAGCCTGACTGCACCTGGTCCATCTGACTTCACCTTCCCTTACAGGAATTCACCTCCTTCCACCTGGCCTCACGTTCCTCCACCTGGCTTCACCTGCCCACACCTGACTTCACCTGCCCACACCTGACTTCACCTGCCCACACCTGACTTCACCTACCCACACCTGACTTCATCCACCCCCAACTGACTTCACCTGCCCCCACTTTACATCACCTGCTCATACCATACCACCTGCCTCACCTGACTTACCCCACTTATCTTTAGCCGACTTCACCTGGACGGCCGCTGTCGGATTCCTATAACTCTTTATCCTTTCTGACTTCACCTGGCTTTACCTGAATCTCTCTCTCTCTCTCTCTCTCTCTCTCTCTGCAGCTATATCTATCTCTAACTCTCTTCCTTCCCTAAATCAGTTTTTTATATATACACGTTCCCTGAATCCTTCCCCACGGCCCCCATGTCTTAACCTAATTAAACTTCTGCTTCCTTGCTTTCTCTTCTCTATTCTCGCTCACTCCATGTTTTTCAGATTTATTCCGTGGCACAGATTTATTTTCAATTCTTCGCCCAGTCTCTTTTCTGTGCTCTTTTTTTTTCTTCATTATTTCTTCACCATTGTTTGCGTATTCATTTTCTTTTGTTTCCTCATTTTCTTCATAATTCACCATCTCCCTCATGTTTTTTGGAAGGGCTTTTTCTTTCCACGGATTTTTTTTTTTTCAGTCGTAGTCTATACAGTATTTTATTTATATATATTTTGATCTTGTGAGTGTTTATTTCATTTCACAAAATTTTATCATTTTCTTCTGTGGTCTGTTTTTAGTTTTGTGCCTTTTTTCCCCTTGATTTTGTTTATATATTCATTCTCACCTTTGTTTCCTCTTTCTCTCTCTCTCTCTCTCTCTCTCTCGCACAAAATTTTCCCCATTCTTACACTTGTCAACTATGTATTCATTTTTTTTTTTTTTTGTACATTTTTCATTTTGCGGTATTTCCTTTTGCATATAGTCTTCCATTATTTTTTATCTGTCCAGTTTATTCCCTTTCATATTTTCCCCTCCTCACATTCTAATCTGTTTGGTGTTGTCTTCTTTTATTATTTCCAGTGTTTTGTGTGATTTATTTACTAGTTAGGCTTTTCTGTTTGATGCCTTCTCCATAGACTTACCATCTGTATCCATTCTATGTGAGGGTTGGTTTGTGCAGTATTAATAAGGCTGCGAAACAGGATTTAATTACATTATATAGTGTTCCCTCCTGTGTTTCCCCTATATCCACCAGTCACCAATTTTCTCTTGACAGGATAACGATCATTAGGAAAAGTAGAGGAAATAAAAAAAAAAAGATAAAAAATAAGAAAGCTTGGTAGGTTGATCATGTATTGCCACCAGGAACCTAAATGAGTCACCTGCCCTTACCTGATCTGGGTACAGGTAGTCTGATCAGGCATCCCTAAACCTTGCAAGAGATAATGGGTGGTGGTAGTAGTAGTAGTAGTAGTAGTAGTAGTGGTGGTGGTGGTAGTAGTAGTTGTTGTTGTTGTCTTGTATTTACTGCTCCGAATTTTCCTTTTTTTTTTTCTTTATCATTATCACCATCATCAACTTTACCTCCATTGTCTTTTTTTTTTTTTTTTAATTTTCTTCGTCTTTTTCGTCGTCATCATTACTACCAGCGCCTCCATCATCACCATCGTCATCACCATCACCATCATCATTCGTAGTCTGGCTTGGCTGTTTTGTTTATATTTTGTTCTTGCATACTTTAATCGTTTCCCCTCCATCATTTTCTCTCACTGATTCCCCTCCATCATTTTCTCTCACTGATTCCCCTCCTTTCCCCTTTCCCCTCCCTCCCTCACCTTCGCACTCCCTCACTTACCTTTACCCACACGTCTTCCCTTCTTCCTTCCTTCTTACTCTCTCTCCTTCCTTACTCTCCCTCCCACCCCTTACGTACCCTTCCGCTCTTACTCTTCACTCTCCCTTCCTTCCCTTCCTACACCTTCCCTCCTTCGCCTTTCCCCTCCCTCCTTTCATTTTCCCTTTCCCTCCATCCGCTTCCCTCCTTCCCTCTCATCCTACCCTGCTTCCCCTTCCTTCTATCATCTTTGGTTCTCCCCTTTCCCCCCTGCCTCTTTCCTCCTCACCTTTCCTTATTCCTTTCCCCCCTTCCTTCCATTGTTTTTACTGCCTTTCCCTCCTCCCTTCTTTCGCGCTCCCCCCTCCTCCTCATTTTTACCTCTCCCCTACTTCATTCTCCCTACCTATTCCTCTTTTCTTCCTCGTTCTTCCCATATTACTCTCCCTCCTTCCTTCAAACCCCTTCTCTTTCACCCTCCCTACCTCTTGCTCTTCCCCCACCCTCATACCCCCACCCTATCACCCTCCCTCTCTTTCTTCCTCCTCTCTTTCGTCCTCTCTTTCTCCCTTCCACCTCTAATCGTGCTCTTATCGACTGGTTCAATTTTGCCTCCAGACGCCAAATTAGGGCAGCTTAGACTATGCCATTACCCACGCCAACTCACTTAAGCTAAAAATATGCCTAGAGTCTTATTAGCAAACTATATGACTTCCAAATCACGTAGGAATTATTTTTATCAGGAGTTGTCCTTTGTTATTGAGGTTTACTGTTCACCCCAATTTTGCGCATGATTTAGCCTATGATAACTAGTAAGTGCGCATTTTGAGCGCGTGACGAGCGAGCAGGCGTTTGTACATACGCCTGTCATCATAATTTCACCTTGGTGTAAACTTTCAACATTTCAGGTGAAGTAATTGAACGATAACAGAAGAATAAGTGAGATGAAATATCTAATTTCTCACGTTTTCTCTCTCGATGTGCGTATAGCGAGGCGCCGTAGGATTTATCACACACGCAATGTTCAATTCTTTGCTCCCGACATGCCTTATCAACGAACTGCGTCGGTAAACGCTTGGATATTGATCGAATGATAAGACCCAGATATGGGGCGATTACTTAAACGTAGAAAAACGTTCATGTAAACTTATGAGCGTAATATCCGATATTTAATTATTATAATTCATGCAAGAAAACATAGTGTTACAACAGGAAATCATTTTTAACTCGATTTCATAGTGGAGTATGGCAATTGAAGCCTTCGGCACATTCCTTTAGAAAGTTGGGATTCCAAGGGTTTTCTTTGGTTTCATGAGCAGTTATATACCTAAAAACAAAATTTATTGAATGTGTATAGTACCTGCTGGAAGAATCTCTTCTCTATCCCACATAGTAGAAAAGTCATTAGCGTCTGAAACCATCATGGTCGGACCGTGTCTTGTCGGGCCGGGCAGGGCCGTGTCGGACCGCTCTTTTCTCAACAGAACTCTCGCTGCGCTTGCTCGCTGGTAATAATGATGACGAGGACAATGATGATGATGATGATGATGATGGTCGTGGTGGCGATGATGGTGGTGATGAGTCATTAATATTCATTCCCAGCTCAGAAGATACCCTTTAAAGTTTTTCTTTTTAATTTAATGTGTTTTCAAGCTTATCATTTTTTTTTTTCAGGTTTTCGTGTTTTAATGAACACACAGCTTAGGTATACTTCACTGGATAAAATATCACTAAATCTCGGCATTGGGTGATGTTTATAATGAACGCCAATATACTTACTGTCAAAGGTCTCGAGTACACTCAGTAAAATCATTCTCTGGTAGCAAAAAAAAGAAAAAAAAGAAAAAAAAAAGTTATACAAAAGGCCAGTGTCTCTGTTCTTTCCTTTGGTTTTTGGATGCCGCATGGATAATATTAAACTATGTCTTTGTCGTTTCCTTTGACTTCTGGATAGCGCATTCATAGTGTTCTATTCCTATATTATGTTTGTGTATGTCATGTGGTTTTTGGATGACACGTTGATAATATTAAATTGATACGTTAGCATTCTTCTACAGGTGTACCAAATAATATTTTACTTTTATGTGTTATTTAATTTACTTCCCTTGCTGTCAGAGCTGTATTATGTAAATGCCCTTCTCCTGTCGTCAAGCATCACTGTGGTTTTCAGGTTACAGCCAAAAGTGTTGATCCCTGAACGATAGTATGTGAAAAATGGTGGTGAGTGGCTAGAGTGAGATGCTGAGTTTGGTTAATATCATTTTGTGCCTTATTTATGCAGAGTATGGATATATCAAAGTAATTTAAGCAACGCAGAAGACGTAACGTATAATAAACTAGGTAAATCGCTTCGAAAGAGGTGTTAGGGAACCTCCTTATGCAGTGAGAATACAGGCCTATCTCTGACTCCTCCAGTACGAAAAGTCTCGAAGATAAATCGCTGAGGAAGAGGCGTTAGGGAGCCTCCTGAAGCAACGAGAATGCAAGCCTATGTCTGACCTCTCCAGTTCGGAAAGTCTGTCCTAAGGTGAATAAAATCGTCTGAATAAAGCAAGGATAATAATAAAAAATAGGCCATTGATCTGAAGGGGCCAACGTACCTTATGCCGAACTAATCTGATACGGAACAGGTGTAAAAAATCCCCGTAAGCCCTTCACTCCAATGACGTACTTTTCTTCTGTCCTTCCTCAGACGATTTTATGTAACTTAAAGGAGGCGCATTATAGTTTGAGAGTTAATGGCGATTGTATACTGCTACCCCATCAGTTCGAATAATCTCTCCTTAGCTGCGTAATACCCATTAGAAGTAGCAAGAATGAAGTAAAATATATGCCACCAAATTCAAGGGCCAATATCCACCAAACCACCAGGCTCCCTTTCCCACAAATAAAAATAAATAAATAAAAAAAATAAAGGAAAAGAGAAGTCCCAAGTCTTTCCCCCTTAAATTCCGTAAAGCCTGAAATACACAGATGTACCTGAGTATAAGCAGAGGTTATTGCTATTTTTAAGAGCTGTAGGTGAGAAATGGTCTGTCCTGAAGTCACCTAGGGATTGTGCCAGAGTGCTTTTTTTTTTTTTTTTTTTTTTTTTATGGTATGAGTTGGCGCAGATTTGGATGTAAAGTGAGAGTTAATTTTTCTTTTCTTTTTTCAGATTTCGTGTTGTGTTTACCCAGGCTCTCAGTAGTGAAGGTATGTGCTGACTATTGTTTTTATTTATTTATTTGATAATGTACTGCTGTATTCTGGTGTCATTTGGCGGTGTCATGTGTCGTTCCAGTATTCGAATTGATTATGCTTTCAGTCTGGGTGGGTGTTTATCCAGACACATTAAATATAACTGATGATCGTAGTTGTTACTTATGTGTTATGCGAGGGTGTTGGGAATCGTGATGTAGTCGTTATGTGCTATGTTATCGTGATGTGATATGCGGTGGTATGTATTGTGATGTTTCAGTTATGTTGTATGGCAGTGTGATATGACATTCGAGTTTTTGGATATAAGATTGTTTTCTAATTTCATATAAAGTTCCTATCCAGACTCAGTGAACGTATATAATGATTATAGCTTATTATTACTATGGTGTTAATGTGATGGTGCTGTGTTGTGATGTGGCTTTAGGGTGTTTGGATAAAGCATGCGAATCGGTCTTCAGATTTCGTGACGTGATTTACCATATCTAGAGAAAGGTTTATTTGGGTGGTAGTGAGTTGTATGGCGTAGGTTATTTTATGATAGTGTGATGCTGAGGTTCTGGTATGTGGTGTATAGTATGATGTAATGGTGGAATGGTGTATGTGCGGTAATTTAGGTTAAGAGTGGTGTTGCGTTTTTTGAGCAGTTATGTGCATGTGGACTGTAGCCGTGATGTTGTGTGATGTCTTTGTGGTATGTGGTGGTGTAGTGCGAAGTGTTGCAATCGAAATAGTATGATGTGATGTGCTTGTGGGTTGTCGTGATGTGGTGTCTTAATTTCGAAATAGTGTGATGTTATGTGATGTGCTTATGTTTTTATGTAATGTGCGATTTATGCATCTTCACCACACAAACATGGTCTTGTGTGGTATTTTATTAGTGAACTAGTGCGATGTTACGTGAGAGATTTATCTGTGCTTTTTAGTCTGATTTGTGATTAAGACCTCTTGATTAATCTAACATCTTTTTTGCGTTTCAGTCTTGCGCCTCTAGACGAGTTTATTTAACTTTGAGGAGACATTCTTTAAACACAGCAGAGGGTTATAATGGACTCCGTTTCTAAGTCCCTCAGTGCTCGAGGTTTCTCTAAGTTAACCCTTCACAACGAAAACGGATTTTCTCTTCTTACAATTTAGGGGAAACTTCATGAAATATAGGAGGCTTAAACAAAAAAAAAATAGTCTAACCCCTCTAGTTTGCTTATTGTCTCCTAAGCTGAATAAAATCGTCTGGAGGTAGCAAGAATTAATAAAAGTTCGTTATTGGATTCAAGGGGTTGGATAAAGTCGTCTGGCGGTAGATAGAATAAAGTTAAAGGACCTAATCGTGGTGTGGAAAGTTAGGGTTGTGTTATGTGGTGGTGTTGGTGTTACTGCAGTAGTGTGGAGTCGTTAAATTTTGTGGCTGTGGGTGTAAAGGTGATAAAATATAAGGGTGTGCTTTTGTGAGCGGAAAGTAGGGTTGGGATGATGATGATGATGATGATAATGATAATGATGATGTTAAGGGTGTGCTTATATGGGGAAATAGGGTTGGATGATGATGGTTGATGATGATAGCTATATTCCTGCATTGGGAAATCGGACTGGGATAATGATGATGATGACGATGATAAAGGTGTGTTTGTGTGGGAAAAGAGGGTTGAGATGATGATGATGATGATAGGTGGCTTATTAACTCTGCTGTTGTACTGTTGCTTTGTAGATGTGCTGTTGTAGCAGTGGTTGGTTGTGGTGGTACTGAGATGTTGTGGTGTGTTGCTTCACCGGTGTTCGGGTGTGTTGTGGTGTTTATGTTGTGATGGCTGTCCTGGAACGTGGTAATGGTGTTTGCTGTGTGGTAGAGTGTTCCTGTGTTGTTGTGCTGAAGTGATAGTGTGATGTGGTGGTGATAGCGTGTGTGGTAATATGTTGGTGGTGGTGGTGGTGGTGGTAGTAGCGTGGCTGTATGTTGTGGTGGTGCTGGTGCATTGTAGTGATGTGGTGGCGGTGTTATGGTGGTTGTGTTGTGTGCTGTGGTGGTATGTTGTGATGTTGAGATGTGGTTAGGGTGTTGTGTGATGATGTTTTATAATAATGGTGTATTATACTCATTAATATTTCTGCGATAGTGCCTTACAGTGCTCTTATAATATCTAGAATTCCCAGTTTCACAATCAGCCTGTCACGTAGCCCCTTCCCCTAACCAGCCTCAAAATAATTACCAGAAATTATCCCGAAATTGGCTAATGGTTGGAAATTGGCTGGACTCAACCAGGTGGTGGTGGAGGCGGCCGAACTCCTGACATTTCATTTCGGCTGGTTGGACAAAATTTCACACTGACAGTCGTATTGCATCAGACGGATTTTACATGGATTTTTCGCTCCATAAAACTGGCTCCAGAATTAGTAGAATTTAAATACGTATCTATATTTATATTTCCGATAAAGCAGAGGGATGGAAGCGGAGGCAAAAGCTAATGAACGAAAGCGGACGGTAACATTGGCGTGAAATATTTTTGTTAAGCATTTTGGCGTTTGCTTTTAGTTCATCACGAAGTTCATGACGCTTGTGAACGCGTGCGGGGACCGGGGGGAAACCATTTACAAGGCAAATATTCAGCGGGTGCCGAAACATCCCGTGCATAATGGCGAGTTGGAGCGCCGTGCCAAAATATTCACTCCACCCAGCTAACACGAACGCGTAGGCTACTGAAATGATTGGACGGAATATTGTGTGTGTTGCTGTGATTCGCCGCTTACTCTGTCATATCGAATCAAATCTAATGTAGCCTAAATCCACTCTGTTCTAATTTTGTTTTCTAATATACTACGCTCTACCCTGTCGCTGTTGTACTGTATTCTGATATGTTCTGTTGTATTCTCACCTAATCAGATCTTAATTAACTTAATCTAACAAAACTTAGCCTAACCTAATTTTACTTTCCCTAACCTAAATCAGTCTAACTACTTTACCCTACTATGCTCATTACCGAAATGTATGATGAAACACACACACACACACACACACACACACACACACACACACACACACACACACACACACACACACACACACACACACAGATATAGGAAGATATAGGAAGATATGGGGGAGGAATACGCTGATACATTGAATTACTGGCCATCTAATATAATTTAATCTGACCCAACTATTCAACTTTATTCTGATGCTCTAACCTCTCTCATAATATGCTCTACTCTGCTTCGCTGTACTGTCGTCTGTTCGTTGCTCTGCTCCACCTTAGCTAACTACTACATTAAGCCTTACCTAACCTAACCTAAACGTATTCACTCGACTCTAACTGCACGGTGGAATTAATGAGCCAGTAAATACCTTGTTAATTACACTATTTCACGCCCTTCACTCCTAAGGTAACCTAATTTAACTAGTTTTTCCGAGTCGCTCTTGATATCGATCTTAAAATCTGCCTGTCACCGTAACCGATTTATTTAAGTTTCCCTAAGTTATTTAAGTTTTAGTGTGCCTGACTCTGAACATAAATTTGACAACCCGTTTCCTAAGTCTCAGCAGTTCTCATACTTGTGACAGACCCTCACATGCCACCTCTTTGGCACTGATACCAGCCATCCCTATTGAATACACGCTAGGTATGCTTCATTCAGGACTGGTGTGATGGCATTAGCATGGGTGCTTTTATGACGTTGGTGGCTCGTATAGAACATGAATTTCTTATAATGAAATACAGATAATCGATTTGTTCCCTTCATCAAACTAAGGTCGACCTCGCGTCCTTTAAAACAACAGGTCACATTTCTAACCATCTGATCGCCACCTGATGCGTTTATGTTTATATGATATGATGGTGTTCTTTCCTGTCATCAATGGTGATTTAGAATTTTTGCAAGTTAATATATGTACAGATAAGCAGGTAAACTTAAATAGATAGACCGATCAATTAATGGCAGACAGATTAACTGGCTGCTGATTTACTGATAGAGACAATTATGGTACCGGTATATAGATTCATTTTTAATACCGCAGAACTTGTCCTCACTTTGATAATGCTTTCGATACAAGGATTAATTGAAGGCTATCCCGAATTTTCCACATAACAGCACCGACTTTAAAAAAAAAAAAAAAAAACTATTTAATGTAAAGGACTGAGTCGTATTCACATCGGTTAAGGAAGCTCCCTAACGCCTTATCTTTAGCGATTTATTTTTCGATATGGCTAGTTAATATCCTTTTGTACGTTATTTATGCAGAGTATGCGATTTTATATGGATTTATGTAGCACAGAAGAGGACAGTAAGGGCGATATTGGAAGGATTTAGGCAGCACAGAAGAGGACAGTACGGTGTAATAAAAAAATAAGCCACTTAGGAAAAGGTGTTAGGGAGTCTCCTTACCCGACGCGAATACGGGTCTTAATGTTATCCAGGTATAATTAATTATGCTTTTCAATCAGGGAACTTCTTTTTTTTATATCAGGTGATTGTTCCTTTTATCGTACGGAACATTAAACACAGCAGTAACTCAACACCTCTCCCGTCGCACTGTCAGAAGAGAGAGAGAGAGAGAGAATCATATCTCTTGTAATATTTCATCTTGCGACACCCCAGTAACACAATGACCTGACCTGCCTACCTCCCCTCCCCTCTCCCAAGTCAGCTCCGGCCGTAACCTGACCCCCGTCCACAAGCAACACAAGATGACGCGTAAATATTGGCTCTCTCCGTCAATTAGGTGAGGTCGAGAGAGAGAGAGAGACTGGGAAAAGGATAGGGAAGGGGAAAGGGATGTGTGGGAAGGGAAAGAGTGACAGGCAATTGGGGGAAGAGGGGAAAGAGAAGGGGAAGGGATGAGGGGGGGACAGAGGAAAGAGGTTGGAGGATAGTGATGTGGGAGGGGAAGAGGGATATCCAAGGGGGGGGGGAGTGGAACAGTGGAGAAGAGAGTTTATAGGTAGAAAGGGTAAAGAGGGGAGACGGAGGAGAGGGGAAGTGATGGGAAGATGAATACAAAGGGGAAACGGAGAGGAGAGGGATAGAAGGGAAGAGAGAGGAAGGGAGTGAAAGAGAAAAAGAAACGAGCGAGGGGACCCTAAGAGAAGGGCGAAGAAGTAAGGAGAGGAAGGAGAAGGAAGATGAAGTGAGAGAAGAGGAAGGGAAGGAAGATGAAGGGAGTGGAATATGATAGGGAAGGAGGTGAAGGGAAGAGGTAAAAGTGCCTAAGACGTAGAAAGAAGAGAGGGAAAACAGCTGGAAAGAAGGGAGAGGAAGGAAGGTGAAAAGTGAGGGAAGGGAAGAAGAGGAGAGGGGGCGGCAGTAGGTGAGGGGAGAAAGTATGAGGTGTCTAAGTGTAAAGGAATGAGGGAAGATGGTTTGGTAAGGGAAGGAAGAGGAAGAGAGGTGAAAGGGAGTGAGGGAAACGGAAGAAAGGGAGAGGGAGTTTAGAGGAGAGGGTAAGAGGTGTCTAAGAAGTGTAAAGGAAAGAGGGAAGATGGTTTGAGTGGAGGGCTGGAAGGGAGAGAGAGAGAGATGTAAGAAGTGCCGTAGGGGTAGAAGATAAGTTTAAAGTGTTAGGGTCAGACTTGAAGTGTTTGAGGAGGAAGGGGAGAATACGGGATAAGATAAGGGGTACAAAGACTGACGCAGAGAAGGAGGGGGCGTGAAGAAGATGCTATGGAAAGAGTTGAGAGAGGGTGTGTGAAGGTGAGAAGAGGATGTGATGAATAGGAGAGAGGATGATATATGGGAAGAAAGGAGTGCGTGGGAGGCGAAGAGAAGTATACTGTAGGCTCTGTATAATAAGAGTTGTATGAGACAGACATAAAGGAATGAGGAGGAAAAGGGTGAAATGTGAATGTGAGAGGAGAGTGTGAGTGAGGGAGGAGAGTGTGGCAGACAGAGCATAATGCATATGTGAGAAGAGTTTGTCTAGTGTGTGTGTGTGTGTGTGTGTGTGTGTGTGTGTGTGTGTGTGTGTGTGTGTGTGTGTGTGTGTGTGTGTGTGTGTGTGTGTGTGAAGGGCGCCAGCCTCTACATTATTATCAACATGCAGTCGAGTTAGATGTTCCAGAGTTAATAGAATTGTGTGTGTGAAATATTACAATTATTTGATCCTCGAATTCTGGCGGGAACAGCACACAGTTTCTCTGAAATTAATTAATCTAAATAGTTGTTTCTGTACACAGATAAACTGCTAGCAGGTTTGAGCATTTATTAAGAGCAGGAGTCAGAGGAGGAGAAAAGAGGTAGATGAGAATAATGAGAGTGTAGGTAAGAGTAGCAGAATAGAGGTAGATGAGAATGATGAGTATGTAGGTAAAGAATATATTGCTTGGAATAAACAAGGGGTTATTTACGATGACAGGTGTACTTGTGAATTGCTATGGGCTCTGAGCATTTTGTGAAAGGCAGGTGTTAGACTTGGAAAACGGAGGTAGTGTAGGGAAAGACTATTGCTTGAGTGTGTGTGTGTGTGTGTGTGTGTGTGTGTGTGTGTGTGTGTGTGTGTGTGTGTGTGTGTGTGTGTGTGAAAGAGTAACTGAGTGTGTGTAGAAAATAAATCAGTGCAAAAGAGTTCAAGTGAGAAAGAGAAATGAGCGAGTGCGTAGGCAGGTGAAGGCAAAGGTGTGCGATATATGTAAGTAGAAATGAGAAAATGAGAGAGAGACAGAGACAGACAGACAGACAGAAGATAAAGGTGTGCGATAAACATTGATATAATTGAGAAAGTAAGCGAGTGAGAGAGAGATGAGAGATAAAGGTGTATCACATATAAAGATTAGTATGAATGAGAAAGAAAGTGAGCGAGTGACAGAGATACGAGATAAATGTGTACCACATATAAACATTAATATAAGTGAGAAAGAAAGTGAGCGAAAGAGAGATAAGAGACCAAGGTGTGCGATATCAAAGAATTAGTGTAAGTGAGGCAGAAAGTAAGCTAGTGTTGGAGAGAGAGAGAGAGAGAGAGAGAGAGAGAGAGAGAGGTGCGATATATAAACATCATGGGTTCATCAGGTAGGTAAGGCGGTCACTATTAAATCATGAGCGAGCCAGCAATATATCCAGCAGGTGATGGATTGCTGACGGCGCTCTCTCTCTCTCTCTCTCTCTCTCTCTCTCTCTCTCTCTCTCTCCTTCCCTGATATTGCTCCCCCATCCTTATCTTGGAATAATAGACTTTAGATTTCACAGTTACAGTTCTGGGGATAAAAAAATCAGAATTACCATTATATCTATTACGTTTTGCTTTTGTACTCCTTTGTATTCCCCTCTACCCATCTTCCCTCTCTCCTCACCCTATCCCCTCCCTTTCCCCTTATCATCCCCAAGACTGTAACTGCTCGGAGCTTCCCCTCACCTAAACACTTCCTCTTCACTCTTATCTCTCACCCCACACTTCCATACCTCGCTCCTCACTTCTCTCTCCACACCTCAGTCCTTCGCCCCCTTTTGTTACATCTCTCTCCCTTCACTTCCACCCCCTGTCTCCTTTCTCTCCCACCCTCACCTGCATATCACCTCACCCTGTACTGCACCTAGTCTTTCGCCCTTTATCACCACTTACCCCTCACTGTCTGTCACCCCTCAACCCTCACTCTGTTGCATCTCACCATTCACCTTCTGTCACTGCTCATCATTCACCCTTTGTCAAACTCTGGTCCTCACCCTACATCCCATCCTTTACGCTTTCACAATTACTCACCCCTCCTCCCCATATTTCACCCTACTTCGCCAACCCTTACTCTCTCTCTCCATCTATATTAGTAAGCCCTCACCTCTCCCACCTGCATCCCTCCATTCATCCTCCATTCATCCTGTGCTCTCATCCTAACCTCCCCGCCCCAACCCCATTTCATGTCTCTCCCACTCATCCATTAACCTCCTCACCCCTCTCTCACCTTCTCCTTTCCTCCCCTTTCACTCCAAAATAATTGCGAAGCCATAACACTGAAACTCATTAGTTTGATTGAGAAAGGGTGTGAATTAGTCCTTTCTATGTCAGGGGGTCATTCACAAGCTGAATAAAATCCCTTGGTGGTAACAGGAGTGAAGTATAAAGAGGTCATATAAATAGTCATTCTCTCCCAAGCTGAATTTAAAAATATGCTGGTCGTTATATATATATATATATATATATATATATATATATATATATATATATATATATATATATATATATATATATATATATATATATATATACACACACACACACACACAGAGGGAGAGAGAGAGCATTGAACTGAAAGATTTATCGATCTCCCAAGCAGAATAAAAAATAGTGAAAAATAATGTCATCATATACAAAGGGTTAATGAATTTTGTATAATCTTTCATTACGAAGCGTCACTCCTAAGCTGAATAAAGTAGACCGGAGGGAACAAGAAAAAAATATATTAAAGGCGTCATGGTGCAGAAAGAAAAATGACAATTAGAGTAAATATGTACACAATTCCGTGCAAGAAACTGGGATGCTAAGTCCTCGTCCCTTCTTGAATAACGAGTGGCCCGGAAATGATCCATAAATTTGTTGCTGTTTACAATGCTTTGTACTCCCTTTTTTACATCACTCTCCTTTGTTATACTTTCCTTTGCCCTCCCTTTTTACATCACTCTCCATTGTAATACTTTCCTTTGCCCTCCCTTTTTACATCACTCTCCATTGTTATACTTTCCTTTGCACACCCTTTTTACATCACTCTCCTTTTTCATGCTTTCCTTTGCACTTCTTTTTTACATTACTCCCCATTTTTATACATGTACTTTACTTTCCCTTTTTACATCACTCTTCTTTTTCATACTTTCCTTTGCACTCCCTTTTCACATCACTCGCCTTTATTATATTTTCCACTGAACTCCCTTTTTTATATTACTTTCTTGCCTTATCCCTCCGTCTTCTTAATATGGAAGACCGAGATACAATTCCTTATCGTAACTCAGGTTTTGAATTGCAGGAAGGACGAGGAGGCTGTCGACACTTCCTCTGCCCCCTGGTCTAACTCCATAAATCTTAGTAGTTAGGCGAAAATTATGGAAGGGATTATAACTATTTTCTGCAGGAAGATCAGGGGAAGGGGTGCATTATCTTCCCTTGTCTAGCTCTTCCTGTGAAAAATTATATACGTTACGACGGGAAATGATCATATATTTAAGTATCCCACCCCAGAATTGTTTATATTGTCCTTTCACCACGATGACGAATATTTCATCTAAGTCTCGCTAACATCTGTCGATTTTATTCAGATTAAAAAGGACCTGGCGGATTGGAAGACTTTGAACCTCATATATTTACCTTTTCATGACGAGAAGTGTGTCGTAAATAGAATAAAATACTATAGAGACAGCAAGAATAATATTTAAATAGGTGTTATTTTAATGGGTGGATTAGAGCACTTTGGCATGCGCTTTTATTTATTTATGTATCTTTTTAAGAGAGAGAGAGATAGAGAGGATGATCTAGTTTTGGAATTAATGTAGTGTTGGCTTTGATTCAGAGAGAGAAAGAGAGGGAGGGAGGGAGGGAGAGAGATTCATAGGTGTAAAACTCGGTATATGAATTAAGTAGATTCAACGATACCTAGAAGATAATTGCTCACTGCACAGAGTCGTACCGTATGCGTATATTCATGAATCTTGTGGAGTTGTCTTAAAATAACAGGAAAATAAGTAAAGACGATTAACCTCACTATGAACCCCAGCTAACCATCGCCGTCACTCATTTTCACATTCACTTCCCCATCTCTCCAACACTTCCCACAGCCCCTCACAATCACTGTCCCTCACTCTCATCGTAATCCTTCCTCTTTCTTCTCAATCTGTCATCCTCCTTGTCCTTCCCTCACGCCCACTTCCCCCACTGTCATTCACGCTCCGTCACTTTTCACCCTAATTCTGACTCCCACCACCTCTCTTTTCCGTCTTATATGTATTCACCTTCATTCATCATTGCTACACTCCTTCATCATAAAAGTCCTCATTCATTCTGGCCCCCTTTACTCCGATTTTCAGTATCACTCACACTCCATCATCATCTCACTTCACGCTTACTCACCATCATCGTCTTCCTTTACTCATACTGTTTTCATTTTCACTTACGATCATATTCCATCCCTTTAGTTACTCATATTCCTCAGTTTCACTTATCGCTGACACTCTCATCATCATCCCATACTCTCACAGCTTCTCTTTCGTTCTAGCAATTCATTCTCTCTCCTCACTTGAGCCTCGCATGCTACTCACTCACTCCAAACTCTCACTGGCCATCCTTCACTCTAACACATTTTCACACTCTTCACTCACCCTTCTCTGTTTCACTACACACACACACACACACACACACACACACACACACACACACACACACACACACACACACACACACACACACACACACACACACACACACACACACACACACACACACACACACACTGACTATTTTCACAGCTCCCCATCCGTTCCCCTCTTTGTCGCTCTCACTGCAATCTCTTCCTGGATATATTTTTTACAGCTTCATATTTTTTTGCACCTTTTCTTTTACAGTTTGCATTTTTCCCGTATTTTTAACCTTCCTTTTTTAATTCACCATTTTTCTTAGCTTTCCATTTTTCGTCACGATTTCTATTTTGCACATTTTTTAGTTTCAACACTTCATTTTTTTTTTTTTACATTCGTATGTATATGCATTTTTTTTCGAAATTTTGCACGATTTTTTTTTTTTTTTTTTTTTTTTTTTTTTTTTTTTAAGCCACCCCTTACCAGATTCAAGTGTCTTGGAGATTGATAGATAGATAATTATTTTACAGATTTAAGTTAACGTTGTTTCATACTCATGCACGTCTATTGCTCAGAATCTTTGGATATTTTCTGGGTTCCTTTTGCACATATTTACTCGTACATTCCTAAGTTATATATTTACAGTGTCCAATTTTTTACACATATTTACAGTGTCCAGTTTTTTACACATTTACAGTGTCCAATTTTTTACACTTTATATATGATACGTGTTCTTGGTTTTTGCCCATAATATGCCTGGTTTCGTGTTTATAGTAATCGTTTTATTTGTATCTCGTCCTTTTGCTCACAGTATTTTTCTTCGTCCTTCCCTTTCATCACCTTGAACGATATTCTTATTGGGATTTATGACTCTCTCTCTCTCTCTCTCTCTCTCTCTCTCTCACACACACACACACACACACACACACACACACACACACACACACACACACACACACACACACACCGCTTGACGTATTTCACTATCTTTAATTTTGTCATACCCTTTGGATTTTGTGCGTCAGCGAGATTTTTTAAAAATATATTTAGAAATTCTCATTACTTTCAGTCACAACCTCCAGACAGTTATATTAAACTTAAGAGGAGGTACAGTAGCAAAAAAAAAAAAAAGTGCGTACTCTGTGGGAAGCAGTATGTGTGAAATAGGACTACGAGAGCTTCAGGGGATGGACGATGGTAGTCTCTTACTAATGTAGATGTCAACGGTGACGATAATTTGCTTTACATTCGTCAGTCGTATTTATAGGCTATTATTTGTAACAACCCTATAAAATAACTCACTGATATATTTTACGATGACAAAAAATCAATAAATATGTACCGGCATATTAAACTTATTACTTCACCGGACCTGTGAAAGCCCGACCTTCCGGTTCGGTAGTGAACAGTATTTTCCAATAAATGGTTACAGTTCTCTGTAAACAGAATAGGTATATTATATTTTATTATCTCTCGTATCGGTAACCATCGAAGATGGCATCCGTGCATAGTGATGACATTATGAAATGATACCGTCACAGCTGTTTCTTATATGCTTCATAACCAGCAGTGGGGTGTTTCGGGGACCAGGTTCATGAATAACAAACTCAGTCAATTATTCGATTATTACATGGCATTCAGTGTCAAGGCAGTACATATGCGTTAAATCCAGAGTCTTTGTGTGGTACATTACTATGTACCTCGTATATTGGATGTAGTAGCGACTGTCTTCCTATATATACTGAGACCGAATCACATATAATAGAATGGCAACTTACCTTTTTATGGCACCACACTCTTTGTGTTGGAGACTAAATAGAGCTGGGTGAGACAGCGCATACCAACCCTCCCGACTTGTTACAAATCGCATGCAGAAATATGGAAACACCGATCCCTTCCTGCATCGGTACTTGTTTAAACTATTGTACTGTACCTCGTGGCTGTTTTTTCATCTAATTCTTTCTGGAAACTGGTCTTCATTGTGTTGTTGTTGTTCTGTACATAGTATATAAATTTTACAAAGTTATCTTTAAGTAGCTAATCATCTCAGTATTAACACACTTTGGCTCTTATTACACACTCTCAGGTGAAGAAAGGTGTGTAGAATAAAGTCTTAGAGTTGTCCCTACCATGAGTTAAGCAGTGTTGGTTTAATATTAATTTCCTTTGTTTCACTAACGAGGGTGAGTATTTGATTAACTTTTTTGTTCGCGTTAAATATTGTTAGTTTTTCGAGTAAGCACTGGTACCGTAATTTTTCGCGTAGCCTAAGTGTTGGTTTTAATTCAGGGTTTTTGTGTATTGAAGAAATGTTTTTTTTTTTTTTTTTTTTTTTTTTAATAGACGACAAAATTTTCTCGTTTTCTCCCTGCGATAATTCTCACCCCTTTTTTTCCTTTGGTGTGTTTGATGAATTGTCTTGCATGTTTGTGTGTGTGTGCGTCAGTGTGTTAGTAAATATCCGTGTTTTTATGTGTTTATGTTTGTTTATATTTTATTGGTCCTTGTTTGTCTTTTTTTTTTTTTTTTTGTATATATTCTCCTTGTTTTCTGCCTCCATGCAACTTCCGTGGCGGTGGAAGGGGGGGGGGGAAGTGAAAGGAGGAAGTGGAGGAGGGGTGTCTGCGTGTACTTTGGCTCTCCCCTCTCTGACTTTACGTAAGAGAGAGAGAGAGAGAGAGAGAGAGAGAGAGAGATTGGTGACAGATCCATTAGCATTTTAACATGCATTTAAAAAAGAGATATACAGATAAAGACTGACAGAGAAGCGATGTAGATGGAGGAGGAGGAGGTATGGAGAAGAGGGAAGTGGAGAGAAAAAGAGGACAAGGAGAGAGAGAGAGAGAGAGAGAGAGGGAGGGAGGGATGGAGGGAGGGACAGGGATAAGCAGAAGGATAACTGGGGATACGATATTGAATAAGAGATGTGGAGAACTGTTGTGGGTGAAGGAAGAAGAAGAAAGGAGCAGCAGAAGAAGAAGAAAGAAAAGGAAGAGGAAGAAGAATAACAAGAAGGAAGAAGTGGAAGAAGATGAAGGAAGAGGGGAAAGATGGAAAAAGACGAATAGGAGACTGGAATGGAAGGAGGAAAAGGAAGAGAAACTTGAAGAAGAGGAGAAACGAGAGGAAAAAGGAATGAAAAGAGGAGGAGGAGTAAAAAGAGGAGCTCGATGACGGCGACGAAGACAACGACGAGGACGAGAAGATCAGAAAGAGAGGTAGAAGAAGGAAGGAGGACAAGGATGCAAGAGGTAGCAGCAGCAGGAGATGAAAGAAGAGGACAAGAAGCGAGGAAGAAGAGGAGGAGGAGAAGAGGCGCTCTAAAGGTGGGGTCACGCACACCCACACGTCCTTCCCTGAAATCACAAGGCAGGGCAAGGAAGCGTACACACACACGCCAGACGCACACACCAGAAACACACACACTCCCACATGCACATTCAGTAGAACATGAAAACAACATGACACATGCACATGCATACACATACATGCACATAGTGCACACACACACACACACACACACACACACACACACACACACACACACACACACACACACACACACACACACACACACACACACACACACACACACACACACACACACACACACACACACACACACAGAACAGTACACAATTACACAATAGAACATGAGGATACACACAGCAACTTTTTAATCGAACTTGCACACAGGAACTAACATTTCCAAACATTCTAGCTTCACACACACACACACACACACACACACACACACACACACACACACACACACAATAACCCCTCAAAGGAGAACACAATCATCCAGTCAAACAGGCACAAACAAACAGTTCACCAATGTACACTGGACCCGTGGACCCAGGAAGAGAAAAAGAGAGAGAGAGACAAGGAACAAAGCAAACAAAACGGAGAACAAAGGAAGGAGAGAAAGAGGGAGCGAGCGAGAAAAAAAAGAAAAAAAAAAAGAACGCCAGTAAGCAAGAGAGGAAGGGAAAAACTGGTCAGTGAAACATATTGAGGCAGAGAGAGAATGAACGACAAGGAGACACAAAGGGAGAGTGAGAGAGTCGAAAAATCAATGTGTGGCCGCAAAAATGAGGGTCTGAGTGAAAACTAACATGGAGAGAGAGAGAGAGAGAGAGAGAGAGAGACTGGGGGACTGAAAGATAGGTAGATAGACAAATTATTAAAGGCAATGGTGAGCTTCGAAATAACAGATGAATAGACAGATACATACATAGAGAGAGAGAGAGAGAGAGAGAGTAAACAAGTAGCCCAAGGAGCGACACAGCGCGTCTACATAGTGGGACTACACAGAGATGACGCCATAGCCTGAGGAACTCGTGAAGAAACTTTGATAGAAATGGAGAAAGTTGAATGTGTGTGTGTGTGTGTGTGTGTGTGTGTGTGTGTGTGTGTGTGTGTGTGTGTGTGTGTCTCTCTCTCTCTCTCTCTCTCTCTCTCTCTCTCTCTCGTCCTAATGATAACCAAAATAACCATTCACCACGATAATTAACGAGACAGTGAACGATGGCTTTAACAACCAAGTGATATGATCCTCGGAATCCAACAAACTTTTCAGAATATTATGCCAGGCTTTCATAATTGTTCGACTAAAAAAAAGAATGTGTCGATATTACTGTCTGCAGCTGTACATTCAAGAGATGCAATTATTTTCCCCGTACTGTCTGGTGAAATTTTACAACTGACGGAATATAATGAAATCCATACACATTCTCTCTCTCTCTCTCTCTCTCTCTCTCTCTCTCTCTCTCTCTCTCTCTCTCTCTCTCTCTCTCTCTCTCTCTCATGCTTTAAATTGGCCTATAAGCGAGGTATCTCCATCTTGAATACTGAGTTGTAGAGATATATAACATTCGAATATGATACTAGTCACGAAGAAGTGCGGTGGAATGGATGTAAAAAGGACAGAACGCTGGGCCAAGTTAATGTAAACACAGCATAGTGCGTGTTTCAGATTGTTCGCTTTTTTCTCTATACATTTGCTAAACTTGGGGAAGAGACTGTGTGTATGTGTGTGTGTGTGTGTGTGTGTGTGTGTGTGTGTGTGTATACCTAGTCCCCGCATGGCTCACAGTGCAGTAGGGAAAATATATAAAAAACCGTAGCAATAACGACGGGACCGATATTTGACCTGGAGGGATTAGACGCAACCTTCATTAATCGCTCCTGAACTGAGTGAAGTGTAGCAAAAAAAAAAAAATGTTAATAATTATGCGAAATTATAGGTGAATAAATGAAAAATGAAGAGATAACATAAATAAAATGCGTGTAATCGTCTCGAGAGGGTTAGAGGTTCGGTTCGTGTCGGGAGAGGTGAAGGGGACGTTACGTGGGAAAACAACATACATTTTCCCTCTCACAAAACGTAGTTGGTTCCAGCAAAGAAAAGAACACAGACTGAATGATTAAGGCAGCATATCTCCAGTTCAGTCCTTAGACCGTATACGATAGTTCTTTCACCTTAATTTGGCCCAGATTTTCGTCCTTTTGCAGCTTCTTTCTAATAGTCCAGTGGCAACAAAGGACAATGCTGCGGCTTTACATCCTTTCCACAGCACCTTTTTCGTGACTGCCATCATATTCCATTGATAACTTATTCCTACAGCTCAGCATTGAAGATGGAGGGATAGCAATTTTAGGTGAAGTTATAGTGAAAAGATTACAGTATAGTATAAGGAGGAGGTTTTTGGCTAAGGAGTAGGTAGGTACTCACTGCTCCTTAACACACCAGGTAGCGCCCCAGTCATTACCTGTTGGGAAAAAAAAAATATATGAAACCGCAGAACTGGTCTAAAAATAACATATAACCCTGTCAGTTCAAGGATGTAAGTTGCAATTTATTCGTACCATCTCCAGACGATTTTATTCAGCTCATATAGGCAATAACTCCTTAAACCCCTTAGTCTGATGGGGTTAATAGTGTCCTTTAACCATAGAACATTATCTTTGTCAGCTAACCTGGCCTCACAAGCCTATCTAGAGTGCTGCCAGCGAACCCCCCTTGAGTAAGGAGGCTAGTGGCCCTGAGATGCTGTCCTCTCCCCCTCACCTTCTTAGATCTCCTCCTCCTCTTCCTTCTCCTCCCGTTTCTCCTCCCTCTCCTCAGCATCAGTGCCCTCCTCATCTCCATTCGTTTACGTCATCAGCATAACCACCATCATTATCATTATTAACATATGCATCAGCAGCATTTGTTATACAGATATCATCACTGTCGTCGTCGTCGTTGTCCCCTTTCTTCTGTTTACAATTTCTTCTTCAGTAATCCTCCTCCTCCTCCTCCTCCTCCTCCTCCTAATTATTGCTTCTCCCTCCACGCCGTTGCCTCCTCCTCCTCCTCAATATCAGGTTTCTCTCTTCATCTTCTTCACCTTCGCCGTTCTCTCTCTCTCTCTCTCTCTCTCTCTCTCTCTCTCTCTCTCTCTCTCTCTCTCTCTCTCTCTCTCTCTCTCTCTCTCTCCCCCCACTTCCCTGACCCCGTCTCTCTTTCCTACCTCTCCATTCTCTCCTCTCTCTCCCTCCCTCCCCTCCCTCTCAGTCCGTGCTTCCGAAAGTTTCCCTTCTCTCCCTGTCACTTAAGGGCGCCTCAAGCCTCCTCCCCATTCTTACTTTTTCGACATCATAAAGAACACAAGAATAAGTGTCCCTCTCTTGTATCCACGACTCTCTCTCTCTCTCTCTCTCTCTTTAGGTTTTCACATCAGAATTAAAGTGTAATTCCTGTAATTTTTTTCATCTTTTTCAATTTTGCTCAATTTTTGGATGGTAGGATGTGGCAAAAGTGGAGTTATTATATTTTTTTGACAATTTTGCTTACATTCCTTATTTTCTTTCGACAAGGGGGGATGCTTAATGCCTTTAATTTTTCACGTATATCACATTTTCCTTTTTCCAAGTAAGGCATTGGAAGTATAGTAAATATTTTTCATGTTCCTTATATTTTTGCAGTATTTCGAAAGACTTGGTGGAAGTGTAGTTCCGTGACATATTTTTCCCCATACGTTTATATATACTTTTTGCTGGCAAGACCTGTTGAAAAAGTATAATCCTTTCACCCATCTCATGTAACTTGCTCTTCATCTTATTCTTGCGGTGTCATTACGGTTTTCATGGAATTGGAGATGCTTTTAGAAATGGCTGGGTTACACCTGGCTATCAATTTTCCTCCTTTCGATTAAAAAAAGGTTTGAAGAGAAATAGAATTAGATGTCCTCGTACTGAAGTTGTTCATTCTTCCCTAGAGTATATATAAGAGTGGCTACAGGTGCATTTCTTTTTCAATGGGTTTCTATAGGATTTCGTAAAATATCATGAAAGTGAGGTGTGAGAGTCCACTTTCTCGCAACATAAATCAAAATATTGACTCTCCTCCTCCTCTTGTCTCGTCCTTTTCTTTTTCTTTCATTTTTTATAGTCTGCCCCCTGTCGTGCTCGAAGCCTTTTTCGCTTCCTGCCTTCCCACCTAAACTGCTCTCTCTCTCTCTCTCTCTCTCTCTCTCTCTCTCTCTCTCTCTCTCTCTCTCTCTCTCTCTCTCTCTCTCTCTCTCTCTCTCTCTCTCTCCTTCCTTGTCCCCCCTCCACTTTTTCTATACTGAATTTAATGTTCTTTTCTTCCTCTCAATATTTTTTTCGTCCTGCCCTGCCATTTGAGATTTTTGTCTTTTTCATTCCTTTTTATGTTTCTGTCATGGCCCTGTGTGTGTGTGTGTGTGTGTGTGTGTGTGTGTGTGTGTGTGTGTGTGTGTGTGTGTGTGTGTGTGTGCTTTTTGCTTGTTATTTTTCAACCTGTCTTACTCACTTCTTATTTTTCCTCCTTCTCCTCCTCCTCCTCCTCCTCCTCCTCTTCTCTTCTTCCATCTTCTCATTCCTTCCTCGTAAACTTCTCTTTCTTGTCTCCTTCCTTGTGTATTCCTTCCTTGTTTTCTCATCGTCTTCTCCGTTTCTTTTACTTTCCACTCTTAAGATCCTTCTCTTCCTTCTTTTGTCTTTCTCCCTGTCTCTCTTTCACGCCGCTTTGTTTAAAAAATTCTCGCCTGCTGTCCTCTCACCTAATTATTTCCTCCTCCTCCTCCTCCTCCTCCATCTCCACCACCTCCCTAATCTATCCCCTTCATCCTCCTCCTCATCATCATCATCCTGTCCTTTTTTTTCTTTCTCCTTCCCTTTTCCCCCCTCCTTCCTGTTTAACTTCCTCGTCTCCCGTATTTCTTTTTCCATATTGCCATCTAATCAGTCTCTTTTACATAGTCTTTATTTCATTCCTCCGTTTTTTTCTTTTTCGTTTCTTTTTCAGGTTTTCCCCGCTATTTTTTTTTATTTTTTTATCTTATTTGCTTATTCATTTATTTTTCTTTTTTTACTTTTTTTTGCCTTCCTCTGCCAATCTCACTTCCTGCCCTCCTGCCTAAAAATTTTTCGTGTTTCCCTACTCCTGTTTTTTTTTCCTTTCTCCTTCCTGGTCCTTCCTCCTTTCCTGTCTTTTTCTTCTCTTCCTTCCTTCTGTTCTTTGTTGCTTCCTTCCTTCTTTTCGTCCTTCCTTCTTTTCGTCATTCCTTCCCTTCTTCTTTCCTGCCTTCATTTCCATTTTCCTTTTGTATCTTTCTTTCCTTTCCCTTCTTATTCCTTCCTCCCTTTCCTTTCCTTTCCATCCTTTATGCAATCTTGATTTCCTTCCTTCATTTTCATCCTTACTCTCTGCCTCCAAACTTCCATCCTTCAGTCCATTCGTCCCTTCTTCCCTCTCCCCCTCCCTTTTTCATTCCTTTTCATACTCCCTCCATCTTTCCTCCTCGTCTTCCCTCCAGTCTTTCCAGTCTTCGTAATTTCTCTCTTTTCCTTTCTCCTTCAGTTCCTTTCTCCTCCTCCTCCTCATCCCGTCCTCTCTCTCCACCCCTTCCTTCCTCCTTCCCTCCTTATTCCTCCTCCCACCCCTCCACATTTCCTCTTCCCTTCCTTCCACCTTCCTACCTAAGCTTCTCATTTCCCTTAATAATGCGTTTTCACCTAATTTCCCCCTTACCCTCGGGCAGTTTCCTCCTACCTACACGTACTCTCTCTCTCTCTCTCTCTCTCTCTCTCTCTCTCTCTCTCTCTCTCTCTCTCTCTCTCTCTCTCTCATCCTTCCTATCCCAGTGTACCTCCCCTCTTTCCCTCCCTCCATTTCCCTCCACCACGCCCATCCACACGCACACACGCGTTGTACACACGTTAGCGTATACATCACGTAATATACACACACATCCGCTCACAACACTCACATCTACACAGACACGCAACGCAATTCAGTAGCCAGTGTTTACATAAGAACTAATCCATGATTACGCCCGCACTCGAAAGCGAGAGCGGTGTACCGTTTTGGTGCGCGCGCGCGCGTGCGTGTGTGTGTGTGTGTGTGTGTGTGTGTGTGTGTGTGTGTGTGAAGTAATTCGATTCTGAGCCTCATCAGTCGAAGGTCAACGTCACAGGACAAAGTCAGGTGTTCTGCCCTTAGACCAGTGGGTAGACGCGGTTGTTGCACTGCCTGAGTGATTCTGCATATTATTATTATTTTATTGCTATTATTATTATTATTGTTATTATTATAATTATTATTATTAGTAGTAGTAGTATTGTTTTTATCATGATAATAATCATTACTGATGGGCAAGAACGTGTGAATTGTAGAACTCTATTCCATCTAACACTAAGCGATAATCAAATAGGAGTGAGTCATACGGGCCTGGTAGAGTTAATGGATGTGTGGCCCATTACACTGAGTACTCCTATAATGGTTTCTTCCAATTTTTTCCTTCCCTGCGTCTGGATCTTGTCTGCTTCAGGTTATTGTGTAATAGGATTAGCATGGTGATTGATGATGATAACAGTGGTGGTGGTGGTGATGGTGGTGGTGGTGATAGTTTGCTGACCAGAATGATTTTATGTGGAAGACAGTTTTTTTAATTCTGTTTTTCTTTTTTTACCGAGGGATATTTCTTGTTATGATGGTGATGATGATGATGATTTAGATGATGGTGGTGACGGAGTTTTGTGTGGAATGTAACTTTTTTCTTATTAAAATCGAGGTACACTTCCTGTTTTGTTGTTGATGATAATGATAATGATGATGATGGTGATAATAATGACGGTGGTGGTGTGGTGGTGGTGGTAACGATAATTTCTACTGAACAAAATCGTTTTATGTGGCTTTTACCTATTTATTTTTACCGGGGTACACTTCTTATGACTATGATAATGATGATGATGGTGGTCGTGGTGGGGAGGATGTCTGTTTTAATTGAAGGGAGTAGTTTTATGTGCAGTGGGGCTTTGTTTATTTTTATTTATTTATTTTTATCGGGGTACATATTTGCTGTGATGATAATGAAGAGGATAATTGTGGTGGTGATGGTGATGCTAATAATTTTTTTTTACTGAAGACAATTTTATGTGGAATACGGCTTTCATTTTTACTCTTTCAGGCGTACGCTTCTTATGAGATGATGATGATGATTATTATTATGATTATGGTGATGATGATGATGATGATTATGTTGGTGGTGGTAATGATGATGATGATGATGATTATGGTGGTGGTGGTGATGATGATTATGGTGATGATGGTGATGAAACTATTGATGATATGTAAGGACTGACGTTATTCTTTAGGCTAATGTTTTCATCCATATATACGACTGATTATTTTTCTTAAGCTGTATTTTTCGTAACTAAAGCGTTATTATTCATAACTAAAGCTGCATTTTTATTACTGTAGCTGTATTTTTCATAACTGAAGCCAAATTTTTCATAACTAAAGCTGCATTTTCATAAGTAAAGCTGCATTTTCATAACTAAAGCTATATTGGCTGCATTTTTCATAACTAAAGCTTTCCTTTTTCCTAATTAAGCTGCATTTTTTATTACTAATGCCGTGGTCGTCAGCAGAAGTTTACATTACTACGAGTACTACGGGTACATAAAGTCGACTATACTCTTTTCACCTTAACTTGACCCATATTTTCTTCCTTCTGCCGCTTATTTCACATAGCTCAGTGGCAAAGAAAAACAATACTGCTACTCTGCATCCTATCCTTAGCACTTTTTCGTGACTAGCATCATATTCCCAAATTAATATCATGTTACAGCTCAACGTTCAAGACGGATGACAATTTTGGGCCAGGTTAGAGTAAAAGGAATATAGGAAGACCGTCTTAATTGTTTACGTTAGTTAAATATTCCTTTCGAGGTGTAGGGTCCCGAGGCTAGGCTTTCATAGTCCAGATCGTTTAACCTTTTCACTGCGATGCCTTCATGTCTTTATTCTTGCTTTCTCTAGATGACCTTATTTGGTTTGGGAGAGCGTGCGATTCTCTCTCTCTCTCTCTCTCTCTCTCTCTCTCTCTCTGTTGAGTAAATTGTGAGTGTGTCGTCTTGTCTTCGCTACCCCCCTTTCTTTGAGGGAAGCGGCCTAGGTATATAGATAGATGTTGGTAGTCACGAAGAAGTGCTGTGGAAAGGATGTTGAGTCCCAGTTATGTTCTGCCGTATGAGCTGCAAGAAGATTGCTAAGAATATCAAAATCTTCGCAAAGTTAAAATGAATGAACTTTGTTGCTAGTCACGAAGAAGTGCTATGAAATGGACGGTGAGCCATAGTATTGTCATGTTCTGCCACCGAATTGAGCGTTGTTGCTAGTCACGAAGAAGTGCTATGAAATGGACGGTGAACCATAGTATTGTAATATTCTGCCACTGAGCTGTGGGAAATAAGCTGCAACAGGACGAAAATTTCCACCTACTTAAAATAAACGACTCTGAATCAGTAGTAGAAATAAAACTAAAATTTCTTCTAACTTATAAATACTAGAACTTAATTAGACCCCTCTAGGTTAATCAGGTGAGTAGATGGTTAAGAATCTAGATCCATTAGTTTTGAATCCTTTCGGTGTGTCAGGGAATTAGGCTTAGAGGACACGATTGTACCTCACCTTTAGCATATATATGAGTTTCTCTCTCTCTCTCTCTCTCTCTCTCTCTCTCTCTCTCTCACACACACACACACACACACACACACACACACACACACACACACACACACACACACACATACACACACACACACACACACACACACTTTGTTTACCCTGGTGATAGCTCTTTTACCTCCCCTCTCCTACCACCTCCCTCTCCCCCTTTCCCGTCTCTCTCCTTCCCTCCTACCACTCCTCTCTTCCTCCCTTCTTTACCCCTCTCCCTTCCCCATTTTCACTCCTCTGTCCCACTTACCCATCTTTCTTTCTCCAGTCTATCCCACAGACCAATCTCTCCTTCTCACCAGTCTATATCCCACAGCCCAGCACACCCATCCCATCCCAGCCTCCCTTACCAACCCATCCCAGCCCATCCAAACCTCCCCTGCCAACACTACAAACTGTCTAGGCAGGGTGGTGGTAGGGTAGGTCCAGGGAACAGCTCTCTAGGTAGGACCCAGAGCAGCGCCCAGGCTTTCATCCTTCCTCTGCTTTGTTTACTTTGATGATAGCTTTTTTATAACCTCACCCTCTTCTGTCTTCACCCTAGCCCCTCTCCTCTCCCTATCTTCATCCCCAACCCCTTTACCCTCTCCCCTCTCCTCCCCTGTGTTCATCCTCAACCCTCCTACCCTCTCCTCTCTTCCTCACAACCCCTCTTTTCTCTCTCATCTTGACCCCAACTCCTCTCACCTACTCCTGTCTTCACCCCAACCTCATTCTCTCCTGTCTCCACCCCAACCCCTTTCTCTCCTGTCTTTACCCCAGCCCCTCTCTCCCCCTAACCCTCAACTCTTCCTCTCCCCCACAGCCCTCCTTAGTCCCCTCTACTTTTCCCTCTTCTTCCCCTCTTGTCCCCTCTCATCCCCTCTCATCTCCACTCCAATTCTTTGCTGTCCTATCTTTTACTTTCGTCTCGTCTCTCATCTTCTGTCCGTTTTATTCGTCTTCCCTCTTCATTCCGTTCCAGTCTCCTCTCCCTCCTTTCATCTTAGTTTTCTTCTTCCCCCTTCCACACACACACACACACACACACACACACACACACACACACACACACACACACACACACACACACACACACGCACACGCACACGCACACGCACACGCACACGCACACACACACACACACACACACACACACACACACACGGTCGAGCCATAGTCTTTTGCTGAGAAGTGAAAAGAATCAATTAGAGAGAGAGAGAAAAAAAAAAATAGCGCTTCTCATGTAGTCTTTCCCTTTTTCCTTACCGTCTTTTCTGTTCTGATTTTCTTGTTTCCTGAATTTCTTCCTATTTTTCCTGTTGTCTTAATTTTCTTATTTCTTGTATTCCTTTCTTTTTTCCTTTCTTAGTTGTCTTCTCATTTTCTTAGGCTTTCCTCCGCGTACTGAATATTATTGCTGTCTCTGTTGGTTTCTATACAATTCCCTCTTTTTCCTTCCTTTCTTTTCTTGTATGTTTTCCTCATTCTTTCCTCCGTTTGCCTTTCTCATATATTTAAACTCCTCCGTGTAATTTCCTCTCTCTCTCTCTCTCTCTCGTCAAGAACCAAGTATTTCAGACCATTATTTTTATGCCCTTTACCTCTGTACTGTGATGGTTTTTGTATTTATTTATTTTACGATTTTCTCGCTATCTTCAGACGATTTCCTTCAGCTTAGGGGAGACTTCTAGATCTAGAGGGAGTCACCTAAAGCCTTCATTAACCCCTTCACTATGAGATGTCCGTCCTAAATCCCTGCTTACCGACGATTTTATTCATCTTATCACGGAAGCCTGCGATGAGGTCACAAAAGACGCAAATGATCAAACTCTATACGTTATCCATGTTGGTACAAATGATCTGAAGCGCAATAGATCAGAGGAATTGCTAGCAAAGTATCATGAAATGATCAAACGATTCAAAACTAAGTCCACTAATGTGATAATATCTGGTATACTCCCAAGGATCAAGGCAGAAAATAGTTTCTATGATAAGGCCTTCAGCACAAATAACCGGCTCAAATCTCTCTGCATGCAAGAGGGAGTCGACTTTGTCAATCTGTGGGACCAGTTTTATGAGCAACATACTCTATTCCAGAAAGATGGTCTCCATTTGAACTCAGTAGGAGCGGCACGGCTAGGTAGACTTCTACACGATAAAGTCGCCCTCTTCAGATCAAAAAACGCGGCACGTCCAGGAACAGTAACCTTAACGTAAATACCCACAAAGTCAGATCACCAACTGTTCGGAACGGAATTAGAGTCTGCTATGCTAACGCACGTAGTCTACGTAACAAGTTTGAGGATTTAGAATCTCTAATTTACCTAGAAAATTATGACATCATTGGCATCACAGAGTCCTGGATTAACACATCTGACCGTGACTTTCTAGCGGAATACTCATTAACAGGGTACAATATTTTCAGTTGTGAGCGACCACATCGAGCTGGTGGCGGTGTTTTACTATATGTGAAAACTAGTCTCCATCCCCTTGTGCTATTCAAACCCAGTATTACCAACATAGATGCCAGTTTTGTTCAGCTAAGTATTAATTCACACAAAATAAATATATGTCTCATCTATCGTCCTCCAGCACAGTCAACTGATATAGATGAAAAACTTTACGATCAAATTGCGGAAATTTGTTGTCAAGAGGATAGCGTAATTTTTGGAGACTTTAATCTACCGGTAACAAAGTGGGGTGAACCACTGACAGCACACTCAGGACAAGAGCTTTATACGAATCTTCAAGAAAGCGCCCTTTCCCAACACGTAGAATACCCAACAAGAGGAAACAATATCCTAGACATCATCTTGACTACAAATGATAACCTAGTCAACAACGTTGAAATAGGACCTGAGTTTAGTTCCAGTGATCATCAAACTATACAGTTTAATATTACTACTGAAAAAGTAAAAGAAACGGAGAGCAAAGAAAAGGTCCCAGATTATCGTAGAGCTAATTTCAACAGGCTCAGAGCGCTACTTGCAACTGCAGATTGGAATCAAATGTCTGAAACCGATGACATAAACCAAGCATGGGAAATATTCACCGAAAAATTTAATGAAGTGGTAAAGTCATGTGTGCCACTACGTAACAGACGTCCAGCTGGAAATAGTAAACCAAAGTGGTGGTCCAGTGAAATAAAAAGTAACTTAATAGCCAAAAAACAGGCATACCATAAATATAAAGCTACACAAAATAATGATGATAAATTACAGTACGATAATCTACGCCGCATATCGAAAAGACTTATTAAACAAAGCAAAAGAGCACTGGAGATCCACATTGCTAATACGTGCAAATCAAATCCTAAAGAATTTTACAGTTACATTAGAAAGAAAAAGGTTATGACTACATCAATAGGTCCTCTAGAAACAAACAATGGCAAACACACTGAAAATGAGGTCGAAATGGCAAACATTCTTAACGATTACTTTGCGTCTGTTTTTACAGTAGAAAACACCACCAGAAACCTACTGTTACCCACAAACCAAGCAAATAGTACAGTCCTTAGTAACTATGCTATCCATAATAACGATATCCTTTCAGCCATAAATAGTACGGACATAAACAAAACCCCTGGCCCCGATAAAATATCACCGAGAATTCTCAAAGAAGCAAAACATGAGTTACTGCTGCCACTCTCTGTCTTATTCAATAAATCATTAAGTACTGGGAAAGTTCCACGCGAATGGAAACTAGCAAACGTAACACCAATTTTCAAAAAAGGAAATGAGTCGCACCCAGGAAATTACAGACCAATCAGCTTAACATCAGTAGTGTGCAAGTTAATGGAAAAAATCATAAGAGATAAAACAGTTAATTATCTAGAAGAAAATAATATAATTAAACACTCGCAACATGGATTCAGACATCGTCGTTCATGCTTAACTAACTTACTGGACTTCTTCCATGATGTTTACAAATCATACGATGACTCAAGAGCAGTAGATATAATTTACCTCGACTTTCAGAAAGCATTTGACACTGTCCCTCACAAGCGTCTCATGAGAAAAATAGAAGCACATGGAATAAAAGGAAAGACGCAAAAATGGTTACAAGACTGGCTGTCAGACCGAAAACAGCGAGTTGTGATAAACGGAAAGGAATCCAAATGGCGTAATGTGATCAGCGGCGTTCCCCATGGCTCAGTACTTGGACCGATACTTTTTATTATCTATATAAATGACATTGATGAGGGTCTAAATTGTAAAGTATCCAAATTTGCAGATGATACTAAAATAACCAGTAAAGTCACTTCCAAATTACAGTGGCAGCAGTTACAAAATGACCTTAATACTTTAGCAAGCTGGGCAGAAAAATGGCAAATGAAATTCAACACAGAAAAATGTAAAGTACTTCATATTGGAAGTAACAATGTCCATGCAAATTACAAAATGAACAATATTCAGTTATCAAGTACAGACAGTGAAAAGGATCTTGGTGTGATAATATCAAATGACCTAAAACCAAGCAAGCAGTGTACCGATGCGGTTAAAATTGCAAACAAGCTAGTGGGTTTTATTGGAAGAACTTTCGAGTTTAAATTGGAAAAAGTCATACTTGCCTTGTACAACTCGCTAGTGCGCCCCATCTTGAGTATTGTGTGCAATTCTGGTCTCCGTACTACAGAAAGGACATTGAAAAATTAGAGAAAATTCAGCGAAGAATCACAAAAATGATACCACGACTTAGAAAAAAACCATATGAGGAACGCCTTGAAGAACTTAAATTATTTAGCCTAACGAAGCGCAGGTTAAGAGGGGACCTTATTGAAGTTTTCAAAATCATGAAGGGATATGACAACTTAGACATGGATAAATATTTTGGTATAGACCGGTCGAGTCAAACCAGAAGTAATGGCTGCAAAATCATGGGAAAGCGATTCCAATCCCACGAAGCAAAATACTTCTTCTTTAACAGAGTTGTAAATATCTGGAACAGATTACCCTCATATACCGTAAACAGTATCTCAATTGAGACATTCAAAAACAAATTAGACAAGTATTTGCACGAAAATCCTCAGCTGACTCTTTTTCTGTCCGAATAACTTGCTTTTATAGCTACGGTACATGTAAGTTCATGCCCCTTTAGTCTACAAGACACCTCGTAAACAATGTACCCGTACATAGTGTTGCGTCACAATATTATACATTTTCAATTTATTCGGTGCAAACAAAGCAATATAAGCACAGATTAGTATCTGCACAGATAACCCTGAGTTAACGGTCACTACTCTTACTTTCGACCTGTGATGGGCGGTGGATCACTGAGGGTCCATGTTAGTCAAGTGACCACCATCGGGATTTTTTTAATGTACCAGGGGTCACTGCTCAGGATGAAACTTGTGTACTTGTCCCATATGGGAGAGTTCCCTGTCTCAGTGGAGTGAACGGAGCTAGGGCCTGATTGACTTCTGCCTACCTTAAAAGGGCCAGGCAAGGCTGCCGCACCACCCCTAAACATCCACACTGTGCAGTCCCCTCGTGTCTACAGGACACCCCGTAAACTTAACATAGCGTCACGTCACGTCATTATACGTTTTTCGATTTACCCAAAGCAAGTGAGGTAATATACAGTAAGCACAGATTAGGATCTGCACAGATAACCCTGAGTTAACGGTCACTACTTTTACTTTCGACCTGTGATGGGATGTGGATCACTGAGGGTCCCTGTTAGTCAAGTGACCACCATCGGGATTTTTTTAATGTACCAGGGGTCACTGCATCAGGATGAAACTTGTGTACTGTCCCACATGGGAGAGTTCCTTGTCTCAGTGGAGTGAACGGAGCTATTGCCTGATTGACTGCTGCCTACCTAAAAAGCGCCAGGGAAGGTTGCCGCACCACCCTAAACATCCACTCTGTGCATTGCACATCCACACTGTGCACTGTGCAGTCCCCTTTTTATCTAAGACACCCGTCCTATATAGTTTTCAACCCCCCCAGTGCAAAGAAAGCAATATAAGCACAGATTAGGATCTGCACAGATAACCCTGAGTTAACGGTCACTACTCTTACTTTCGACCTGTGATGGGCTGTGGATCACTGAGGGTCCCTGTTAGTCGAGTGACCACCATCGGGATTTTTTTAATGTACCAGGGGTCACTGCTTCAGGATGAAACTTGTGTACTTGTCCCACTTGGGAGAGTTCCTTGTCTCAGTGGAGCAAACGGAGCTAGGGCCTGATTGACTGCTGCCTACCTTAAAAGCGCCAGGCAAGGCTGCTGCACCACCCCTAAACATCCACACTGTGCAGTGTGTAGCTTCCACGTTATGTCCACAGACTTCCCATTAACTCAGTGTAACCAGTTTATAATGTCATGCCGTAACTATTATTTTATTTGTTTACTTTCTCTTTCAGGTTACTCTATCGGGTAGCTTATAGATAAAGTATTATAGAATGTGACTTTTCCTTTCCAGTGTTTCCTATAAAATTTCCATGTCAGTTTTTCCATGCTGCATGGTGGTTTTCTCACTTTTTCCTGGAGGGTTTGGTGGTGGGGGGAGCCTTCTTGCTTTACTATCCTTATCCTTCAACATGTAGAGTCAGATCTTGTAGTCATAGTTTTCTCTAACAAGCAGCCTCGAAAGGACCATAAGGTCTGTTGCTGTTTGCTTTCCTGTGTAATCCTGTGTAATCTTTTTTTGTTGGGGGTGGGGGGGGGAGATATTTCGAACCTGGGGGGGTGGGGTTAGAGCCTTCATTATCAGCTTTACTAATGCTTTCCCGTGACTCGTAAAATAATCATCTGTTCGCTAGCCAGAGTGGAATAAAAATATGATGCCCCAGTAATGAAGAGTTAGAAAAGGAAATTATCATTATTATTATTATTATTATTATTATTATTATTTTTGTCATTATTATTATTTTCATTATTATCATTTTCATTATTATTTATTATTATTATTATTATTATTATTATTATTATTATTTATTCCCCCTTCTCATACCTAAGAATCGGAAGAGGCGGGATGTAGAAAAAAAAAAAAAGTGGGAGAATTATCAACAGCATGCCCAGTGAAATTAACCCCAATATCATCCACCCATGTCAATCCCCGGCCCACTGGCTTCATCTGAGAGGCCTTGACATTTATATATTAACGCCTTCAATCCATTAACGTCGTTTTGTAATTTATTCTTGCTTTTACCAAACGATACTGCTCAGAGGAAGACATCTGGCGGTAAAAGAATTAGTGGAGGATGTGTCTAGTCTCACCCGATCCAATAGATAATCTGAAGATGAAGAAAATTAACTGTAAATAGCATAATAATAATAATAATAATAATAATAATAATAATAATAATAATGATAATAATAATAGTAATAATATAAATAGCAGTGGTAATGAAAATAATAATAATAATGATAATAATAGTAATAATAATGATAATAATAGTAATAATAATAATAATAATAATAATAAAGTATCCATCATCAGACTTAAGGTACTAATAACAAAAACACTTCGTATGTAAAAATCAAAACACTATCAGCTTTATTGGGTTAAAACAAAATCATCCATAGATTGCAGAAATGTGGAAATAAGGAAGTAAATAAATAAGTAAATAAATATCGAAATAAATAATGGAAAAATAAATAAATAAATAAATACTTCATCAAATCTGACAATTTTAGAAAGTCGTCTATACATCGCAAAAATAAATAAGGAAATAAATGCATAAATTATACACCCAATTTATGGCGTTTAAATAAAAAAAATAAAAATAAAATGTGGTGTGAATGAAAGGCTCTGAGACGCAGGTGGTGGTTTAATGAGGCTGTGGGCAGGTGACGTGTGGGCTAATGACTCCAGCGTTAATGTGGATGGTGGAGGCGATGTGGAAGGGGAGGTGGGTAGAAGAAGGAAAGGGTGGAAGAGGGAAGGGAGAAAGGAGGAGGTGGAAGCGGGAAGGAAGAAGGAAGGCAGAAGAGGGAAGGGAAGAAGGAAGAAGGAAGGCAGAAGAGGGAAGGGAAGAAGGAAGAAGTGGTAGAGGAAAGGGAGCAAGAAGGTGGAAGAGGGAAGGGAGGGAGGAAGAAGTGAAAGAGGGAAGGGAGAAAGGAGGAAATGAAGAGGGAAGGGAGGAAGGAAGAAGTGGAAGAGGGAAGGGAGGACGGAAGAAGTGGAAGAGGGAAGGGAGGAAGAGGGGAGGATAAAGAGGAAGGAAAGGAGAGGAGAGGAGTGAAGACGGGGCATGGAGAAGAAATGACAGAAAAGGGGAGGGGAGATTAGGAGAGTGAAAATTAGGACGAGAGAAGGATGCAGAGGAGAGAAGAGAAAGGTGTGGGGGAGATCTGAAAAGAGGAAACGTGGAGGAAAGGTGAAGGGGAAAGGGAAGGATAGGTAATGTGTAGAGGGTAAAAGGGAGATGTGGAGTAAGGGAGAGGTAAAATAATGCGGATGAGAGAATTGGAAATGTAGGTCGTGGAGTAATGAGCTTGTGGGCTAATTATGTGTGAGGTAATGATTCCGGTGCTAAAGTGGGTGAGGGAGGTTATGAAGGTGTGGGAGGAACGGGGAATGTGCAGAGGGAGGATTGAGAAAAGGGAATGGGGATGATGAATGGGAGAGGAGGAATAAGAGGGTTATGGAGGGTGAAGGGTGAGGAAAGAAAATATAGAAAAGAGTGGGGAGGGAAGAGAGATAAAGTGGAAGATGAGGGTGCTAAGGAAAGAATGGAAGAGAAGGGTGTGGAAGGGGAAAGTGGGGAAGGGGAAAAGAAGGGGTTTGTAGAGCAGAGAATGGGGAGGAGAAAAGAAAGGGATGTAGAGGGGGAGGGAAGAGAGTAGGAAAGGAGATGGTTAGGGGTGAGGGTGAATTTCTTTATTTTAAATGCTAAAGTAAAGAGAGAATGAGGGAGGTGAGGTGATGGGGTTAATGAGAGGTGTGGTGGATATGATGAAAAGTGAGAGGGAAATGATGAGAAGTGAAGGGATGATGAGAGATGAAGTGGAAATACAGAAGAGATGAAAGGGTGAGGGGGTGAGGGAGATAAGTGAGAGGAAAGGGGAGTTGAGGGGAGAGGAATGTAGGCTGAAAAAGGGATGAGAGTGAGGGAACAGCCCCAGCCCTCTTTACCTGGTGCTGTTGATCGGTCACATGCACAGGAAGAGGTGTGGGTAGGTGAGGCAGGTGTGTGGGGTGAGGCATGTTTGTGAGGGAGGCAGGTGTGTGGCGTGAGGAAAGTGTGTGGGATGAGGCAGGTTTATATGGTGAGCCAGGCGTGTGGAATGAAACGTGTGTGTGGAGTGAAGCAGGTGTGTGGAGTAAGGCAGATGTATGGGGTGAGACAGGTGTGTGAAGCAAGGCAGGTGTGTGGGGTGAGGCAGGTGTGGGGGAGTGAGGCAGTTGTGGGGGGTGAGGCAGGTTTGTGGGGTGTGGGAGGTTTATAAGGTAAAGCAGGTTTGTAGGGTGAGATTGGTTTGTGAATGGAGGCAGGTGTGTGGAGTAAGGCAGGTATGTGGAGTGAGGCATATGTGGCCATGGTAAATGGAACTGAAAAGAAACGCAGCCATTGGGAGACTGGAAAGAAAGAATAATTCCCTGCTTAATAATAAAAATGATAATAATAGTAATAATAATAATGATAAATACTGGATTACAACTTATAATTACGTGAAAAAATGACCCTATAGTCAGATAAGTAGATCCCCCAGCCGAGTACCGGATTCATGAAGTCAGAAGTTCCCGGGGGTTACCTGTGCTGGAACACGAGGCTGTTATCCCGTAAATATTTGCCTCTTTTTAGCAGTCCTTCCTAAGTTATTTTCTAGCCATTCCGTCCCCAGTCGTTCCACCCCCAAGTCAGCCGTAGTCTAACTTATCCTTCTAACTTAACCTAACTTAACCTAATGTAGGCTAATTTAGCCAAGCTTAACCTAATTTAATATAACTTAACCTGTTCTATCCTAATCTTGACGACCTTATGATTGGTTTGCGGGAAGAGATCGACATAATACCCCTGGGCTTATCCCTCTTTAGTAGAAAGATCCATCCTGTAGTGGGACAGGCTATATTCCCTTCAGCCGTAGGACGTCCTGTATAGTGTGTTCTTGCTGCTACCACATGATTATTTTTGGCTTAGGAGAGCACCATAGTAGCGCAAAGGTTAATTGGAAAATACTGAGAGAGCGCATGCCTCCGCCAGCGCCAGTATATATTTTTTTACTGCTGTAATTCCTCATCCCTAACAAGCGAATACTCATACGGTTATACAGTCATTTAAATCTGCGGCCTTAGTCTGCTATGTTACACTGTTTCAGAGATCACATACCTCCGGCAACACTTGAAAAATTTATTATTTCCTGCATCCGGGTACGTATCCACCTCAAAATCTAAGAAACTCTTCCTCGACCCTTTGGCTACCTCTCCACCAAATTTTATAGAAATCCGATAGCAACTTTTTGAGAAATCCTGCGCACAAGGAAGCACACAAAAAGACGAGTGAATTTATAACCACCTCCAATATCTCTGGCGAAGGTAATGAATGCCGTATTTGATTCCTTTCTTTACTCTCTCTCTCTCTCTCTCTCTCTCTCTCTCTCTCTCTCTCTCTCGTAACCAGTTTTAATCCCTTCACTTCGTTGATATATTGTTCTTTTTTTTTCTCTCTTGCTACCTTCAAACGACTTTCATACGGTTAGGAGAGACTTTACCTGGAAAGATTAAACGCAGCCTTCAGTAATCCCTTTAGTACGAGAGACCTTTCTTAAGACTGTCATTTTTTTATTTTTTTTTTTTTTTTTTTTTTTTTTATTTTTTTTTTTTTTACGTGTCCGACTCTGGGCAAAGGCTCAGGGCCTATTCCTTGGGGGCATTCACCTATCCCAAGGCCCAGTAGTCCTCCTACACCTCCACATGTCACCACTTCGGCGCTAACACCCATCGTCCATATTGAATATTTGCAGGTAACACGAGTGAAATATGACAATAAAATATAATATTGGATTGAACAGATTAGGCCCTTCATTACGGTGTTTTTTTTTTGTTTTTTTTTAGCAGATTTTTTACAGAAGATGAACAGATGAAAGAAAAATAAAAAAAAAGGCCATTCACAATATCACAGGTGTCCTCCATTCACTAACAAAAGATATGTGACACTTGGACTTGAACTGCTCTAGGTTGAAGTTTGGGGGAAAACGATTCTTGGGAAGCGAGTTCCAAAGAGAAGCAGTACGTGGATTATTAGTCCCCTACCGGTCAAACTGGTCGGGGACTGTAGGTTTGCGTAGGACGTCAATACTTCCGTTAGTCTGTCCGCAATTTCGTGTCCGCCTCGTAACTTCCACATGCATGGACAGATTTTGATAGAACTTTACACAGTTGTTCCCCATACCAGGACGGTGTGTCGCTCGCGACAACCAGCCGTCTACTCCCAAGGTCAAGGTCTTTACATACCCGTATTGTGTAAACAGTACATACGAATTGCTGTCATACCCACATTGTATACACAGTACATATGTATGGTTATCATCCGGTAGGGGACTTTTGTATTGCAATATTTATTCACCTGTTTTATTCAGGTTATTGGAGCATCATAATACTGAAGTTAATGGAGGCTGTCTGTAACCACTTCAGTTCAGAAAGCTTGTCCTAAGATGAAAAAAATCGGTGGATATCACAAGAATGAAGTTTGATAATAGGCATGGGATTCAGGAGAAAACATCGCTCTTTTTTTCTAGACCGGTGCAAGAGGTATTTCTACGCAAGAGTTATTTCTACCTTAAAACCCTGAGAGAAGTTAACAGAGTATACGTGTTATTTTTTATATATTTCTATTACTACTCCTTCTTTGACAGATGTCTTCCTCGAATCTTAGAAAACGCATTATCTCCTTTAATTTTTTTTTAACAATGAGAGGATAACGTTAAGAATTTAGGTGAACAAGTAATTTCTCTTAGTAGTATTGTATTTTCTCTGTTATTGTAGTAGGGCGAGGAAAATGTAACGACAGCAAAAACAAAAACAAAAAAATATTAAACCGACCTTTTACCCTCCCACGTTCAGAGGAAAAAAAAAAAAGTCCTCAATTTTTTTTTTTTTTTCCAGAAACCCTTGGGTAGGCGGATTTTTCTTTGTGGCGTTATGTAATCGTAATTGTTGTAGGCAGTGAAAAAGATAAGAAAATATTAGTAAAACCTGAGCCTTTATCTAATGCTCTTTTAACTACTGTGCTATCGAAAAAAGAGGAAAACTGTGAAACTTTGAGTATAACTTGGATCTCTTTTTTGTGTGTGATATTTTCCTTGTTCCTTAGCGAGAGAAAAATATAAGAAAAATTAGGTAAATGTACAGTCCTTCTCTCTGGTAATCTACAGTAGCTATATTACGGTAATTGTTATTTTAGACAGTGGAAAACGTTGCAACAAAAGAGCCAGTCTCTTTCTCCTTCTCTCGAGGCAAAAAGTCATTTGAGCACAGTAAGTTTTTGAAGGAAGTATTCTGTTCAAGTACGGACCTCCTTTAGTAATAACAATATTGTATTTTACTTATTCCTGTTGCGAAAGGGAATCATAACAGCAGTTTGCAAAACAGTTCCTTAGAGGCACTGCATTTTTCCTACCATGCTAGTGAGAGGAAATGTACTCAGTCTCGTTAATTAACAAAGACCTCTCATTGATTGCTTCTTTCCTGTACTGTTGTTCCAGCGAGAGGAAGACGTGAATCCTTCTAAGTACTTCCTCTCTTCATGTTACCTGTCCTGTTCTTATTCTCCTACCGAGGAAAGTGTACAACAGTGTTTGCTGAATACAGGAGCTTTCTTGGTGGTACAGAATTTTCCTGGTTATTATAACCAGAGGAAAACAATATTAAGTAAACGTGGAATCTGTATTTCTCTTCTCATTGCTGTTGTACGATCAGAGAAAAAAATTACTTAAAGTGTAATTGGCGAAAGAACTTTTAGTCAACACGATTTTTTTTACTGTATTTTCTTCAATTGTAGGGTGTGGAAAAACGTAACGGGAATTTAATCATACAAAACCTCTCATAGTAAAATAATATTTTTCGTGTAATACATTTTTTTTTCTTTTAAGTATTCGCTGTTGATATGGATGTGCAGGGAAGTTTGGAGCTGTTCTGTGATATTTTGGACATTTGGAGAGAATGGAGAATGAGAGAGAGAAAAGGAGAGATTATGTAAATGAGGTGGAGGATGAGAGGGGGAGTAGGAGACCGTGGATGAGGTGGAGGATGAGAGGGGGAGTAGGAGACCGTGGATGAGGTGGAGGATGAGAGGGGGAGTAGGAGACCGTGGATGAGTGGAGGGATAGGGCGGAGAGCTATATGAATGAGGGTGGAGCGAGTTGAAGGGAGGGCAGTCTGATGGCGGAGATAAGGATGACAGGGGGACAGCTTATTTGCGATCACAGCTTCCGCAGCTAAGGAGTTTTATTGTTAATTAGTGGCTCTTTGCTTTTATGATGGTCACATCCCGTGAGATAAAAAAAATATATTGATGTCAGACCGCAAGAAAACAGAATGATAAAAAGTAAGAAACAAGAAGAGAAATGAAATAGTTCTATGATATGAATAATAATGACAATGAACCTAGACTGATTTACAGTGATGTCATCAAGCACAAAGTGTTTGTTGAATATATAAAATAAGTTGAAGTTCAGAGACAACTTTGCCAGCGATGTGAGACTATCCTACACACAGACACCTTCTGAGTGTCTCTTGTTCTTGGTTTTCATCAGTGATTTTCATGAAGCAAAATTCTTTCTTTGAAATAGCTACAGGTATGTCATACGTTGCATTCAAAAGGTTTCTGACCTTTGCACCGTGTTCAAGCGCTGAAACACCTGTCACGCAGGTAGGTGGGCACAGATAGAAAAAAAAAGAAGACACCACACTTAGATATATTTAATCTGCAGGCTAACAACCAAAAGCTCCAAGTGGAAAAAGATTGGGGAGCAACTTTGCCCCGCAGTTGACTAAGACTCTGTTTTGTTCCACATCCCAAAGGGGTGAGTGCACCCTCTTTTCTGAACTAGTATTGTCGATATGATAGATGAGATATATCCTGTAAAAAGACCCACTGTATTTTTCATTCTGTTATATTGAAAGGAAAATACAGCATCACGTTCACTCGTTGCTAAACGCAGATCATCCCCACGCTGTTGTACGCTCAAAGAATAAAAAAAATCCTGTAAGCACGTTTTTTCCCCTTGCCCCTCAGTGAAAGGCGGGAGGGATCAGCTGGTGTGTCGCTGATAAAATGTGCATGAAACACCAAATTTTTTAGTATCCCCCAACACCCACCCACCCGGGAAAAAGAGGTGAGAAAAAATTGTTAGCCTCAGAGTTTTTACTTAACTTGGTTTTCTTACTAGAGCTGTCATAAACTGTTCTCCTTTATTTGCCTGTTCATACATCCATCTGCCTATCCATCGGTAATAGTGTATTTGACCTGGTTGTTTGTCTGTCTACCTGTCTATTTATTCATCTACCTTTGTTTGTATTTCTTTTCCGTGTCTGTCTGTCTGCCCCTATGTCTTTCTGTCTGCATGCCTGGCCGTTTTCTTGTGTCTGTCTGTCTCTGTCATTCTCTACGTTTATTATCTACCTGTCGTCTTTTCCTTTCTATCTATCTGTCTGTCTCTTTCATTCTCTACGTTTATTATCTACCTGTCGTCTTTTCCTTTCTGTCTATCTGTCTATCTTTACTTATCCATCTGTCTGTCTGTCTACCAGTCTGTCTGGGTTCTCCCTGGCGCTGCATCCCGTGAGGGGCGGCCTCGACAAAAGCACCTCTGGCAATTCTGTCCCTGCTCAATAACAACTCCCTCTTTCCATGACACACCATCCCCTTTCACATGGACAGTCAGAGGCAAAAGTTCACCTGCTGTTCCGCCGCGTCTGCCTCACTTTCCTCTCTCGTATATCGAATCAGGAAGTCATATATGGACAAGGAAACATACTAAGCCCCTCTCAGCTTCAGAATATCAGCCAGCAGAGGAAAGTATGAATATTTTTAACTAGCAGAGGAAGCTAAGAATATTTACCAGCAGAAGAAAGTAAGAATTTTACCCATGAGAATAAAATAAGAATAATAGCCAGTAGAGGAAAGGAAGACTATTAGCCAGCAGAGGAAAGGAAGCATAGTAGTAAGCAGAGGAAAGTAGGAATATTAGCCAGCAGAGGAAAGAAAGAATATTAGTAAGCAGAGGAATGTACGAATATTAGTAAGCAGAGGAAAGTACGAATATTAACCAGCAGAGGAAAGTTTTTTATTAGCCAGCAGGGGAAAGTTACTTGAAGAGAATGAAAATAAATTTACTCGAATTGTATATTTCTCACATTTTTCACGTAGCTTCTTTCTCCCTCTTGTTCTAGGGTTCCCTCTCACTCTGCCTGCCTCCTACCAGCCACCCCACTCTCATACACTCTCCTAGTCAGTCTCCCTTAACGCGCCTCGAAAGAGTAATAACGAGTGACGTTTTTCAAGGGGCGAGGTATTGAAGTTTCTGACCTTTTTTTTCTTTCTTTCTTTTTGTTTATGCCGCCTGTGTGAGCTTAGTGTTTTTAATGAAAGAAAGAGAACGTCAGTTTTTTCATTTGTGTATAACCTTTACTTACATCAAAAGCAGTTTCTGGTCGTGTAAGAACTTTGCTTGTAAAAATACTGTCTGGTTATATAACACCTTTGCCATATTAAAAAAAAAAAAAAAAAGTTATTTCGTATGCTACCGTTACATGCTTAAAAAAATAATTTGTGTAAGAAAGAAGCCTTGACTTTTATATTTTGTGAAATAATATGCTACAGGGTCGACTATAGAGGAAAGGTAAACATTCTGAAGTTAAATTTACATATTCAATTTACATATCATTTTGGTAGATATAAATATAGCGAGTGATATCTCTAGGAGGAATTCCCAAGCTATCCCTAATGACATAGTTCGTTCACATTGACTTGGCGGAGATTTTCGTGCCTTTGATGTCTATTTCCCGTAGTTTAAGACAATACCTTGGTTCTGCGTCCTTTTTATGGCACTTTTTCGTGACTAGCATCATATTCTAGCCATAGGTCAGCATTCTAGATGAGGAGATGGCAATTTTTCGTCTAGTTAAAGGGAGCAGAGTATAGACAGGGTGAAATAATTGGGCTTGGTTTATGTAATGCACAGGACGCTTCCGACATGGATGGATGAGGTGTGGGTGCGGCCATACTCGGTGTTCCATATACAGTAGAATCATAAAGGCGTATTTTAAGTGACAGGGGAGACTTCGTAGCACCTGTTACATAGTGATTTAGTTTGAGTATTACACTTAACATTCTCTTGCACTTAATGTATATCACTTTAATATTGACCCACTTCGCGCTAGTGACATGCAAACGAATATCGAGATGTGCTAAATGAATTGCTAAGAAAGAAGTGCCACGGAATCTCCGAAGCCACACAGAATACGACCCATCTGTCTTTCCCCGCTCAGTGTACTAGGACGAGGCTGTCAGTGGGTATCCTGACTTAGCAGGGTTTCCAATATTGATGCCTTTGGTCCATCGTAGTGGGCAGGACATAACGCTGCGTACAGAGGTGAAGGAGATTGTCTTAAAAACGTCTCCAGCCCAGAAAATAACTCAATAATGAAGTGTGATTGTAGCTTAGTTTTTTTTTTTTTTTTTTTTTTTTTTTTTTTAATGCAAGCAGGTGTCATTATAGGTGTTTTATCCCCGTGCAGGACTTTTTAATCAAGGCCTCTGCAATTTTGTTTTTGGAAGTGCACCTGCTTGAATTCGCACATGTACTGATAGTAAAAAGGGTTATGATGATATTGATGGTGGTGGTGGTGGTGGTGGTGGTGGTATGATGATAATGATGAAAATAATAATGATACTAACGACGATGTTACTGATGATGGTAATGATGCTGTGTGGCCGTTGCTGTAACTTTGTGATGAGCGCTTCTTTTGGGGAGTGTACCTGCTTAGACTCACTCGTGCACAATTAGAAAGTAGGGTTATGATGATAAAGATTGTGATGATGATGATGAACCTGTAATTTCCGTAGCCCGTGTAGTAACTTTGTGAGGAGCGGTTCTTTCCAGTTATTGACTCAGACTCCCCTCGTCAAATTAAGGCCAAACACAAACACACAGTCCACCCAACACTGTCTCATTACGCTGCATAAAACGCCTCTAAATCAATAGCTTCTAGTTAAGACAAAGGAACGAGGAGGAGGGACACCCTCCTCCTCCTCCTCCTCCTCCTCCCTTCTCTTCCTCCTCCTCTTCCCTTCTCCTCCTCCTCCTCCTCCTCCTCCTCCTCCTCCTCCTCTTCCTCTTCCTCCTCCCTCCTCTTCCTCCTCCCTCCTCTTCCTCCTCCCTCCTCTTCCTCCTCCTCCTCCTCCTCTTCCCTCCTCCTCCTCCTCCTCCTCTTCCCTCCTCCTCCTCCTCCTCCTCCTCCTCCTCCTCCTCCTCCTCCTCTTCCTCCTCCTCCTCCTCCTCCTCTTCCTCTTCCTCCTCCTCTTCCTCGTCCTCCTCCTCCTCCTCCTCCTTAAAGCACTAGGATAGGCACGTCGACTTACCAAAACTTGTATCTTGGATGAGAGTTAACTTCTTCAGATGTACCGTTCTTCTTCCTCTTCCTTTCTTCCTCTTCCTCCTTTTTTTCGTATCTTCTTTGTCTCATCACGTTGCATATACACCTTTAGATCAATAGGTTGGAATAAGGCAAAGGGAAGAGGAGCCAGAGAGGGGTTGTTTGACTTTGCCTTCCTGTTCCTCTCCTCTTTCTCTTCTTTTCTTCGTTACTTATTTTTCTGTCATGTCTGAGGTGAGAGGTGCTCCTTGGAACACTCAGTCCCTTTCGTCTGTTTCTTTGTCTCCCCTTTCTTCAGTTCTCCTCCTCTAATGTTCCTTTTACTCTTTCTTCCCTCCTCCTCCTCCTCCTCCTCCTCTTCCTCCTCCTCCTCCTCTTCCTCCTCCTCCTCCTCCTCCTCCTCCTCTTCTTCTTCTTCTTCTTCTTCTTCTCCTTCATTGCCTCACTACGCACCATAAACGCCTGCAGATCAATACTTCGAGAAAGACAGAGGGGAAATAGGTTGTGTTTGGAGTGAGAGGTAAATACTCCTCTCCCTCTTTTTCCACTTCCTTTTTATGCCCCTCCTCCTCTTCTTCCTTTATTTCATTTATTTCCTCTGCTTCAATACTCTCCCATCTCCTCTTCCTTTTGTCCTCCTCCCTTTTCTTCTTTCGTCCTCCTCCTCTTCCTCCCATATTCCTCCTACTCCTCTTCCTCCCATATTCCTCCTCCTCTTCCTCCCATATTCCTCCTCCTCTTCCTCCTCCCTTCCTCCTCCTCTTCTTCCCATATTCCTCCTTTTTTTCCTCCTCCTCCTCCTCTCATATCCCTTCTCTTTCATCTGTTTCTTTACCCTTCCATCTAATCCTCCTCCTCCTTAGCATCGAGTAAGACAAAGAAGCAGGGAAGAGGGGGAATTAATCTCCTCTCATTTCCTCTTCCTCTTCTTCCTTTATATCATCGTTTTCCTTTTCTTACGCTTCCTCGTAGTTCACCTCTCCTTTTTTTTCTCCTGCTACCTGTACATCTTTAGAGGTGAAAAGGAGTTTTATAAGCGCCTCCTCCTCCTCCTCCTCCTCCTCCTCCTCCTCCTCCTAATCCTTTTAACATCCTTCTTCTTTTCCTATTCCTCCCTTCCTCCTCCTACTCCTCCTTTCAATATCCTCCTCCTCCTCCTCCTTCCCCTTCTCCTCCTCCTCCTTCCCCTCCTCCTCCTCCTCCTTCCCCTCCTCCTCCTCCTCCTCCTCCTCCTCCTCCTCCTCCTCCTCCTCCTCCTCCTCCTCCTTCCCCTCCTCCTCCTCATCCTTCCCCTCCTCCTCCTCATCCTCCTCCTCCTCCTCCTTCTGGTAGAGGGAAGATGTAAGGGTCAGGAGGAGAGCGACTAAGGAAGTGTGTAAGAAAGTTGAGCCAGGGAAGGAAAATTTAGTACCAGAAGAAAAAAGGTGAGAAAGTGAAAAAAGTGAGAGAGAGAGAGAGAGAGAGAGAGAGAGATTGTAGAAGAAGCAGACATGGATCGTAAGAAAAATGTTGAGGGGAAAAAATGGGAAAATTGAGCAGGAAAGTTAAATCAAGTGCTCTGGTAAAAAGTAAGATAAAAAAAGTGAGGATTTCATAAAGAAAAAATTTATGAAGAAGAGAACAACGGTAAAGCAGACACACGCTGTAAGGAAAAGGAAAATGGGGAAAAACAGGAAAATTTAGTACACGTGGGAAAGAGTAAGATTATATAAATAGGAAAAAGTGAAAAAAAAAAAAGATCATTATAGAGTGGTACAAAAACGTGGGAGGGAAAAACAGGACAACAACGGAGGAAAGGAATATTTTAGTACAGTCGGCTACAAAAATTGACTTATTAATCCACTTCACCTGTATGACACTTAGGAAATATCTGACACCTTCTTCTCTGATCCACCATTATCAAAGAGAATTTTATCTATGGTCAGAGAAGCATATGGAATCGAGCCTCTCACAACTTAGAAATATTAGCAAGCAGTGGAAAGTGCTAAGTGGAAGAGGTGAAATGTTAGGCAGCAGAGGAAAGTAGATGAAATATTAGGCAGCAAAGGAAAGTGAACAGAAGAGGTGAAATATTAGGCAGCAGCAGAAAGTGCTAAGTGGAAGAGGTGACATATTAGGCAGCAAAGGAAAATGCTAAATGGAAGAGATGAAATATTAGGCAGCAGAGGAAAGTGCTAAGTGGAAGAGGTGAAATATTATGCTGGAGAGGAAAGCAGGAGAGGTGAAATATTAAGGCAGCAGAGGAAAGTGCTAAATGGAAGAGGTGAAATATTCGGCAACAGAGGAAAGTGAAAAGAGGAAGAGGTGAAATATTAGGCAACAGAAGAAAGTGCTAAGTGGAAGAGGTGAAATATTAGACAGCAGAGAAAAGTGAGTTGGTAGTAGAGGTTAATTATTAGGCAGCAGAAGAAAGTGCTAAGTAGAAGAGGTGAAATATTAGACAGCAGAGGAAAGTGAGTTTGCAGTAGAGGTAAATATTAGGCAGTAGAAGAAAGTGCTGAGTGGAAGAGGTGAAATATTAGACAGCAGAAGAAAGTGAGTTGGCAGTAGAGGTTAAATATTAGGCAGCAGCGGTAAGAAAGTAGTAGAAGAGGTGAGAAATTAGGTGAAATCTTGTACGCTGCTGTACTTGTGGCAGACGTAAAGGTATACAGAGGAAGAAAATGAGGTGAAATAGTAAGATAAAGTGTAAAGAGGGAGCTTGGAAAAAAAAAAAAATTGGAATAATCAGGATAATTGAAGGAAGTGAAGCAAAATTTGAAAACTCAAGCCATGGAGAAAAAAAGAAAAATAAAAGTGAAAAAAGTGAGACATGGAAACGTATGGAAAGTAATAAGAAATAAAGAAAACAAAAAGGAAAAGAAGTAGGCGAGAATATTATAATCCTGTGGATAAAGTGATGTAAATATGAGAGAGAGAGAGAGAGAGAGAGAATGAAGAGGAAAGGAAAATATTACATGAAATAGGAAACCACTAGACTATTTTTTGGAGTACTTTAGGGTAGTTGAGCAAGAAAAAAGAAAAACTTGTTCAGATAATAAAAGGTGAAAAAGTGAGATACGGACCGTATGAAGAGGATAAAGAAAATAATGAGGCAAATAAGGCACGAAAGAAAAATTTAGTTCCCAGAAGTGTAAAAAAACAAAGAAAAAAAAAAACAATACAAAGCCAGACAAATCGTAAAATGGTGAATGAAACTGAAAATGGTTATGAGGAGGAACATTTGTAACTCTAGGTAAATATTAAAGCAAAAGAACAAAAGAGTGAGATCTTTAAAAAAAAATCCAATCCAGAGGAAAAGTGAAAAAGAAAACAGGAAAATGGGACGCTAACGTAAAACATGGATGAAAAAAAGAAAAAGGAGAGTGAGGCAGGGGTGATTAAGTGAGCGAGTGATGAGGAAGACTAGGAAAAAACGGGAAAACTGGGAGGAGAAAATTGACTGCACTGAGAGAGAGAGAGAGGGGGAGAGAGAGAGAGAGAGGGGGGGGTTGGGATCAAGAGGGAGAGAAACGAAGGGATAAGGGTCTTGGATAGAGTGGGGAAAGTTTCAAGTCCCATCAGGGTGAGAGAGAGAGAGAGAGAGAGGGAGAGCAAAACCTGAGATACAGAGGAGAAAAGTTAGTAAAAAAAAACTTGAAGTAGAAAAAGAAGATGAAGTACAGAAGTTGGGGTAGAGAATTATGGCAGGAGAGCGAGGAAATAAGTATGGGAAAAGAAAAGTAAAAAAAAAAAAGACAGTAAAGAGGAAATGTAGAAGCAGGAGGCCGTGAAAAATGTGTTAAGTGAATACAGTGAAAACAGAAAATGTGACTATGTACAGGGAAAAGAACAGTGGGGTAAACAGACCAGGAAAAAAGATGTTGAGAAGTTATTGGTCTGGTGTCTGACAAAAAACATGGAAAAACAGTATTATAAACTAGATAAGGAAACGAATAAAAACCACAGAAACAAATGATGGAGAAAAACACTGGAAAGACAAACTGTGGATGAAGAGAAAAAACCAAGAAAAGTGTGGAAAAAGACAAATATTGTGAAAAAATAATACAATAGGGAACGGGGAAGGAAGACCGAGGACGAGGTTGAAGGCTGTAGTGCATGAGTGCATGAAGGAAGGTGACTTGGGTTGGCGTGAGGGAATCGAAGTTGGGGGTCCTGATAAATGGAGAGAGAGAGAGAGAGTTGAAAGAAAAGCGAGGAATAGAGATAGCAAGACTTAGAGAACGAGACGTGACTGCGTGTAGGAATATGGGTAAGAGTGAGGGTTGTGGCAAGATGATAGAGGAGCTAAAAGTAAGAGTGAGAGTGAAAACAGGAAAGAGTGAGAGTGGGTGTAAGAGTAAGCGTGACTAAGGGGCAAAAAGCAGGACAAGCGAGAGTGAAAAGTAATTCAGTGGCCCTAAAAAGAAAAAAAATGAGTAAAGCCTGCGAGTAGGTGAGTGAATGAGTGAGAGAGGACGACATTAGGCAAGAGAAGGAGCAGCAGTGTTGTAAGGTACAGTCGTGGACATAAATAACGATCCACTGTGTTACGATATACAACGAGACATAGAACAGTGACTTTCGAAGCACAGTGATGCGATCTTCGGACCTAACAAACTTTTCAGGATATTACAGAAGAGTTTCATAATTGTTCAACGAAAAATTGGAACGATATTATTGTCCGGAACTGTACGCCTTCAACCTGATCAGATCTGGTGAGCGTGAGGGAAGAGCGTGTGAGGAAGAGTGAGAATTAGAGCAAGTGAGAGAGAATTAGATTGCGAGTATAGGTGAGATATGGGTGAGGAAGAGTAGCTGAGAGTGCAACTAAGGCCCGTATTCTCGGAAGCTCCCTAGCACCTCTTCCTTAGCGATTAATTTTTGGATGACATTAATATCCCTTTATACGTTATCTGTGCACAGTATGGCAGTTAGAAGGATTTATATACAGGTAACACAGAATAGGAGAATAAGGTGTAATAAGCAAAACAAATCGCTAAGGAAAAGATGTTGGGGAGC